>NW_027507728.1:755000-1090000 GCF_037356315.1 Lithobates pipiens | reverse complement strand
ATGGCAGAGATGTCACGGCTATGAATCGGTGTGGATTATTGGAGCTGCTATGTGAGGGGTTTACAGATTATCATCAGGGAAGGCAGAAGGGACCTCTTCCCTGAAACCACGTCAGCCGCTCCGCCGATTGTTCGAACCGTGTAAACACAGGAAACAGCTTGGCAGCAATTTGGCTGGGATAGGCCAATCCCTGCTCCAGGGGGGGAGACGCATACACACAGCACGCTTTCCAGGAAAACCAAGACTTGCACAACAAGAGATGGCAACCAAGAAACACTCCACTTCTAAGGAGTACTGAGGATGCCTTGTAGATGTCAAGAGTTTATTATTGTGTCAGTCAAGCTTGCAGCCAAGAGATGAGCGCTAGGATCTTCTTCAAAGGGGAAGCAATAGAGATCCTGCGCTTATTAAAGTAGTAGAAGTATCCTAATTATGGAAGATGCTTGCACCAACAATTGTGTATCCCTTATCAACTAAAAGATCTACCAAAAATTAAAGTAGAACTATAGGCAAAACTTTTTTATTTTTTTTATTTTTTTTTATCATTTTGGATAGAGCAAGGGAAGGTTATAACCCCTGTCGGATTTTTTTTTTTTGTGTGTCATCTGTGTCCTATTGCGGAGATTTCCCTTCACTTCCTTTCCCATATCCAAACAGGAAGTGAGAGGAAATCCCTGTAAATCAAGCAGATTCCCTGGGGATCCCAGGTCACCCAAACTATGGGATTCTTTTACTTTCACTTTCAATGACAATGGTAAATAGGATAAATAGAGAGGGTGAATCTCCTTAACCACTTTCAGACCGGACCAATTTGCTGGTCAAAGACCAGACCACTTTTTGCGATTCGGCACTGCGTCGCTTTAACTGACAATTGCGCGGTCGTGCGACGTGGCTCCCAAACAAAATTGACGTCCTTTTTTTCCCACAAATAGAGCTTTCTTTTGGTGGCATTTGATCACCCCTGCGGTTTTTATTTTTTGCGCTATAAACAAAAATAGAGCGACAATTTTGAAAAAAACACATTATTTTTTACTTTTTGTTATAATAAATATCCCCCAAAAATATATAAAAAAACATTTTTTTCCCTCAATTTAGGCCGATACGTATTCTTCTACATATTTTTGGTAAAAAAAATCGCAATAAGCGATTATTGATTGGTTTGCGCAAAAGTTATAGCGTTTACAAAATAGGGATAGTTTTATAGCATTTTTATTAATAATTTTTTATTATTTTTTTTACTCGTAATGGCGGCGATCTGCGATTTTTATTGTGACTGCGACATTGTCGGGGACCCATCGGACATTTTTGGGACCATTGTCATTTATACAGTAATCACTGCTATATAAATGCAGTGATTCCTATGTAAATGACACTGGCAGTGAAAGGGTTAACCAGTGGGTGGCAGTGTAGGGGTTAAGTGTTCCTAGGGGTGTGTTACTAACTGTGGGGGGGTTGGGCTTTCATTTAGTGTACACTGATCTCTGCTCCAATCGTCACTAGTTGCTAGGCAGAATGGAAAAATTTTGTTTACACAGCATTTCCTCCATTCGGCCGCTCCGTGAGACGATCGCGGGGATGCCCGCGGCGATCGAGTCCGCGGGTCCCGCGACCGGACTCACGGGGGTCCCGACCAGAGCGGGAGCGTGCCGCCGGCGGCTCGCTCCCGATGGCAGGGCGGCATCGAATATTGGACGTACCTGTACGCCAATATGCCTGCCCGTGCCATTCTGTCGACGTACATCGTCATGCGCTGGTCGGGAAGTGGTTAAAGAGGAAGTAAACTCTCCCACTCTGATGCTTCTCTTCATTTAGTCCATTATAATAAGTAATTATCAGACTATAGCCACTGTAATCCAGCCCAAATCGCATATTACTTACTGTTTTAACCACTTGCCGACCATCGCACGACGATGTACGTCGACAGAATGGCACAGGCAGGCAAATGGGCGTACATGTACGTCCCTTTAAATTTGCTGCCCTGCCATCGGGAGCGCTGGTCGGGACCCCCGTGAGTCCGGTCGCGGGACCCGCGGACTCGATCGCCGCGGGCATCCCCGCGATCGTCTCACGGAGCGGCCGAATGAAGAAGTGCCGTTGTAAACAACATTTCTCCATTCTGACTAGCAACTAGTGACGCTGATCTCTGCTCCATGTGATTGGAGCAGAGATCAGTGTTCACTAAATTAAAGCCCAACCCCCCCACAGTTAGTAACACGCCCCTAGGAACACTTAACCCCTACACTGCCACCCACTGGTTAACCACTTCACTGCCAGTGTCATTTACACAGGATTCACTGCATTTATATAGCAGTGATTACTGTATAAATGACAATGGTCCCAAAAATGTGTCAAAAATGTCCGATGGGTCCCCCACAATGTCGCAGTCAGAAGAAAAATCGCTGATCGCCGCCATTACTAGTAAAAAAAAAAATAATAAAAAATTATTAATAAAAATGCTATAAAACTATTCCTATTTTGTAAACGCTATAACTTTTGCGCAAACCCATTAATAATCGCTTATTGCGATTTTTACCAAAAATATGTAGAAGAATACGTATCGGCCTAAACTGAGGGAAAAAAATGTTTTTTTATATATTTTTGGGGGATATTTATTATAACAAAAGTAAAAAATAATGTGTTTTTTTCAAAATTGTCGCTCTATTTTTGTTTATAGCGCAAAAAATAAAAACCGCAGGGGTGATCAAATACCACCAAAAGAAAGCTCTATTTGTGGAAAAAAAAGGACGTCAATTTTGTTTGGGAGCCACGTCGCACGACCGCACAATTGTCAGTTAATGCGACGCAGTGCCGAATCGCAAAAAGTGGTCTGGTCTTTGACCAGCAAATTGGTCCGGTCTGAAAGTGGTTAAAGAAACTTTGGCACAGACCGCAATGAAAACTGACAGGTGTTTAAATACCTGTCCACTCTATCCAAATAAAAAAATAAAAATAATTGCCTTTTAGTTATACTTTTTGGAATGACCAGTGCATGTTAGTTGTCATCATGCATTGCTCTATGTACAGTACAAATCCCATCCATATTCTCTAGTCCCTCTTGGGAGCAAGCAAGAGAGGGTGGCTACATTCCTACATACACTGGGACCACGGAGAACAAATATAGCCACCCTTTAACAGGAAGTCGGGTCACAGCAG
This sequence comes from Lithobates pipiens, assembly GCF_037356315.1. NCBI lineage: Eukaryota > Metazoa > Chordata > Amphibia > Anura > Ranidae > Lithobates > Lithobates pipiens. The sequence goes on along the minus strand of NW_027507728.1, from coordinate 1,086,847 downwards.
CAAAACAAAAAAATGATAATTTGGAGGAGGCTAAGAGAGTCAAGAATACATACTAGAATAGAATTTTTTTTTTTTTTTTATCAAAATTTCATTTTTGTTGTTTTAAAGGACAATGGAATTATTTTACCACTGCCTCCTTTCCAAAGAATTGCAGTGTAAACTCTCTGGTGCAGAGACTGAACAACATGGTTCCATGTTCTCAGTACCGTGCTGCGGAATATAAATGTATAATAATATGTGTGGCTGTGGTGGGGACATTTGAGCTGCTTCTCTGGTGCAGAGGCTGATGTATTTTGGTTCAGTGTTCTCTGCAAATCAATGGAAAGTATGTCAGAGCTACATAAAAGTATGACCATAATAATCATGTGACTTTATCACACACAATAGAATGTACGCTCCTTTGGTACAGACTGATGTGAATGGTTCAGCATTGTCTATACAGAGCTGCTCAATATGTCCAAGTAATTGCATAAAAGTGTAGTGTAACAAAAACCGCGCTGCCCAAACAATATACAAGTAATTGCATAATACATTTATTGAAAATATATTGAGTACAATCAATACTGAGGGGAAAAAAAAACCTCACATGTCCTCGACAGAAAGCAGAAATCTGCTTTTATTTCTTAGTCTGTATCAGAGAACGACTGACTGGCATTCGTGTAGACTAAGCCCTTGTACACACGGTCAGAGATTCCGACGGAATGTGTCCGATCGGACCGTTTTGTCGGATAATCCGACTGTGTGTGGTCTCCATCGGACTGTTTCCGTCGGAGTATCCGATGGACCAAGTTTTCCAACTTGTCGGTAAAATTTTCCGACAACATGATCCGATCGGACATACTCCGATCATGTGTAGAGAATTTCCGATCGGACAAAGTGCCACGCATGCTCAGATCAAATTCCTACACCAAAGCTATTGGCTACTAGCCTGAACGTAGTCCCGTCGTAATGAAATAACGTCATCATGTTCTGAACGATCGGATTTTCCGACAACTTTGTCCGACCGTGTGTATGCAACAGTTTCGGACAAAATCCGACGGATTTGGCTGTCGGAATATCCGACCGTGTGTACAGGGGCTTAGACAGTTGTGGCTGGAGCTGCATACTGCACAGAGCCTGATCAGTGAAGTGCACAGAATTTGCTCTGAAAGATGTACAGTTCTGTAGGGTGTAGAGCAGTGGCGGCTGATGCTCCATTTTTTTCGGAGGGGGGGCGGCAAACAAACCTGAGGCTGCATTTGCTGGGCACGGGCGGGGCTGCGTTTGCAGGGCACGGGCGGGGCTGCGTTTGCTGGGCACGGGGCGGGGCTGCGTTTGCTGGGCACTGAGGAGTGAGGCCTGGGACCTGGGCCCCACTTTGCACAATCAATACAGGCAGCCTAAGGAGAAGGGCCCCCAACTGGCACACTCAGCACTCTCGGCCACACTCCTCTGCAAAGACCAACACATGTGTGCGGACACCTTGGGGCAGGTGGGGCACCACATATCAGAGCCTACATAGAAACATAGTGCAGGATGGGCCCCCAGACCTTCAGAAAGACCCCTCATAGAGAAGGGGCCCCCAGTCATTGCAACGTGTTTTAGAAATTCCCTGCGAGGGGACCAATATCAGACATTGTGGTGTGTTTTTTGTTAATATAGCATACAGGTTAAATTATTTTGTGGTTACATCTGTTTTGTATTTATTTGTTTAATGCATGTGAATTTTGTAAACTGGCACTTTATTTGTTAAAAAAGGAGCACGTTATACACACTTACACTTTTTTATTTTTTGAGGGGGGAGTTCCCAACACTTTTTGTTACAGGACTTGGCCCCTGTCTGTTGGGTATAGAGAATTTGTACTGTAGTTTTTACAGAACCTGCTATTCAGGGTGTATAGAACTTGCCCTGTAAATTGTAGAGAACATCTTCAGTAGGGTGTTCAGAACCTGCTTTGTAGAGCATACAGAACTTACTCATTAGGATGTACAGGACCTGTTGGATTTTGGTCTATAGCGGGGGGTGGCAACCCGTTGATCGCAGTCCACCTGTCAACCACAAGCAGGTGATGCTTGGATCATGAACAGGTTCCTGCCTTCTATGTGTGGGTCCTTGTCTCCCCTCCCAGCCTCTGCCACACCGTCTATCTGCTTATTGTGCTATGGGAGGGAAGGGATGGGGGAGGGGGGCAGAGGTTACTGCTATAGGGGAAAGGGGCACTGTTGTTGGCAGTGTCACCTGCAAAGCAGTGTCCTCTACCACCCTTCAGATCACTCCCCCCCCCCCCCCATCTCTGCATTCTGAGCGCAAAACACCCCTAAACCCTGGATTCTGAGCACAGCCCACTCCTGATCCATGCATTCTGAGCACAGCCCACTCCTGATCCCTGCATTCTGAGCACAGCCCACTCCTGATCCCTGCATTCTGAGCACGGCCCACTCCTGATCCCTGCATTCTGAGCACGGCCCACTCCTGATCCCTGCATTCTGAGCACGGCCCACTCCTGATCCCTGCATTCTGAGCACGGCCCACTCCTGATCCCTGCATTCTGAGCACGGCCCACTCCTGATCCCTGCATTCTGAGCACGGCCCACTCCTGATCCCTGCATTCTGAGCACGGCCCACTCCTGATCCCTGCATTCTGAGCACGGCCCACTCCTGATCCCTGCATTCTGAGCACAGCCCACTCCTGATCCCTGCATTCTGAGCACAGCCCACTCCTGATCCCTGCATTCTGAGCACAGCCCACTCCTGATCCCTGCATTCTGAGCACAGCCCACTCCTGATCCCTGCATTCTGAGCACAGCCCACTCCTGATCCCTGCATTCTGAGCACAGCCCACTCCTGATCCCTGCATTCTGAGCACAATGCACTCCTGATCCCTGTGTTCTGAGCACAGCCCACTCCTGATCCCTGCATTCTGAGCACAATGCACTCCTGATCCCTGCATTCTGAGCACAATGCACTCCTGATCCCTGCATTCTGAGTGTAATGCACTGGTGAACCCTGGATTCTCTGCGGAACGCACTCCTAAACCCTGCACTCTCTTGTAATACTTATTTTTGTTCTGAGTAAAACTATTTTATCAACAAAAAAAAAAGGTCGGTTTTTTTTTTTTTTTGGAGGGTGGGGGACACCATGCCCGGTGATCTTTGTCTTCATCAGTGTTGTTCAAGTAGATCTCCATCTCTCAAAGGTTTCCTACCCCTGCTCTATAGGGTGTACATAACTTGCTCTTAAGCATGTATAAATCCTATGTACAATGTACAGAACCTGCTCGTTTGGGTGTACAGAACCGGCTATGTATGGTGTACAGAACTTGCTCTATGCAGTTTAGCACTAGATCTGAGTGCAGTAACAGACCACCTTCCCAATAACACAGGAAATAAAATATAAATACCTCTTTTCTGAGGTTCTGTCAGGCGTGCACAGACAGGCTGGCCTAGAATTGCAGGCTGCCAAAGTATCTCTTGAATAATAATACATAATAATACAACCTGAGAAAGAAAAAAAAAAAATCTACTTTCAGTTACCTACTTTGGCCATTGACTGTAAAAAAAAAAAAAAAAATAAATGGAAAAAAAAAAAAAAAAAAACTTTGCAATTCTTTTACTACCAGTTCTTTCAGTAAATTTCAAGACTTTGTTTGCTGGGTCTGCAATTATTTGTTTAATATTTAGACGCCCATTAATTAGCATGCTGGTATATCTTGTGTTAACTCCCCTAGTGGGTAAATCATGAGACTGCTAGAGACCATTTTTATGGAACCCACTGACTGCAAATAGAGTAGTTTGTGTCACTCATTATGTCGCTTTCAGCAGCCAGTCCCTATGTTAACCAGACAATGTTGTGACAAACTGTCATTTAAAGATTTTACTTCATAGAGAATGGCTTCCTTACAGTATCCAAAGGAGCATGGCTTATGTTTAATAGAATATATAATTGAAACAATCAATGAGACCATTGATCAAAATAACGACAAAGTTTTCCAAGAAACAAATGTGCCGAATGAGCACTTAGTTTACCTTTAGGCCTCCTTTTTTTTTTTTTTTTTTTTTTACTGCTCTAAATGCAGCCCATTGTTTTTAATGGGCCTGTACACACAGACGCAAATATTTGCAATGCATATAGATGAGTAAAAAAACAAAAACACGCAAATGCACATATGCACCATGATTGTGAACATCCAAATATGCATGTGCGTCATACAGCCCATCCTCACACTGACTATACTATTTTCAAAAACCGCCCGCTAACGAGAGTTCCTCTTTAAATCAGCATTATTTACAGCAAGTGATAATATCTCTTTGCTTTTATAAGCATTTTCTCTATCCGCTGTGCAAGAGCGAAACTATGTAGCACAAAACAGATTTTAATCTGCATATATACAGTATCTCACAAAAGGAGTACACGTACACCCCTCACGTTATTGTAAATATTTTCTGCTATCTTTTCATGTGACAACACTGAAGAAATGACTCTTAGCTACAATGTAAAGTAGTGAGAGTACAGCTTGTATAACAGTGTAAATTTGTTGTCCCCTCAAAATAACTCAACACACAGCCATTAATGTCTAAACCGCTGGCAACAAACATGAGTACACCCCTAAGTGAAAATGTCCAGATTGGGCCCAAAGTGTCAATATTTTATGTGGCCGCCATTATTTTCCAGCACTGCCTTAACCCTCTTGGTCATGGAGTTCCCCAGAGCTTCACAGGTTGCCACTGGAGTCCTCTTCCACACCTCCATGACAACATCATGGAGCTGGTGGATTTTGGAGACCTTGCGCTCCTCCACCTTCCATTTTGAGGATGCCCCACAGATGCTCAACAGGATTTAGGTCTGGAGACATGCTGGGCCAGTCAATCACCTTTTTACCCTCATCTTCTTTAGCAAGGCAGTGGTCGTCTTGGAGGTGTGTTTGGGGTATTTATAAACTGTATCCATAGCCACAACTTTAGTTTTGAATTCAGTATGAAATGTTTAGAAGGATCAATGTAAGGTGTGTGTTTTTATTTATTTTTTTGTTTATTATTTTTTTTTTCTCTCTGTCACAAAGGGAGATTTCCCTTCACTTTCTGTCCTGGTGACACAACAGGAAATCAGAGGAACCCTCTCCAAAGTGAGGGAAATTACTCCACTTTTTTTTTTTTTTTTTTTTTTTTTTAGACATTTGTCACTATGACATGTGGCTGTCAGAAACCATGAATCAGACTGGGACAGAAGTACAATCAAATCACATTTGTTTATTAATAAAAAGGTAAATAGAAAAAAGCGTAGTCAAGCATAGCCAGAGTCCGGTAGTCAGCCAGTCCAAAGTTCATAAACCAGATCGGGTAATCAGCCAGGCCTGAAGTCAGGGATCCAAGGAGAGCAACTCTAAGCAGGATAAGAAGCCAGGTGGAATGTCAGCAAGCCAGTCTTGAAACAAACAGCAGGAGATGGTTCCTTGTGATGTGACCAATGCGAAGGCAAAGGAAAAAGTGAGCTGGAAGGCTTTACATAGGCAGGTCAGATGAGCATCATCGGGAACAGCTGGTAACTGTGGAAAGAGAAGAGAGCTGGCAATTAGCCGACAGCTGAGCGGCCAGCCCAGAGAAGGAAGGGCTAATCCAGCCCTCACAGTGGCCCCGTGTGACTGGTTATGGTTAATTAATTTTTGATTTTTCCATCTTTTTTTTTTTTTTTTTTTTTTTTTTTTTTTTTTTTTACCAGTGACAGTGATTCCCAAGACAACATTTTAAAGGGTGAATCGCCCCAGAGGAAACACAGACAGAAATAAAAAAACTTGACAGAGATTCTACCCTTCCCCACTTCCCTCAAAAAAAAAAAAATCCCATTGGATGAGAGTTCACCAACATGGCACATCCATCTACTACTGATGAAGCTCAATTCACAAAGCCTATACAACAGCGTATGAATTGTTATTTTCAAAATGAGAGAAAAAAAAAGCAGTTATTTTTAGCTGCGCCTGAGTGTAGCCAACTCAGATTTATATGTATCTAAAATTCTAATTTGTTACTGGGACTTATGTTATGATAGTTCCCGGCATCGTACCGTCTTTAGTGCTGATGATCTATGAGCACCATTAAAGCTCTTTTAAGCTCATAAATAATGTTTAATGGCCCCTTAAACTGTATATGTTTTTATTCAGCCTTTTTAATGCAGCCAACATATTTTCTTACACAAAAAAATGACTGAGAAAAAAAAAAAGACAGAAAGAGAAAGCTAAAAAGACAATTCATGAGTCAACTTGTTTCACAAGAGTTGCTTCGTCTAATTGTTTCCATCTTGCAAAGCGAACTTTACCTCCAAGATCTCTGCCTGGAGGGGCGAAGCCGCCTTGCCGTTACAATATCATTTCCTGAACTACACTTTGTGATTCAAGAGTGATGCTGAACTGAGCAAAGCCTGGGATATATCTTGTGCACTTGCCTGGTGTCCAGTGTTAATTTTGGCAGATAATTTCGATTTTAGTTTTAGTCTTAGGACTAAAATGGCATTTTAGTTTTAGTCCCATTTTAGTCTTCTGCAATTGTTTTAGATTTAGTTGACTAAATCTCCAGTAAATTTTAGTCGACCAAAAATGTCTTACGTTTTAGTCGACTAAAACCTCCAGTACATTTTGGTTGACTAAAACAAATTTTAGTCATCTAACATCGAATGGGTGTAATTAAATTGTAATGCATTTGTTAACATTTCTCTACAATTTCCAAACCCATTATATACTGCTGGATTGAAAAACGTCATATGTTATTATTTATGATAATAAGGCATGAATATTGCACTACAGGCCTTATAGTAGAACTGAAGACAAAACTATTTTTTTTTTCCATTTTGTATATAGTAAGAGAGGATTATATCTGTCATTTTTTGCCTTCGGTGTCCCACTGGGGAGATTTCCCTTCAGTTCCTGTCCCATAGCCAAAACGCGAAGAAGAAAATCCAAAGTGAGGGAATCCCGGGGCGTCACCAGAACTAGCGTCCCCATTGGAAGATTTTCCCTCTTTACTGTTCAGGTGTCAACCCAAAATTTGCGATTTTTCTTTTATGTTCACTTTTGATGATAATGGTAAAGGGTGAACTTCTTTTCTGGGGACACAGAGAGGAATAGAAACTGACAAGTGTAATCCTTCTCTCCTCCATTCAAAACGAAAAAAAAATGGTTTTGCCTTTGCAAAATATTGTTTCCCAAAATTAATGTAAATAAAGGCAGTTTAGTTTTAACTACTTAACCGGTTCCCGACCAGCGCACGACGATGTACGTCGACAGAATGGCACGGGCAAGCATTATTGGCGTATATATACGTCCAATCTTCAATGCCGCCCTGCCATCGGGAGCGCGCCGCTAGCGGCGCGCTCCCGCGCTGGTCGGGACCCCCGTAAGTCCGGTCGCGGGTCCCGCGGACTCGATCGCTGCGGGCATACCCGCGATCGTCTCACTGGACGGCTGAATGGAGGAAATGCCTTGTAAACAGCATTTCTCCATTCTGCCTAGCAACTAGTGACGCTGATCTCTGCTCCATGTGATTGGAGCAGAGATCAGTGTTCACTAAATGAAAGCCCAACCCCCCCACAGTTAGTAACACACCCCTAGGAACACTTAACCCCTACACTGCCACCCACTGGTTAACCCCTTCACTGCCAGTGTCATTTACACAGGAATCACTGCATTTATATAGCAGTGATTACTGTATAAATGACAATGGTCCCAAAAATGGGTCAAAAATGTCCGATGGGTCCCCCACAATGTCGCAGTCACAATAAAAATCGCTGATCGCCTCCATTACTAGTAAAAAAAATAATAATAAAAAATTATTAATAAAAATGCTATAAAACTATCCCCTATTTTGTAAATGCTATAACTTTTGCGCAAACCAATCAATAATCGCTTATTGCGATTTTTTTTTTTTTTTTAACAAAAATATGTAGAAGAATACGTATCGGCCTAAACTGAGGGAAAAAAATGTTTCTTTATATATTTTTGGGGATATTTATTATAACAAAAAGTAAAAAAATGCGTTTTTTTCAAAATTGTCGCTCTATTTTTGTTTATAGCGCAAAAAAATAAAAACCGCAGGGGTGATCAAATACCACCAAAAGAAAGCTCTATTTGTGGGAAAAAAAGGACGTCAATTTTGTTTGGGAGCCACGTCGCACGACCGCGCAATTGTCAGTTAAAGCGACGCAGTGCCGAATCGCAAAAAGTGGTCTGGTCTTTGACCAGCAAAATGGTCCGGTCTGTAAGTGGTTAAGGACCGCTCCGGCGCAGTTGTATGTTGGCTGTTTGAAGAGGAGTACCGTTGTTCTGGTTGTCTCCGCTGATTACCGGAGTCATCGGTAGCGGTGGAGACGATCGGGTCCTCTTCCCTCACAGGCTGGATGCTGAGTGGGGGAAAGGTGGCCTCCACTCATCTCCATGGCATTGGATGGTGGAAGCGATGTCAAACGTCACTTCCGCCAAATGCTCTTAACTTCTAGGGATCCGAATGCTGGTTACAGCGCGGACCTGCATTGCTGGGACGACGTCTACTGATGTCGTCCCGTGCACAAGCGGCCTATGTGCCCCGCACTGTGATCAGCGAGTCTATAGATCCCGACCCCTTACCACGTGAACAGCTGTCAGCCAATGACAGCTGATCATGTGATGTCAACACAGCCGGTAATCGGCTATTTTTTCTCCTCGCGCTCACAGCGCAGGGAGAAAATAAAAAGCTGATCACCGGCGGCAGTGAGCGGGACATTAGTCCCAATCGCTGCGATGTGCCACCTGTCAGTGCCACCTGTAAGTGTCCACAATCAGTGCCTGGACAGTGCTGCTGCATATCAGTGCCATCTACCAGTACCTATCAGTGGTACCTATCAGTGCCCATCCGTGCCACCCATCTGTCCCGCCTTATCTGTCTCCATCAGTGCCGCTTTAACTGTGCCTATTAGTGCCCATCAGTGCAGTCTATCAGTGCCCACCAGTGCTGCCTCATCAGCGCATATCAATGAAACAGAACAATTACCTGTTTGCAAAATGTTATAACAAACTATTAAACATGATTTTTTTTTTTTTTTCAAAATTTTCCATCTTTTTTTGTTTGTTTAGCAAAAAATAAAAACCCACCTGTGATTAAATACCACCAAAAGAAAGTTCTGTTTGTGGGAAAAAATATATAAAAATTTTATTTGGGTACACTGTTGTATGACCGCTCAATTGTCATTCAAAGTGCGTCAGCGCCGAAAGCTGAAAATTGGTCTGGACAGGAGGGGGGTTTAAGTGGCCAGTAAGCAAGTGGTTAAAGGGGATTTTTTAATAAATTTATTTTTTTTTACCAAAAAAATAGACATTTTTTATTTTTTATTTTATTGCATTTTAGTGTAAATATGAGATCTAAGGTATTTTTGACCCCAGATCTCATATTTAAGAGGTCCTGATATGCTTTTTTCTATTACAAGGGATGTTTACATAACTATAATAAAAAAAAATATTTATAAGAGATATAAAAGTACAGTGCAAAAAAAAAAATGAAAATGAAAAAAGTTAAAAAAAAAAAAAAAAAATGTAAAACGCCCTGTCCCACCGATTTTGCGCACAGAAGCAAACGCATACGTTATTCACTCCCACATATTAAAAGGGTGTTCAAACCACATATCGTTGGAGTGAGAGCAATAATTCTAGCACTAGACTCTGTAACTCAAAACTGGTAACCTGTAGAAATTTTTAAATGTTGTCTATGGAGATTTTTAAGGGTAAAAGTTTGTCGCCATTCCACGAGTGGGTGCAATTTTTAAGCGTGACATGTTGGGTATCAATTTACTCGGTGTAACGTTATCTTTCACAATATGAGAAAAAAAATTTGTTTGAATGTTACTGTTGTCTTATTTGTTAAGTCAAAGTGTATTTTCCCTAAAAACTTGAGCTTGTAACACCGGTGCGCAAATACGGTGTGACATAACGTATTGCAGATTATATATATATATATATATATATATATATATATATATATATATATATATATATATATATATATATATATATATATATATATATTATATTTAGTTTGGGGGTTCTGAGTAATTTTTTAGCAAAAAAATAAAATGAAAGATTTTTACTTGTAAACATGCGATTTGACATAGGCCTAGTCCTTCAGTGGTTAAACATTATATAGAGAGGGCCCTTTTCTGGCAGAGCACCTGGGTTATTGCACTTTTTGCCCCACTGGTTGGATCTGGTGTAGATCCAATCCACTGCCCCCAGCAGGGAAATCGCTGGCTGGACATGCAGCAGCTGTCCCCATTCTAACAGTTTGTGATCTCAGGTGATTACATAATTGCAGTGCAGTATAATATTAATCATCATTTATGGCTGCTGGCAGTAAAGATCATGTCAATGACTTGCTGAAGGTGTAAAGGAGGTTGAGTTAACCTAGTAAAGGCAATGATGCTGTTTTCACTTTGAATATCCAAGCATGTGCAAGCAAAAATCCTGTTTTCTTTATTTTAGAGGAACATTCTCTATTTTTTGTATATCTGCCCCTCCATTCACAATACACCAAATATTTTAAATTTCAAAGTTTGTTACATAAAAGAAAGCATAAATGATTGGTTGAACGTGTAACAGTAGCACTCAACTCTCAATGGCATATTTGCTACATTTGTGTGGCTATCTTCCTGTAGGCAGTCCTATGGATACCGCTACATATGTATTATACAATATGTTGATGAGAGATGAGTCTGAGCCTAGGTTCGTGAAATCATGTGAGTTCACTCCCGCACGTCAGTCACGATTTCTGGGTCGATTTCAGAGACATCTGTGCGGGTTTCTGCCCAGATGTCAATGGAAATTGCACCCCGAAATCTCCAAAAGTAGTACAGAAACTACTTTTGGAAACTGGTGCAGCACCTCACCGATTAGGGCAGCGCACTTGCCGCCGAATCGCACCAATGTAAACCAGGGTTATGGCTGCATTCACACCTGTGTGTTATCAACTCATAAAACACTGGAAAAAACACCTGAAAAACGCCCAACAAGCAAAATCCCATTAATTTCAATGGCACCTGTAAACATCTGAGCGTTTTGTCACCTGAAGCAAAACGCCTTAGGCCACTTTCACACTGACTTTAAAGTCACACGATTTTTCTGCAATTTCACGGCCGTGATTTTGATGCGCTTTTGACACAATTTCAGGGAATGCCTGTGTAAACTTGAGGTCTTTGGACCTCAATTGGCATCAAAGTTGGACCAAAGTAGTACAGGGACTACTTTTGAAGTCAGTGCAACTTGAAGTTGCACACATATGAACGGTACTCATTGTAAATCATGGGGTAAGACTTGTCATGCAACTTTGCAGTCCCAAGTCGCACAAGTGTGAAAGGGGTCTAAGCTCAAAAAAGAACATGAGCATCTTTGGGGCAGATTACAGGCGTTTTTTCTGCTTTTTACATTGGTGACCTGTACAAAATCGCGGAAAAATTGTAGTAAAAATCGCGTGACTTTGAAACACGAATGCCGCGTACACGCGATCGGAATTCTCTTCGGAAAAATCTCCTGATGGTTTTCCCAACAGAATTCCGACGGAATTCGGCTCAAGCTGTCTTGCCTACACACGATCACACCAAATTCCGATCGTTTATAACGCGGTGACGTACAACACGTGCGACGTGACTAGAAAAAGGAAGTTCAATAGCCAGTAGCCAATAGCTTCCGTCTCGTAGTTGAATCTGAGCATGCGTGATTTTTGGCGTGTCGGAATTGCATACACACGATCGGAATTGCCGATTTAGAAAGTTTTTCCATCGGGAAAATTGAGAACATGCTCTCAATTTTTGGCTGGCGGAAATTCGGACAGCTAAATTCCGATGGAGCGTACACACGGTCGTATTTTCCGATGAAAAGCTCTCATCGGTCTTTTTCTGGCCAGAATTCCAATCGTGTGTACGCGGCATTAGGTGTGAATGCAGCCTGAGAGTTTCAAAATCGCACATTTTTACCACTTTATTTTTTTGCTGCGATTTTTGTACAGGTCACCAATGTAAAAAGCAGAAAAATACCTGTAATCTGCCCAAAGAAGTTTTTTCTTTTTTTTTTTTTTTTTTTTTGGCATTTTGCTTCAGGTGACAAAATGCTCAGATGTGAACAGGGGCCATTAAAATGAATGGGATTTTGCTTGTTGGGCGTTTTTAGAGCTGAGGTTTACAGAAGAAAAACACGCAAAAAAACACCTAGGTGTGAACGGAGCCTTACTGTTATGCAATCATCAAATTATTTTATGTTTTTATTTATGTAAACATAAACTTTGACATTTTATATTTATATTATATTATATTTATTTTTATGATCTTGGTGTTTTAAAAGTCCCAAATAGCCAGTGATTATTTGGTGTATTGTATAACATTGGGGATGTCAACCATGTGGAGCAGATGCTTTCTCTGCTGTGCATTCCTGGTATGCAGTTACAATGCAGACGGCAGATAGCCTGAATATAAACAAAGCCGTGTTCATATAGGCCAAGCTCTATATTAATGACACTCGCAACACAGGGAATGAAAAGCAGAGGAGACTTTATATCTTGCGGAGTCACGTGGCGTCTCTTAAAGTATAAAAAGACTTGTGTTAAAGAGGAACTGCAGTCTGCTCACATAATTTGTAATGAAAACATATTTGCCATTCTGAAGCTTCCCTCCAACCACTTTGCATATTATTTTATATATGTTGTGATTCTGTACTTGCCAAATATGCTGCAGAAGTCTCCCTCCGCTGAGTCTGGCTGCAGCCATTTTAACTGTGGGCAGCTGCTGCCTGTTCACTTCCTGGATTTACACAGACACATAGAGGCACACCTCCAGCCTCTGCAGCTCTCATTGGCCCTCTTATGACTCACCCCCTCTCCCTTCAGGGAAAACTCTCACAAGAGTGAGAGAGGGAGAGCTGTGTATGATATCATAAGCCTAGGCTAATGACCAGACAAGAAACAGGAAGTGGACTGTATAAGGTATTTACTGGCAGAAAAAAAATATTTTACTATCCAAAGTTAAAACAACAAGGGCAGAAGATTTAATAGATGGAAAGATGAAGACATTACTGGAGGTCCGCTCTTGGGTAGAGTTATCATTTACCATTCCAGGTGGGGTATTTGCCTGCATTACTGTATAATTTTTGTAGTGCAGATGAGCACAGCACATGGAGATCTCATTGCTGGGTCATCCCCTCTCTGTCCTCCTGCACTGACATGTTACAGAGACCTGAGGGGATGAGTATTGGCAGGTGATTTCCTTCATCGAACGCTCTGACTCCATGTTAAATAGTTGGTTACATAGTTACATACTTGGTTAGGTTAAAAAAAGACACAAGTCCAACTTGTGTGTGCACTTCTATGTCAGTATTACATTGTATATCCCTGCATGTTGTGGTCATTCAGGTGCTTATCTAATAGCTTTTTTAAACTATTGATTCTCCTCGTGGAAACCACCGCCTGTGGAAGAGAATTCCACATCCTAACTGCTCTTACAGTAAAGAACCCTCTACGTTTAAACCGCTTCTCTTCTATTTTTTATTTTTTTTGTGAATGGCCACGTGTCTTTTTAAATTCCCTTTCACGGAAACATTTTTTTATCCCTATTGAGGGGTCACAGGTATAGTATTTGTATATTGAAATCATATCCCCTCTCAAGGGTCTCTTCTCCAGAGAAAATAAGTTCAGTAATCGCAAACCTTTCTTCATAACCAATATCCTCCAGACCCTTTATTAGATTTGTTGCCCTTTGTAGTCGCTCCATTTCCAGTACAACCTTCCTGAGGACTGCTGCCCAGAACTGGACAGCATAATCCAGGTGCGGCCGGACCAGAGTCTTGTAGAGCTGGAGAATTATCTCTGGAGTTGATCCCCTTTTTAATGGATGCCAATATCCTGTTTGCTTTGTTAGCAGCAGCTTGGCATTGCATGCCATCGCTGAGCCTATCATCTACTAGGAACCCCGGGTCCTTTTCCATCCTAGATTCCCCCAGAGGTTCTCCCCGTAGTGAGTAGATTGCATTCATATTTTTGCCACCCAAATGCATTATTTTTCTACATTAAGCTCTGGTTCACATTGGTCCCGTCTGACATGCGATTTGACACGTCAAATTGGTGGCAATTGTCGGCAATGGCACTATCCTAATCGGTGCGACGCTGCATTTGCAGCACCACACCGATTTCAACAAGTAGTCTGTACTACGTTTTGCGATTTCGGGGCTGCGATTTACATTGACATCTGTACAGATGTCTCTGAAACCACGGCCGAAAATGTCTTTGCAAAATCCAGATACACCACGTCTACAGGCCTTCCTTTATCTAGATGGCAGCTCACCTCCTCATAGGTTAATGGATTGGTTTAGCAAGAACGATTCTTCATGAATCCATTCTGATTACTGCTAATGATTGATTATAACGTTTTCATTACTAAAATCTTGTGTATATAGTCCCTTATCATCCCCTCCAAGAGCTTGCATACGATTGATGTTAAACTAACTGGCCTGTAATTTCCAGGGATTCATCTTGGCCCTTTTTAACCACTTCAGCCCCGGAAGATTTTACCTTTTGCGGACCAGAGCACTTTTTGCGATTCAGCACTGCGTCGCTTTAACTGACAATTGCGCGGTCATGCGACGTTGCACGCCAACAAAACTGACGTCCTTTTTTTTTCTTCCACAAATAGAGCTTTCTTTTGGTGGCATTTGATCACCTCTGTGTTTTTTTGTTTTTTTGTTTTTTTTTTTGCGCTATAAACAAATTTTTTTTAAAAAACAATAAATATCCCGCAAAAATATATAACAAAATAATTTTTTTTCTTCAGTTTAGGCCGATATGTATTCTTCTACATATTTTTGGTAAAAAAAAAAAATCACAATAAGCGTATATTGATTGGTTTGCACAAAAGTTATAGTATAGTATAAAAGTTATAGTATCTATCTTTTATGGCATTTTTATTATTCATTTTTTTTTTTTTTTTTTTTATTAGTAATGTCGGCGATCTGTGATTTTTATCAGGACTGTGACATTATGGCAGACACCTCGGACATTTTTTGACACTATCGCGATCAGTGCTATAAAAATACATTGATTACTGTGTAAATGACACTGGTAGTGAAGGGGTTAACCACTAGTGGGCAATCAAGGGGTTACGTGTGTCCTAGGGAGTGATTCTTACTGTGGGGGTATGGGCTTCAAGTCACATGACAGCGATCACTGCTCCCGATGACAGAGAGCAATGATCTCTGTCATGACACAAGCCAGGGGACATGCCTTGTTTACATAGGCACTGCCCCGTTCTGAGGCTCCGTGACACGATCGATGGGAGACCGGAAGACAACGAGTCCGCTGGTCCTGGCGGCACGGTCATGCTGTACGAGGCAACGCGCGCCTGCTATCCCCGTTTTTTTTAAGGGGACGTACAGGTACGCCCATTTGCCCACTGCTGCCATTGTGCCAACGTATTTCGGCATGCGGCGGTCGGCAACTGGTTAAAATATTGGTGCTACATTGGCTTTTCTCCAATCTGCTGGTACCATTCCAGTCAGTAGACTGTCAGTAAAAATTAGGAACAATGGTCTGGCAATTACTTGACTGAGTTCCTTAAGGACCCTCAGGTGCAAGCCATCTGGTCCCGGTGACTTATTAATGTTAAGTTTTTCAAGTCTATTTCTAATTCTGTCCTCTGTTAGCCATGAGGGTGCTTCCTGTGACGTGTCATGAGGATAAACACTGCCATTTTGGTTACTGAAGCCCCCCAATTGAAGACCAAGGAGAAGAATAAATTCAATACCTTCGCCATCTCTCCATCCTTAGTAACCAAATTCCCTTCATCATTCTTTATGGGGCCAATATGATCTGACCTCCCTTTCTTACTATTTAGATACTCAACCACTTCAATACCAGGCACTTTCCACCATTCCTGCCCAGGCCAATTTTCGGCTTTGAGAGCTGTCACTTTTTAAATGACAATTGTGCAGTCATGCTACACTGTACCCAAACAAAATCTTTATCATTTTGTTCCCACAAATAGAGATTTCTTATGGTGGTATTTGATCAGCTCCTCCATTTTTTTTTTTTTTTTTTTTTTTGCTTGTTAAACAAATAAAGACCTAAAATTTTGAAAAAAATATTTTTTTCTTTTGTTTCTGTTATAAAATATTGTAAATAAGTAAGTTTTCTCCTTCACTAATGGGCACCGATGAGGCTGCACTGGTGGGCATTGATAGGCGGTACTGATGGGCACACATAGATGACACTGATAGGCGACACTGATGGGCACTGAAAGGCTGCACTGATGGGTGGCACTGATGGACACTGATGGATGGCACTGATAGGCATCACTAATTACACTGGCAGGCATGATTGGCATCATGTCTGGACACTGGCATCCCTGGTGGTCCAGGGTGGCATACCTGGTGGCCATCCATGATCAGCATCCCTGGTGGTCCTGGCGGCATCCCTGGTGGTCCTGGGCGGGCATCCACGGGGGGGCTGGGCTGATAATCATCGCAGACCCCCACTGTCAGGAGAGCAGACAACCAGCTCTCCTCTACTCGCCTCTGTCAGACATGAGTGAGGAAAAGCCAATAAACAGCTTTAACTGTTTGCACTGTGATCAGCCGTGATTGGATACGGCTGATCACGTGATAAAGAACCTCCGTCAGAGGCTATTTACAGAGATCGGTGTTGCGGTGTGTCAGACTGACATGCCGCACCACCCTTTTATCCTGAAAGACATCATATGACATCCAGTCAGGATAACTGAACCACCGCCCAGCCGTCATTTTGCTATAGGCCGGGCGGGAAGTGGTTAAAGAATTTCTTGCCATTTATTTTATTTTTTTACACCTCCACTATGTGCCATTTGTGTTCTATTTTAGCTGACCTGATTGCACCCTTACATTTCTTGTTGCATTCTTTGTAAAGTTGGAATGCTGATGATGAACCCTCAGCCTTATATGTTTTGAAGGCCTTCTTCTTTCCTTTTTTATATGCGTTTTTACGTTGAAATTAAGCCACCCAGGACTTTTATTAGCTCTTTTAAATTTATTTACATTGGGATGCACTGGCTAATACCCCTATTTAATGTGCTCTTAAAGCATACCCATTTTTCCTCCGTGTTCATTGTTCCTAACATTTTATCCCATTTAGTATTTTCTAGCCAGGATGGTAGTTTAGGGAAGTTGGCTTTTTTGAAATTCAGTGTCTTTGTATTCCCCTTACCTTTCCTATTTATGTGATTTATACTGAAACAAATTCACCTGAGATCGCTGTTTCCTAAATTGCCCCGGATTTCCACATCCGTGATCAGGTCTGTATTGTTGGTAATCAATAGGTCTAATAACGCTTTGTTTATTGTTAGTGCATTTACTATCTGACCCATGAAATTGTCCTGCAAGACATTTAGGAAATGGCAAGCTTTAGATGAATGTGCGGTTTCTTCTGCCCAGTCTATATCTGGATAATTAAAATTCCCCATTATAATAATAATTCCCATCCTTCCCACTACTCCAAACTGTGATAGGAGGTCCGTCTCCCCCTTCTCCCTCAGGTTAGGGGGCCTGTAACATATTTCCAGTATTACTTTCCACTTAGTTTCCTCCCTTTTGGATTCCACCTCCTCCCTTGCTCCATTAGTGATGTCGTCCCTCACATTCACTTGTACATAATTTTTGATATATAGGCATACCCCTCCCCCCCCCCCCCCCCCCTTTTTTTTTTTTTTTTTTTTTTTTTTTTTTACCTTCCCTATCCCTGCAATATAGGGAAATACCCTTGAATGGTTGCCAGCCAATCATAAGAGCTGTTGAACCAAGTCTCTGAAATTTCCACAAAATCAAAATCCTCCTTGTACAACAGTAGCTCTAGTTCTCCCATCTTGTACGCCAGACTCCTGGCATTGGTGAACATGCTACGTAGTTTAGTCTGGACGCAGACTATCTCCTCCTTGGGTGTTCTGAGGTTGCAAATAGGATTTGTTACTGTACTTACCTCGGGTTTAGGTGCTTTAGTCAACCTACCACTAATGCCCCCAATACTACCCTCTGGAATTTGTTCTGCATTGACTATCTCTACCTCTGGACCCTCCCGCCCCGTCGCCTAGTTTTAAAAGCCCCTCTAACTTGTCGGCCATCTTCTCTCCCAGCCGATCTGCACCTCCCCCATTTAGGTGCAGTCCATCCCTGCTGGTAAGAGCTGGTAACTGACTGAGAAGTTGGCCCAGTTGTCCAGGAACCTAAACCCCCTCCTTTCTACCCCAGCTCCCCAGCCACTTGTTTACTTCTCTAATCTCCTGCTGCCTTTCTGCTGTGTAGGGTGCAAGGCTTTTTAACTGTGTTGTCACATCTCACAAATATGCAAAATGCACAAAACGAAGGGGGGGACAGCGGAATCCACATAGATAAATGCTCATAGCGTGAGAGTTACTACCGTATGACGAGTGCGTGTGCAGTCACCTGTACAGGAAGAAACATACCACTGCTGACCTTTGCCTGAAAGTGCTACTTGTCTGGTTGTCATGATGATCCACTGACTTCAATACTTTGAGTATAAAGAAGTAATGAGCAGGGCCCTCTGATTCAAACTGTATTTAATTGTATTGTAACTGTACTGCCAGGGGTGGACTGAAAACTCATGGGGCCCCCGAGCAATAGGAGATTATGGGGCCCCCAGGCAATCCGAGATTATGGGGCCACACAGTATACACACACACGTATACACACACACGTATACACACACACACACACACACACACACACACACGTATACACACGTATATACACACACACACACACACATATATACACACACACACACGCGCGTATACACACACACACACACGTATACATACACACACACGCACACGTATACACACGCACACATATATACACACATATATATACACACACACACGTATACACAGACATGTTTCTATTGGCTGAGAAGGTACTGGAGAGGTGGGGCAGCTATAATCTCAGGATTTTTAGACCAAAAGGATGTCGGTAAGGGACATTTCAGAGACAGATGTAAAAAAAAAAACACAGATTTTTACATACTGTCACTGGTTTTACTGAGGCTGGAAACCCTGATGGGGCCCCCTAGTGGCTCGGGGGCCCTCAGGCAGTGCCCAAGTGGCCCAATGGTCAGTCTGCCCCTGCTGTCTGCCCTCATCTTGTAAAGGGCACTCATAGTGTGGGAAGGCGACTTGGGGCTTATGCACATAGAGCTTAAAAATGCCACTTTTACAGCCTGTAAAAGCACCTCTATTGAACCCTATATGTCCATGCACACATAGGTGATCACAGGCGTATCAGAAAAGGAGAGTTTACAGGCTGGAAAAAAAAATGCTTCTAACCATGCATAATTGTGCCTAAATGCTAGATATGTCTAGTATTTGAGAGTTAATGCATTCCAATAGCCAGAATAAACTAATATTCTAGCCAGTAGAATACATTAATACTGAGATACTAGAAGTGCCTAAAGCTCCATTCACTCATGATCATAGCGCAACAAGTGTGTGTTTTTTTTTTTTTTTATAGCTTTTTTTGTTTTTATGGGCCCATTCACACCAGAAACTGCACATCACTGCGTGTTTATTTTATTGCATGTTTACGTGCATTTTAAACGCATTTGAGGCGCACTTGACATGCTCTTGAATGCATTTTGCACTGTGTTTGCATGCATTTTTCTATATATTTTATAGGCTTGGCTTAAGGACCCTTTCACACAGAACGCAGTTGGCTGCAGTTTGATGCATTTTGAAAGTGCACTCCAACTGCATAGACAGCCCAAAATTAAAGTAAACTTATGGGCATAGTTCAAATCATTGCAGTGCAGTTCAGCTCAGCTAAAAAAAAAAATAGAGCATGCTGCATTTTTCAGCACCGCAAATGCAGGGAATGTGCTACAAATGCACTTCAAATGTACTGCACTGTGCCCCTTTAAGCCAAGAAAGCCGAGCCCAAAAACATATAGAAAAATGCCCTGCAAACTGCATTCAGATCACACTTCAGAGGCGGTGAGGAAGCACTGCAATGCCCCTTCTCTGCCTGTTTTAACCCAATTTTTCTGATGGAGAATTTATAGATGTAGTGGAGATGACAGGAGTGTTAGCCCTTGTACACACGGTCGGACATTCCGACAACCAAATCCATCGGATTTTGTCTGACGGATTTTGTCCGAAACTTGTGTTGCATACACACGGTCAGACAAATTTGTCGGAAAATCCGATCATTCAGAACGTGATGACGTTATTTAGTTGTGACGGGACTACGTTCAGGCTAGTAGCCAATAGCTTTGGTCTAGGAGTTTGATCTGAGCATGCGTGGCACTTTGTCCGATCGGAATTCTCTACAAACGATCGGAGCAAGTCCGATCGGATCACGTTGTCGGGAAAATTTTATAGCCCAGCTCTAAAACTTTGTCGGTCGTATATTCTGACGGAAACAGTCCGATGGAGCCTACACACGGTCGGATTATCCGACAACACGGTCCGATCTGACATTTTCCGTCGGAATGTCCAACCGTGTGTACAAGGGCATAGAGAAGAGTATGAAGGAAGGCATTCTGTCTAGTAGTAGTATAGGATGGGGATGACTGGATAGGGTTAGCAGCGGATAAGGATGATGGATGGAGAATATATAGATGTAGTGGAGATGACAGGAGTGATAGAGAAGAGTATGAAGGAAGGAATTCTATCACTCCTGTCATCTCCGCTATATCTATATATTCTCCATCCATCACCCTTATCCTCTGCTAACCCTGTCCAGTCCAAATCCCAAAGTTTGGGATATTTTTTTTTTTTTTATAATCTTTAAACTTCTCCACAATTTTATCCCTGACCTGTCTGGTGTGTTCCTTGTCCCTCATGATGCTGTTTGTTTACTAAGGTTCTCTAACAAACCTCTGAGGGCTTCACAGAACAGCTGTATTTATACTGTGATTAAATTACACATAGGTGTACCTAATTATGTGACTTCTGAAGGCAATTGGTTACACTAGATTTTAGTTGGGGGTATCGGAGTAAGGAGGGCTGAATACAAACGCATGCCACACTTTTCACATATTTATTTGTAAAAAAATGTTGAAAACCATTTATCATTTTCCTTCCATTTCACAATTATGTGCCACTTTGTTAAAAAGAGAAGGTAAGAGAGAGACACTGCTCCCTCAAGGATAGTGGGATTTTAATTAATGAATAACTTCCAGTGCGAGCGTCCCAGGAGGCATGCACCAGGACCGGACACACGGGCACAGGCGCACTAGCTCGCAGAACAGCGTGCAGAGGAAGTGAGGAGGGGGAATAAGTCCCTCCCCGCCACCAGGGGCGCCTGAATAGGTTCACTCATGAACAGGGCTCAAGTCCTGCGGGAACGCATGGGAACGGAGTTCCTGTACTTTTTCCATAACAGGAACTCGGTTCCCGTTAGCAGCCGTGTCCTGCAAGACTTTGAAGTATGCAAAGTGTGTGGCAGGTGCTACACCAGCAGCCACTGACACAGCTCGCAATAGTAAGTGCCGCACACCTGACCATTCAGGCATTGCCAGTAGGGGGCCCCATGACAGCTTCCACTTCGATCTACCTGTCAATCACAGCTAGCTGACGGGTAGATCAGCTGTTCTGCTCACAGGACATGCAGGGAGAGAGGTGAGCTGAGGGAGGGTCAGTTTGGGGTGGTAAGCTGAGCACAATACCTGGCAAAGTTTAATGCCAGGAGGGAAGTTTATGTGGAAATATGTGAAGGGTTGGAATAGCAGCGAGTGTGTTGGAGCCCCTGCAGAGTTTGCAGCCCCCCAAGCTAACATACATCTCCTAAGCAGGAACACATCACTATCTCCCCAAGCATTCTGTCCAGATAATGAGCAGTTCATTTATGACCTTTCCGTTTAACCCTGTGTTATCCAAACTCTGTTCAATGAAAAGTGTAACCTCACCACATAAACACTCTATATACAAAATAACATTCCCCAATAAAGATCAGAACATGATGCTCACATTTGTATGGAAGCACAATTGAATGAATGCTGATTATTCAGAGAATTACCGTATTTATGTTTATTGAGGATTGTTGTTTTATGTACTAACAGTTAAGCTTCATACACACAAGACGAAAATTGGATGAGAAATACCACTTATGAAGCGTTCGTGCATATGAGCGTATTTATTTTTATTTTTTTCGGTGGGGGAGGGGATCTAGGGTGGGAGTTCCCACACTTTTTTTTCCCCAGGACTTGACCCTTGCTCATGAACCAACATCCGTGGGAGGTTAACCACTTGCTTACTGGGCACTTAAACCCCCCTCCTGCCCAGACCAATTTTCAGCTTTCAGCGCTGATGCACTTTAAATGACAATTGCGCGGGCATACAGCACTGTACCCAAATGAAATTTTTATCATTTTTTTCCCACAAATGGAGCTTTCTTTTGGTGGTATTTAATTACAGCTGGGAGTTTTATTTTTTGCTAAACAAACAAAAAAAGATGCAAAAAAAAATAAAAAATCATGTTTAATAGTTTGTTATAAAATTTTGCAAACAGGTCATTTTTCTCCTTCATTGAAGTGCGCTGATGAGGCGGCACTGATAGGCTGCACTGGTGGGCACTGATAGGCATAGTTAAGGTGGCACTAATAGGCACAGATAAGGTGGCACCGATAGGCACCGATAAGGCAGTACTGATGGGCACAGATAAGGCAGCACTGATGGGCAAAGATGGGCACAGATAAGATGGCACAGATGGGTGGCACAGATGGGTGGCACAAAGGGGCACTAATAGGTACCACTGATAGATGGGACTGATGGGCACTGATAGGTGGCACTGATAAGTGGCACTGCTGGGCACTGATGGGCGGCACTGATGGGCACTGGTAGATGACACTGATGGGCACAGATATGTGGCACTGGGGTGCAGCACCGTTGTTGAGGCAGATTGTGGGCACTGATGTGTGGCACTGATGGGTGGCACTGTGGGCACTGATGGGTGGCACTGTGGGCACTACTGGGTGGCACTATGGGCACTGCTGGGGGGCACTTATTTATTCGTGAGGTGGCACTGGCAGGGGGCAGGTGGGCACTGGTAAGCTGGCCGTGATCGGGACTGATGTCCCGATCACGGCCGCCGGTGATCAGCTCTTTCTTTTTCTCCTTGCGCTGTCAGCGCGAGGAGGAAAAATGGCTGATTTCCGGCTCCGTTGTATCACATGATCAGCTGTCATTGGCTGACAGCTGATCACGTGGTAAGGGGTCGGGATCGACCCCTTGCTCGGATCCGTGATCAGGCGAGTCTCATAGACTCGCCAATCACAGAGCGCGCCGCGCAGGCCGCTCGTGCACGGGACGACGTCAATAGACGTCGTCCCGGCAAAGGAGGTCCGCGCTGTAGCCGTCATTTGGCTATAGCGCGGATCTCTAGTGGTTAAACAACCAATCCTAAAGCACTCAATGCCACAATCATCCAATCAACACAGCCACATGTTTTAGCATAGAGAAATAGAAATCCCATATGTACAACGGTTCTAGAATACACATGTACAAACATAGAACAACTTATAACATATATAGAAGACACACATATACAGGTGTGTCCTTCTTATTGTCTGGTATAAAAACGGTCACCTAAAAATAATAATTCAAAATAAATACAAATAAGATATTATTATCAACTTATTGATAAAAACAAAAGGGGGGGGGGACAGAAATAAATGAACAAATGGAATGAAATTAATTAGATAATGAATAGAAGAAAATAAAAAATAAAATTTAAATAAAAATGAAAGCAATAAATAACCGGTATGAAACAAAATAGATGTATCAAAATCCCTTACTGATTATTACATCAATCCCTTGGCAATTAACACGATCCAATATCCTTACTGACCAATCCTGGAGGTTCCGGCCTCCACCGGGAAGTTGCTGTGGGCGGTACTTCTTTGACAGCTGATCCTTACACAATGAGATGCCGCAATCATTCACAAATCATCTAAAACCACAGGCTAGGAGAGAATGTGCAGTGAATGTTATTCTGCTATGAATTATTTTATCATTGTTTTAAAATTTTAAAATTGATTAATTGGTATTATAATAATATGTTCTCTG
Organism: Lithobates pipiens; assembly: GCF_037356315.1. Lineage (NCBI taxonomy): Eukaryota > Metazoa > Chordata > Amphibia > Anura > Ranidae > Lithobates > Lithobates pipiens. The sequence goes on along the minus strand of NW_027507728.1, from coordinate 1,062,777 downwards.
TAACCTAAATGAAATGATGGATGAATGCGGTACCCTGAAGAAGCAGGAATCTGTGAAACATGTTGGCCCCTCTGCATATCCAACCATCTTGTTTCATGTATTAAAGGGGAGGGCCAGCTGCAATTTATTTTTATTTTTTTAAAGTCAGCAGCTACAAACACTGTAGCTGCTGACTTTTAATAAGCACACTTACCTGTCCAGGGTGCCCGCGATGTCGGCCGCTCCCGTCCCTCGGCTTTCGGGTCCCAGTGCAGCCATTCTATCTAAGGGAAACAGGCAGTGGAGCCTTGCAGCTTCACTGCCCATTTCCTACTGCGCATGCGCAAGTCACGCGGCGCTTTGTGAATGGGGGCGCACAGTGTTCTGGGACACACACACACACACACAGTTCCCAGAACACACTGCGCCCCATTCCCCAGAAGACAACGCGAGGAGGAGAAGAGTGAAGATCACTGCGGAGTAGGAAGAGGCAGATTAGGACAATCTGCCTAGCAACAGGCATTTCTGGTAAGATTAAAAAAACATTTTTTTTTCTTTTTTTTTTTTTTTTTGGAACATTTTAATGTAATTTTATTTTTTAGGGCGGCCCTCCACTTTAAGCATCAATTCATAATCAAAATGTTGTGATAACTATGTGATGATTTTTATCTGTTTATTATGTAATAAAAATATTGGTAGGCTGCATTTGATGGGCGCTGGTGAGGCTGCATTTGATGGGCGCTGGTGAGGCTGCATTTGATGGGCACTGGTGAGGCTGCATTTGATGGGAGCTTCATTAAAAAGGTGGGGTATACATGGGCAGGGGAAAAGGGGGTGGAGCCAGAGGGCGGATATATATATGTGTGTATATGTATATATATAGAGAGAGAGAGAGAGAGATAGGTGTGTGTATATATATATATATATATATATATATATGTATGTGCCATTTTGTGTTTGGTCTATCACATAAAATCCCAATAAAATACATTTAGGTTTTTGGTTGTAACATGACAAAATATGGAAAGTTTCAAGGGGTATGAATACTTTTTCAAGGCACTGTAGACGTAGTGGAGACGACAGGAGTGATGGAGAATAATGGGAGGGGTTCTGTCTGGTAGTAGTATAGGATGGTGATGTCACAGTAGCGGTCTCCGCCGCTGGGCGCTGATTGGAGAAGTTCTGGGATCGCTCACATTCAGCTTACGGGGAAGAAGCTGATAGCGGGCTGGGCGGGGCCAAATGACAGGAGGGGCGGAGTACAATGACAGCAGAGGCGGGAAACCGGTGGGCGGGCGGCCAATAGCGGTTCGGGGCGGGTATGGTGGGCGGAGCGATGACAGAAGTGAAACGTCTGTAATTCGCGGGAAACTCTGGAGAAGATGGCGAGACAGACCGAGGGATGACCGCACGGCACAGGTACTGACCCTCCTCCACCGCCCAGTATCACCGTCCCGGCCTGATACCCTCGCACGGCCCTCCCCTGCACACACACCGGCTTTTAGGGGTTAATAAAAGGGGACCTGTCTTGGGAGAATCGTGGGGCTGTCATCGCTGACCTGTCCGGCTGATCTGTGGCTGGAGAGGGTGTGCAGATCCGGAATTCTGCCTGCTCTGCACCACCTACCTACAAAGTGCCAGAGGATCAGCGTGACAGCCAGGCACATAGCATTGCCTTAAGCTAGTCTGGGCTCTTCCATTCAAAGCCTTATTCCAGTCCAGCTTCAGGCGGACTCTTACCCCACTCACTAAGGGGTTAATCCCGAGGCTGGGCAGCGCTCTGACATCTGGAAATTAATAATAGCAGATGGTCACCCCTCCCCCCCCCCCCCCCCCCATGGGTTCAGTGGCTGGCTGGTCTTTGTGGTCTTTTTCTTTTGGCCATGCAGGAGTTAATGTTGGGACTGGCCTCAGAATTTGGCCATGCAAGGGGTTAATGGTAAGCTTGGGGTTAATGGTGGAGCTGGGTTCTACCTTCAGTCATGCATGAATTAATAGTGGGAGCTGGGCTCTGACTCCATCATACATAATGATGGGTCTCATCCCTGAATCTAGTCAGCTGGGGGGGGGGGGGGGGGTAATGGCAAGGCTTTTGGCCACACATAGGGTTAATGGCAGGGCTAGACACTGAATCCACTCATGCCAGGGTTAATGGCAGGTTTGGGCTCTCACTGTAATCATGCAGGAGTTACTGGCATGATTGGGATCCCGGTCTATTCATCCTGGGGTTAATGGTGGGGCTAGGCTCTGCCTCTGGTTACCTAGGGGTTAATAGCAAGGTTGGGCTCTACCTGTGGGCACTTAATGGTAATGGGCTAGGATCTAACTCTGGTCACACATGGGTTAATGGCGAGGCTGGGATCTAACTCTGGTCACTCATGGGTTAATGGCGAGGCTGGGATCTAACTGTGGTCACTCATGGGTTAATGGCGAGGCTGGGATCTAACTGTGGTCACTCATGGGTTAATGGCTAGGCTGGGATCTAACTCTGGTCACACATGGGTTAATGGCGAGGCTGGGATCTAACTCTGGTCACTCATGGGTTAATGGCGAGGCTGGGATCTAACTGTGGTCACTCATGGGTTAATGGCGAGGCTGGGATCTAACTGTGGTCACTCATGGGTTAATGGCTAGGCTGGGATCTAACTCGGGTCACACATGGGTTAGTGGCGAGGCTGGGATCTGACTCTGGTCACCCAAGGGTTAATGGTGAAGCTGAGGTCTAACTCTGGTCACTCATGGGTTAGAGGCGAGTCTGGGATCTAACTCTGGTCACTCATGGGTTAGAGGCGAGTCTGGGATCTAACTCTGGTCACTCATGGGTTAGAGGCGAGGCTGGGATCTAACTCTGGTCACTCATGGGTTAGTGGCGGGGCCGGGATCTGACTCTGGTCACCCAAGGGTTAATGGCGAAGCTGAGGCCCATCTCTGGTCACTGAATGGTTAATGGGTGGGGCTAGGATCTGACTGGTCACTGCAGGTGATGATAGTAGGGATGGGCTCTGACTCTGGTCATTCAGGGGTTAATGGTGAGACTGGGATTTGACTGGTCACCTTGGGGTTTATGGTGAGACTGAGCTTTAACTCCAGTCATGCAGGAGTTAATAGTGGGCTGGGATCATCTGACTGGTCATTTTCGAGGTTTATGGTGAAGCTGGGACCTGACTCTGGTCACCTTGGGGTTAATTCATTTTGAAACTGGGAACTGACTCTGGTCACCTTGGGGTTAATTCATGGTGAAGCTGGGAACTGACTCTGGTCACCTTGGGGTTAATTCATGGTGAAGCTGGGAACTGACTCTGGTCACCTTGGGGTTAATTCATGGTGAAGCTGGGAACTGACTCTGGTCACCTTGGGGTTAATTCATGGTGAAGCTGGGAACTGACTCTGGTCACCTTGGGGTTAATTAATGGTGAAGCTGGGAACTGACTCTGGTCACCTTGGGGTTAATTCATGGTGAAGCTGGGAACTGACTCTGGTCACCTTGGGGTTAATTAATGGTGAAGCTGGGAACTGACTCTGGTCACCTTGGGGTTAATTCATGGTGAAGCTGGGAACTGACTCTGGTCACCTTGGGGTTAATTCATGGTGAAGCTGGGAACTGACTCTGGTCACCTTGGGGTTAATTCATGGTGAAGCTGGGAACTGACTCTGGTCACCTTGGGGTTAATTAATGGTGAAGCTGGGAACTGACTCTGGTCACCTTGGGGTTAATTAATGGTGAAGCTGGGAACTGACTCTGGTCACCTTGGGGTTAATTAATGGTGAAGCTGGGAACTGACTCTGGTCACCTTGGGGTTAATTCTTGGTGAAGCTGGGACCTGACTGGTCATGCAGGGCTTAATGACAGAGTTCCACTTTTAACTTTAGCCAAACAAGGGTTAATGGTAAGGCTGTGCTTTGCCTTCAGTCTCCTGGGGGTTAATGACCAGGCAAGACTCTGCCCTGGTCATACAGAGGTTAATGGTGAGGTTGGGCTCCTGTGAGATTACTGGGTCTTCTTGCCCATTGGTATAATGCATTGGGGGGGGGGGGCACATACAGTAGGTGAGGGGCCAATACATGCACCCAGTATTTGGTGGGTAATATATTGGGGTGTAATCGCTGTGCCCTGCCATGGGGTGTAGGGGAAAGTTGTAGCGCAGTGCCCAAGTGACATCAGAGGGTGGTTGCTCTCCAAAATAAATTGTAATTGAAAAATACGAGGGAGCTTCTGATGCCCCCCTGCGTGCATCGACTGGCATAAGGAGAGGGGGCATTCTGATTGTTTCTTTAGATTTACTAGCATGTGATTGTACATGAATGGGATTTCCCAGGCAGATCCTCGGGCTACATATCGGTATACTCATAGATTGTGACATGTGTGACCAGCCTGGGCTTTCATTTCACATGTCCTCCTCCGTTGAGGCGATCGCCCCGAATGTCATGTACATGATGTGGGTGTTCTGGCTCTTGAATTCCCCGTGTCTACAAGGTGGGACAACTCGGGTGTCACGTTTTGGGGGTGTCAGGCTGAGTTTGACGGTTTAATCTTCTCTCCTGTCAAATGATGCACAGGGATTTATTTTTTTATTTTTTTGTGTGCATTTTGAAGCAGCCAATCACCTTCAAGCCGGCTTGTGTGTATTTTTGGCTGACCTGCTGGACGTTTCCTGTAACGGACGAGAGAAGGCGCCGGGGCACTCCACGCAGGAGGGGGGGGTGGGGGTGTATCAGCGGATCTGCAGCCCAATGACTTCAGGATGTCGGTGAAGCACGGACAGGCGGGTGAACGCCGGACGCCTTCTATGACTGCAGCTTAGGAGAAGTTGGGAAAAGTTTTTCCTTACTTGCTCATTATTGCTCCAGATTTGCCCCCTCCCAAGTGATTTTTTTTTTTTCCTGTGCTACCCTTTCATCTGTAAAACTTTTGATGATTGGCCAGAGAGTAGTGACTGAGGAATGATGAGATGCTGCGTGCCTCGCTCCCTGACGCTGTCACTAGTTCTGGCTCTTTGACAGCTGGGAGGTTGGTTTTGCACGGCAGCCGTTGTGGTTGGTGAGTAATGCTGACTCAATATAATGGTTGTGCATGGAGGGCTCATTAGAATCCTCTGCCTGCAGAGTTCCCCTGTGGGTCACCTGGGGGGGGTGGGGGGGGTGCACCTGCCGGTGTATGCTGCGGCAGCAGGGTGTCGGGGAGAGTTTTATTAGAAAACAGGAAACGCAGAGCACAGAGAGCTTCCCGTGGCCATCACCTGCACTCTGGCTCGCCAAGAGAAGCCGAATCAATACACAAGCAAACAAATCTGCTGCAGAGCCAATATACATGCAGTTGTGTCTACTGCAGGTGGATTCGATGACACCTGGGAGGACTGTCCACTCAGGTGAGTGCTGTGATGCCCTGCAGTTTCCACAAGGGGGAGACACTGACTAGTAAAGGCCAGTAGGGGGGTCCAACTCCTGTCATACTGGCTGAGCTACAGTGGATTATAGCAGTGCATATAGTTGGGGGGGAAAAAACAAAACGAGAAAGGAAGGAGCACTGACCTAGTGCATTACCATAGACAGAGCTTTATTAAAGAGGGATTCCACCTACAAAAAAAATATTAAGACCCCTTTCACACTGGGGCGTTTTTCAGGCTTTTTTCATGCGCTTTAGCGTTAAAAAAAGCGCCTGAAAGAAGCTGCAACTGCAATCCCAATGTAAAAGCCCGAGTGCTTTCACACTGAGGCGCTGCGCTGGCAGAGCGTCAAAAAAAGTCCTGCAAGCAGCTCCTTTGCAGCGCTTTTGGAGCGGTGAATACAACGCTCCTAAAACGCCCCTTCCCATTGAAATCAATGGGAAGCGCTTGTAAAACGCCTGAAAAACGCTATTGGCAGCAGCGTTTTGTGGGCGCTTTTAACCCTTTATTTGGCCACTAGCAGGGGTTAAAAGCGCCCCATTAACGCTCGAAAAACGCTGGTAAAGCACTGCTAGTTTAAGCGGCGCTTTACGAATGTTTTTCGGGCGCTGACGTTTCACACTGGGACTGCAGATGAGGCTTCTTTCAAGCGCTTTACAGGCGCTTTTTTTAACGCTAAAGCGCTTGAAAAATGCCCCAGTGTGAAAGGGGTCTAAAAGCCAGCAGCTATAAATACTACAGCTGCTGACTTAATAAATGGACACTCACCTGTCCCGGGTTCCAGCGATGCCGAGGCCGATCGATCCCTCGGCTGCTGCCGCCACCATTCTAGGTGAGGGAATCAGGAAGTGAAGCGAATCGGCTTCACTTCCCGGTTCCCTACTGCGCATGCGCGAGTCGTGCAGCGCAATAGGAATTGTCCGCGCTGTCTCTGAGACCCGTGTGTGTCCCAGCAGACAGCGCGGCAGGACAGGAAATGGCGTAGACTCCCACGGGAGTCTATGCCTGGAAGTGGGTGTAAATGCCTGTCTTTGACAGGTATCTCCACCCCCCCCTCCCCCCTGAAAGGTGCCAATTGTGACACCGCGGGGGGGAGGGTTCCGATCAGCAGAGGTTCCACTTTAGGGTGGAACCCCGCTTTAAAAACAGAACATATAGCAAAAATGGCTACTCACAAACGAGTATTGATAAAAGGCATAATCAATACAAATCGGGTCCATCACACCGAACATCCACACGTCCAGATCTGATGTCAAGCGAATCGACTAATATATATAATTAATATTACAATTGTGATTAAATGGTAACAAGGGGGTGTACCATAGGCAGGCCAATTCTAACATCCACGCATCCAAATCTGATGTCAAGTGAATCGACTAAATACCCCAACACAAACGGTTGACGCGTTTCGGGGGAGAACCCCTTTCCTCAGAGCCAAGACGGGAGACCATTGCCTGTCTTGGCTCTGAGGAAAGGGGTTCTCCCCCCGAAATGCGTCAGTGGTTTGTGTTGGGGTATTTAGTCGATTCACTTGACATCAGATCTGGACGTGTGGATGTTCGGTGTGATGGACCCGATTTTGTATTGATTATGCCTTTTATCAATACTCGTTTGTGAGTAGCCATTTTTGCTATATGTTGTGTTTTTAATAAAGCTCTGTCTATGGTAATGCACTAGGTCAGTGTGCCTTCCTTTGTTTTTTGTTTTTTCCAGTATTTGAATACCCAATATTCTGAGGAGGGCTGCAAGACTTTTTTTTGACACTACCTGTTAAAACTGTCGGTATCACACTTTGAAGATCCGGACACCAGAGCGCAGGAGAAGTTGTCTTTTTCTTGCATATAGTTGGGCACCATTTTATTGCAGTATATCATTTTTTTTTTTTATGAATACGTGTAAAGGACATTTTGTAAGTTTTGTATATAATAGTATTCTATTTTATATGTATTGCACACAGCCCTCACTGTGCACACGGCACTAATAATGTGTTCAGTACATGTTTGCATTCTTTCGAGTTCTGATTAGAATTGGCCTGCCTATGTTGCGCCCCCCTTGTTACCATTTAAGCACAATTGTAATATTAATGTGATACCTACGTAATCATGTGTATAAAAACCTTCAATTGTGGCATAATAATAATAAAGCAGAACGGTTTATTTCGAAAAGATGTGGAGTATCTTTTCTGTGTCTGTTCCCTACTGCAGTAGTTATTATTAGTTTGGAAACCGCTAATCGATATGAGGATAGGAGTTGCCCATCTATAAATAACCATGCAATCGTGTGATCCCTGCACAACCCCCAGATTCCAGCACCCCAGTTCTGTGTGGTCTGCCCATTTTTCAACATAGGAGAAGCTTTGTATTTATGGTTTTTGTGCATCTCCTCATTTCCCAGCATGCCTCAGTTGTATGGTTTTGACACAGGAAGACTTTGCCGGCTACTGACTCATATCCAGAACGGCAGCACCGCATCTCACATCCAGCTGCCAACAGACATTTTACCCTTTACATGTAACACTTTATAGATTGCCTCTGAACTATTTTCTCTGTTCATCAATATCTGGGAAAGAACTGACCTTACTTGGACCCCCAATAGATGTATGAAATGGGATTAGTGGTGTTCAGGAACAAGAAAAAACATTTACAGGATTCAGATAGGACAGCGGGATGTAACTATCAGGCCAGGAACCTTCAAGAGTCAACACATTGTTGGTTATTATATGGCTTTTTACATCTTTTTGCTGTTTCCTGCGCAATTATTTTTATTGCATTTTCACTTTGTTGTTTGTATTGCCATTTATTTAAAAGACTTGATGCATTTTAAGGATAGTCTTTTTTTTTTTTTTTTTTTTTCCCCCCAAATGACTATAAATTCGCACTGACTCGAAGTATTGAAGCCAATGGGTCAGTGAAACAGGGCAACTAACTTTTTTTTATATTCATTTATTTATTTATTTTTTTATAGGAGGTGCTCAACAATATAGACCCTTGTATATCCAGATTCTGCACTGTATTCTAGACCTATACTAGGATCATAGGCATGTGCAGGGGTTATCAGGTGTACCCCTGGGCACACCACAGGGGCGGACTGACCATTGGCCCACTCGGGCACTGCCCGAGGAGGGCCCCATGCCACTAGGGGGCCCCATCAGGGTTGCCAGCCCCAGTAAAACCAGGGGCAGTATGTAAAAATTTGTGTGTGTTTGTTTGTTTTTTTTCTTTTAAACATCTGTCTCTGAAATGTCCCTGAACATCCTTTTGGTCTAAAAATCCAGAGATTATAGCTGCCCCCCCTCTCCTGTACCTTCTCAGCCATTAGAAACATGTCTGTGTATACTGTGTGATTGTATACTGTGTGTTTGTGTCTACTGTGTGGCCCCATAATCTCCTATTTCCCGGGGGGCCCCATGAGTTGTCAGTCCGCCCCTGGCACACCCTAATCAGTCTGTGCCAATTGCCCCTGCTTACCCGTGTTGCGCCTTCCACAGTGCTGCTCTTTATCATCCATACCCCCCCCCCCCCCCCGCAGCAAGTTTCAGGAAGGAGGGCACACCCTAATGCAATAGTCTGCTCACACCTATGAATGGGATGCAATATGAGGGGCCTGTTTCAAGGTTTTGTCCTTGAACCTGTAGTGGGACATGCTGTGAGGGGCCCCTGTCCAGCTTCTGTACTTGAACCTGTAGTGGGATGTGATATGAGGGGCCCATGTCCAGATTCTGTACTTGAGCCTGTAGTGCAGGGATCTGCAATTGGCGAACCTCCAGCCGTTGCAAAACTACAAGTCCCATCATGCCTCTGCCTCTGGGTGTCATGCTTGTGGCTGTCAGTCTTGCTATGCCTCATGGGACTTGGAGTTCTGCAACAGCTGGAGGTCCGCTAATTGCATATCCCTGCTGTAGTGGGACATGCTATGAGGGGCCCCATGTCCTGGTTCTGCACTTGAACCTACAGTGGGATGTGAAATGAGGGGCCCCATGTCCTGGTTCTGCACTTGAACCTACAGTGGGATGTAAAATGAGGGGCCCTTGTCCAGATTCTGCACTTGAGCCTATAGTGGGATGTGCTGTGCGGGGCCCGTGTCCAGATTCTACACTGGGATTGATAGCAGGTTATGCGAGAGATCCGTGTCCAGAAACTGTAACTGGATCTGTAGTGGAATGTTATATGAGGGGCCCACATCTGGATTCTGCATTGGTATCTGTAGTGTGGAGACTCTGCACTGGGGCTTGGCTTGTAGCACTGGTACAGTATAATTTGCTTGATGGGTTTAGTTTTTTTTTTATACATTTTTTTTTATTTTTCAGGGATCTGTCTCTGGCAATGGAGAATCGCAGCTTGGAGCTGGCACTGAGAGATGTCTACCCTACCTGTAGCAGGTTACGCCGCTCTGCTATGGAAAACTCTGGGAAAAGCGGGCAGGACTGCCCGGAATTGTTGGTCAGTCAAGCAGAAGGCCAGTATGTACTTTGCAGGTGGACGGACGGACTCTATTATCTGGGGAAGATAAAAAGGGTGAGCTGCTGGGAAGCCTTCAGCCATCAATTCATAGAGAAATTAGATATTGTGGAACTTTTTTATTTTTATTTTTTTTACTTCTTTTTTTTAAAGTTATTTTTATTGAATTTCAAGGTAAACACAGAACAGGACATAACAGCCTAATTGGGCATACCCAGGCTGGTCACTACTATACAACAAGAGAAAAAAAATCTCTCTCCCTCTCTCCCTCTCTCCCTCTCTCCCTCTCTCCCTCTCTCCCTCTCTCCCTCTCTCCCTCTCTCCCTCTCTCCCTCTCTCCCTCTCTCCCTCTCTCCCTCTCTCCCTCTCTCCCTCTCTCCCTCTCTCCCTCTCTCCCTCTCTCCCTCTCTCCCTCATGCATGTATGCCTAACAAGACCATTATACACTCCACCACCAATTCAAACCATGCAACGCAAACCTCCAATTTTGCACATACCCTACAACTTCCTTTGATTGTTCATGGGATAAAATTGTACAATACACTTTCGAATGCGTTCTCCCCCTCTTCCCCGTAGATCATTGACAAGAGAGCCCAGGGATGTTAATATAGTCAGGGCAGCTACCCACTTCCTTCCCAGTGCTTAATAGAATGGTACTAATCATCATTCGAATCTGCATTACTGTACTGAGATTCCATCCAAATATCCCATATTTTGTGAAATTTATTGCCACAGCCACGTGACAGGTAAGTAGCTTTATACAGTGGTAGAGCCGTATTCACTAACCTCTTCCAGAAACATATTTAAGGTGCGGCCGAGGCCTTCCATCTTAGTACTATAGATTTACGGGCATAGTAGTAATAGTCCCAGCAGTATTCTAATTGCCCAGTGTGGGGCCAGTGGTTTGACTAGTCCCAACAGACATACCTCTACAGACAATGGCACAGGAACGGTGGTTACTGTCAGAATAAATTCGGTCACCTCCACCCAAAAAATATTTTAGAACTTTTTAAACTTCTGGTCACATAATGATTTGCTATATCACGAACAAATGTTTCATGTCTGAAATGTCAGCATCATTGTATAGAAGCCTTCTGCTTCGGAGAGGCTCATTCCACTTCCTGTAGTGGAACTGGTCGCTGCAAGCACTAATTATTGATCACCTATCTGCCCCCTTGTGGTTTCCAACAATGGGCAGGGATGTCAGCTGCTGTGGGCATTTCCTATAGTGTAGGAATCCAGTGCCTGGCCAAATTATGCCCTCCTATTATGACTGATGGCCTCAGTGTTGCAGCTCTGAATTGCCCTTAGACCCCTTTCACACCAGGGCGTTTTGCAGGCGCTATAGCGTTAGAAATAGCGCCTGCAAAACGCCCTAAAGAAGCTGCACCATTGTGTGTAATGTGAAAGCCCTGAGGGCCTTCACACTACAGCGGTGCGCTGGCAGGACGTCAGAAAAAAGTCCTGCCAGCAGCTTCTTTGGAGCGGTGAAGGAGCGGTGTGTTTACCGCTCCTCCACCGCTGCTGCCCATTGAAATCAATGGGGCAGCGCTGTAATGCCGCCGGCAAAGCGCCGCTATTGCAGCATATTGCCGGCGGTTTTAACCCTTTCGCGGCCGCTAACGGGGGATAAAAGCGCGCCGCAAATCCGGCGGTAAAACGCCGCTAAAAACAGCGGCGTTTTACCGCCAACGCAAGGTGTGGTGTGGTGTGAAAGGGGTCTTAGAGCTACCCTGAGTAAAGCGAGAACAAAAAAATAAAAAATAAAAAAAATAACCGATAAGGAAACTGTAGTCCACCGGATGGATGCCTATATCACCCGGATGTGAAAACGGTGCTGCGTTCCCTGCTGTGCTCCCATTGACTTCTCCTCTCCATTAGTGTGGCATTTTACAGTTACATGATTTGTTCTAAATACTGATATCTGGATGTACTTTTGCTTTTTCTTTCTTGCAGGTCAGCAGTTCAAAGCAAAGTTGTCTTGTGACATTTGAAGATAACTCTAAGTACTGGGTCCTTTGGAAAGACATTCAACACGGTATGTATGCCAGGGCGCTGTGCACTGGACTATGAGAAACTGCTATACGCTTTACTTCAGTCTGCAGCCAGCCAGAGTTTTATGCAACTAACCAGATTCAGTTTGCTCTCTTTGCAATGAAGACAGTTACTTAGTCATGTTGAAAAAAGACACAAGTCCATCTAGTTCAACCAACAGAAAAAAAAAAAAATAGAGTACGTAGAGAACCTCCATACACAAAATCTTAACTCCACAGTTGATCCAAAGGAAGGCAAAAACCCTATAAATCGTGATCCAATTCACTCTGGGGTGGGGGGGGGTTGAACATTTTTTTATTTTTTTTTATTTATTTTTTTATTTTTTTTTTCCACTTGCACAGTTTGGGGTCATCTGCAAATACTTGAATGGTACAATTTAATCCCAAACTCTATCATTTATACCTGTTTAAAAAGTAAAGTCCCAACACAGGACCTTGGGGTACACCACTGTTAACCTTGGACCATTCTGAGTGTAAATCATTCATTACTACTCTCTAAATATGGTCCCCTTTTTAGTCCCTTTTTAGTCCGTTTTCTATCCATTTACAAACTAAATTCTCTAAGCCTGTGTACTATACCTTAAACATAAGCCATGTCAGGGGGAACTGTCAAATTCTTTTGCAAAGTCAAGTATACTAAATCCACAGCCACTACTTTTTTTTACCTAAATTTGCTTACTTCTCATAAAAAGCATATTTGTTTGACAACTTAAGTATTTAGTAAATCCATGCTGTCTATTGCCTAAAATTATATTGTTTTCTAGCAACAACTCTTTGTGATCTTTTAGCAAACTCTCAAGTATCTTCCTAACTATAGAAGTTAAACAAGACAGTACTATGGCTGTCCATATGGATGGGAAGATGACCAAATATGAGGGGAATGAAGCGAATGTTCCTTATAGCACTGAGGGGGATGAAAGACATTAGGGTTGTTTTACTAAAGGCAAATCCACTTTTCACTGTAAGTGCACTTGGAAGTGCAGTCGCTGTAGATCTGAGGGGGACATGATAGGAAAATTAAAAAAACTTAATTTTTGCTTGTACATGATTGGATGATAAAATCAGCAGAGCTTCCCCTCATTTAAGGTCTTCCCCTTAGATCTAAAGTGACTGCACTTCCAAGTGCACTTGTAGTGCAAAGTGGATTTGCCTTTAGTAAATCAACTCCACTGTTCCTTATTACACCGATTTTAGGACTGGAGCCCAAAAAATTTTTGAGCAGAAGTGTTAACGATAGCAGATTCCTTATATACGTTTCTCAGGAAAGAAAAAAAAAAAGACCTAAGTGGCAGATTTTATTTATCCTCCCTCCTTTATGGTTAAAGTTTCCCTTATTGAAAACACTGGCATGGTACAGAAATCATTTAAAAAAAGAGAGAGAATTGGGGCAGAACAAATACTGACAGTATCATGAGCATAGTGCCCTCATGGCATCGGTGCCGGGACAAGGTCACCCAGGGCAAAGATGCCAAACTGCGCCCCCCTTTCCCTTAGGGTCAGGGTGCCCCCTACCCCTGCAATAAACCATTGCGCCAGGGGTAGCCGCACCTCCTGCCCACCCCTTGTCCCGGCCCTGCATGGCATGGTACGAAGTCAAAGCATATACACAGTAAAAATTCCATCACCATGCATTCACCGCAAAATATACAAGATTAGGACCGCAGCCATATCGTGGCCCCACCGGGAGTTGAGGAATAGAAAGGAGTACCCTCTCACTGGGCAGTACATAGCTGCCATACCTCATCTAATTTTCCAAAACCGTTCCTACAAATTGAAGTCAATTTATACATAGGAAGGACATCGTTAATAGCTTTTTCCCAGGAAGCCTCAGAGGGAGGGGATGAAGCCTTTCACTTAAGTATACTTTTTCCCTTGGCATAGTATAGCACGTAAGACATTGGCAATTTTAGTACACTGGGGCCTCTGTGCATCATCTGGAATGCCCAACAACACTGACCCAGGGGAAACTTGAAGGGTCAGCTTAAGACTGAGGTTGATAAGCGCAAACACATCAGCCAAAAACTGTGCTACTCCTGGACCGCTTCAGAACGTATGAAAATATGTTCGCCGCTGCAGCCCGGTGACCTTTGTGGGTAGATCCTGTGCAATCTGAGGAGCATAGTACACTTTGTAAGAATTTTGTTTGAATTTAATTTGCCACTTTGTTTTTTTTAGTGTCCATTACTAACCATTAACCTGACGTATCTCCTTCAGCTGGCGTACCCGGAGAGGAACCCAAGTGTAATGTTTGTAGCGGGAAGAGCTCTGCCACCCACAATCAGATCCTGATCTGTGGAAAGTGTGGACTCGGTAGGTAGATTTCTTATTTTGAATTGTCTGAAAGAATTCGAGATTTGCAGCTACTCTGCTAAATACTGTTTGCTTGTAAATTGATCACATAAAGTAACTCCCCAACCCTTTTTGTGAAACAACTCTGGTTATGGGGCAAAACTTCAATATGGCATGCCTCCCATTGGTTGCCAATAATCCTAATGTAGGGAGGATATAATTGGCATATGGCTCCCACTGATTGCCAGTAATTCTAACCTTGGGCAGGTATAGAAATACAGTAACTATGTGAAATCCCTGAAATGTGTGTTTTTGTTAAAGCATATCTAAACTGCAAACAAAACTATTTTGCAGCTTATCGGTCCTTAGATGTGGTGGCTGCATGAGTTTTTTTTTTTTTTTTTTTTTTTTTTTTTTTTTTTTTTTTTTTTTTTTTTTTTTTTTTTTTTTTTTTTTTAGGATTTTTGTCAGAACAGAAACAAGATAGAACTATATAACTATAGAACCCTTTCCTTCTCTTTTTGTAAATCTAGAGAGGCATGGTTCTGTAAAATCTAAGAATAGTTTAATTGAGAACAGTCAGCAGGAGCGAAAACAACAACATAATTTATTGTTTCACAAGATATCTGGCATGAATAACATGTATTATTTTTAACTTCTTAGAACAGAGATTTAATGTACCAGAAGGGACCAAATAAGAGACATTCATTGTTGGCATTTGTATACATTTATCGGACATAGGGTATCTTGATCTCCATTACAATAGGGTTATGCTGTCACCTTCAGGTGATTGGACACTAGCAAAAAAAGTCACCTTCCCAGGCATAACCCCTCCCCATTAGAAAAGGCTTCATTTTCTTTTTTTCTAGTGTCTTGCTGGTGCTTATGTCTGTAGTTTCTGCACTAAAAGCTAGCCTCTAAATGGCAATAGCTTCGGTAGGTGTCTGTCTGTCTGTCTGTCTGTCTGTCTGTCTGTCAATTTCCTTCAGCTATTCTATTCTTGGAGGAATGGTACCCAAACCACTTTCTGAACATGCAGGGATGGCCTGTAATGTTGCTGGTTGGCTCTGTACCCTGCATAATTGTACATCATATTATCAGAAGTATTTTACACGCACATGAACTTTAATGGCGTCTTAGTCTGTAGGGTTCAATATTAAGTTGGCCCACCCTTCAACTCTTCTGGGAAGGCTGTCCACGAGGTTTAGGAGTGTGTCTATGGGAATGTTTGACCATTCTTCCAGAGGTGCATTTGTGAGGCCAGGCACTGATGTGGACAAGAAGGCCTGGCTCGCAGTCTCTGCTGCCTCATCCCAAAAGTTTTCTATCGGGATGAGGTCAGGACTTTGTGCAGGCCAGTCAAGTTCCTCCACCCCAAACTCGCTCACCCATGTCTTTATGGCCCTTACTTTGTGTGCTGGTGCGCAGTCATGTTATAACGGGAAGGGGCAATCCCATAACCGTTCTCACAAACTTGGGAGTATGAAACTGTCTAGTATGTCTTGGTATGCTGATGCCTTAGGCGTTCCCTTCACTGGAATAAGGGGCCACGTCCAACCCTGGAAAAACAACCTTGCGCCATATACCCCCCCCCCCCCCCCCAATGATTTGGACCAGTGCACAAAGCAAACCCTATGGACTAAGACTGGGATGCCATTAACGTTCATGTGCATGTACAGGCAGACGTTGCAATACTTTTGGTAATATAGTATACAGTATATTGCCTTGCAAACTAGTAGGGTGCTACACAGGTCCAGGGTATTAATCTAAAAGTCGGGAAGTTATTAATGAAGGTCCTTGTAGCAAAGCCTGCTGTAATGGGTGAAGAATAAAATGGAGCGTGCCCTGGTAGGAGCCCTGCTGGTACCCTTTTACATTAGGTCTGGTCCCTTCCTACTGGCAATGGCCATCTTGGATGCATGTGTGGGACTAGTGGAGGATGAGATGGAAAAAGACACGACTATTCCAATAGAAAGGAACACAAAAGAATCCTCATGAAGAATACACTCCTTGGGGGGGGGGGGGGGGGGGGGAGTCGGGGTTTATCGCAGATCTAGAAAGGCCTGTGTGAGTCTTTTCACAGAAGTAATCCTGATCTATTTGATCTGCGCTAGACAAAAACAATAAAAAAAAAAAAAATATGAAGATGGCTGCTGGCCCAGGTTAACAGATACCAACCCAATCAATATAATACAAAGTGCAGCGCTTATAAGTAGGTGAGAAATAAATACAAAATGGTACAAAAAAATTTAATGATAAACAGTCCATATAAAAATGAGGTGTTTTATGTAAGTAAAAGTGAATAAAAAGTCCAAAAATATGCCTTAAAGAAGGTGATGCTTCCCAAAATTATTCTGATCGAGAAGACCTGCAGACCCAAAGGCTCCCAAAATGTCCTGTGAAGTGGCTGCTTACCAGAAATCGTTTGGCTTTCAAATGAAAAGCCAAACATGATGTAGGGGATAAACCCCAAACAAATCCACACTCGGGGCAGCTCCTGATACCCTCAGCTCCTCGATGCCACACTCGTAGGGGATTATATATGACAAAAACTCAGTGTAATACTGTATAACGGTAAGTTTATTTTGTGATCAAACGATATTGCACTTACATTACTGTAGTTAAAAACATGCATTTAATGTTGTATTAGCTTTATAATTTGTAATCCAAAAGGCAAAAAAGGTTAGGCTGAACTTAAGTGGTCCTGCTACTATCTCTTTAAGTGCTCCAGTGAGAGTTCCCTCCGGTATAGTGCAATGCTCAACATGCAACAAGAATTAGCCCTTGAGCCTGCCTAATGTCAGTTTCTGTAAGTTTCTTCCGTGAGGCTACAAATCCCAGCAAACACTGTATGTGATTCTATCTGAATGCAAGTGCGTAACAAGATATGGGCTGCAGCCCGTTCACCAACTGGATCTGAAGTCCAGTTCAACAGCTCTGGTCCAGTGCACCGTAGCTTGCTGCAATGCCGGCTGGCTCCGTCACTCCGTTCCACTGGGTAAGCCGGGTCCTGTGATGCTCTGGCAAGCGTCTCTCATGTTGTCAGATGACTGGCAATGTCTGTTGCTGCAGCGCTCAACAATGTCTGTAGGCTGCTCCTCCTGAAGGCCTCAGCACGGGTCCTCACAGGCAGGCGATGCGTCCGGAAGAGCGCTAAAATGGCCACGCGAGGCCCTTTTATAATCTGTCCAACATGCAATTCTGTCCCAGGTGACCCTGGGTAGGCAAAGGTAAATAGTCACTTCCTATGATGCTTTCCAATGTTCAAGAAAGAAAGATCCAAGTCCATTACTTGCTATTGGCTGCTAGATGGCGCCAAATACTAAGTCACGATAATGTCCATAGACTTGCATCATAATAATTTCAACAAAGATCAATAGGCAGTAATGTCAGCACTACATTAATAATAATATTTGCTATAAAAAAAAATAAAAAAATTCCCCACAAATATGGATCCAAATCCAGGGCTCAGGCTCTAAGCTCAAACCTCGGGTCTATTTAGCCCTCTGATCTAGGGGACAAGTCTTTCTCACAATGATGGGGCTCCCCTTATTGTTTGGGTGGGGTGATGTTTGGCAGGAGGAGATTGTAGACATGCAAGTCTGCAACATAATTGCTCATGGCTACAAGCTGGAATTTTAGAGCCTTTCCCCCTTGCGCTTCATGCTTACAAATGTTTCATTAAATTAAAAAAATGTTTTGCTCTTTTGGCTGCTGCTTCTCATTTTCTCTCAAGAAGATAAGTGATCATTCCGGTCCAGAGGAACATCTCCATCTGGGAGATTTTACTGACATCGGTGTTAATCATAGATGCTTATCTCTACACCTTCCAATCTTTCAACATCAAAAGTTTATGTGGTCTGCAGTGGAGTACTGGTGCTTTGGCAGCCGGACCAGAGAGCCAGAAACATACAGCCTATCCACTGCTTCCAGACTGTTCACTAAGGTCCTGGCTCTGATCCTGGGACTTCTGAGTATTCTATTATGGGTTGCTAGACCACCTGCTTCACTTCTTGACACCAATGTGCCCCAGTTGTTGCACATTTCGAAGAGGTTTGGATGAGTTCCATATTTACAGAAGACAGCATTAATCCCAGCTCAAAGGTTGAATTGTTTGCATCGACCCGTGATACCGTCCAGGTGTGAGCAATCCTCTATAAGGCTGGGTTCACACCTATGCATTTTGCAGATTTGCACTACAGAACATATTCCATAGGAAACCATGTTAAATGGACTGTAGTGCAAATCTGCAAAAAGCACTAAAACTGCATAGGTGTGAATCCAGCCTAAGTGCCTTGACCTGTGAGCTTAGGTGGACTTGCTTAAGATGCTGATAAATCCCTTGATTTGCATGATGGTAAGATGACGGTGCCCTTGCCCAGTTTCATTCCAGGCCCCTCCAATGGAATGTCTTGATGGCTTGAGAAAGGAGGACTGTCCTTGGATTCCTGGTGATGTTACTCCAGGTATTTTTCTCTGCACTGGTGGATATCCTCATACATGCTGGAGATAGCAAAATGGTTTCTTCCTTTTTACCCTGGAGGGTCTTGACAATGGACGTCGGGCTGCTGCGGTGTTCTGGATAACCTCAGGCCAGGGGATTTGGTCACCGGAGAGGTTGATGCCCATCAACATGCTGGAATTGAGGGTGATTCACCTCTCCCCGCTTCATTGGTCAGTGTAGCTGCAGAGCGTTCATGTAAGACCTGTAGGCGTTCGGTCAGACAATGCCATGGCAGTGGCATACATAAATCATCAATGTGGCATCAGAAGTAGCGTGGGCCAGGAGGAAGTGGACTTCATACTGTCTCTTCAAGGGAAATCTATGATTTCACACTGTCTGCAGTCCACATTCCAGGCTTGAAAAAAATTGGATCTTCTGACATCCAGATTCAGTGTGACTTCCAAGGATTCCCCACGGGACTTGGAAATCTTTATTTTGCTTGATGTGAAGCTAGGGGATTTCAGATCTAATATTTCCCCAGATCAATTTTAACATGGGTTTTTGTTCCTGTCTTGCAGGAAGTAAAATTTCAGTATCGCCTGGTATAGTCACATGTGCTCAGTTGTAGATTTGATTGTTGATGGGGAAAGGTCAATGGCTCTTCTAAAACACAGGCAACTGCTAAATATGATTGTGGAATTGTAGAATTTCGCCCCCCATTTTTGTGCATAGCCGTACATCAGATTTCACTTTCCCACTGCTGTATTTATGGAGACTGCCATTGCTGACTTCTTCTAAAGTTGCTAGTTGGCTAATTGTCTCCCAGCTTTAACATACTGTGAGCCACTGACCTAGAACAAGCCTTAGGCCGCGTACACACGAGAGGATTGTCCGTCCAACTTAGTCCGTTGAAACGTGTTTCAGCGGACAATCCGCTCGTGTGTGGGTTTCAGTGGACTTTTTCAGCGGACAGTCTGGCGGACTAAGTCTTTCGGAATTTCCGTAATATTGTCCGTCCAAACTTGGTTTCAGCGGACAGTCCGCTCGTGAGTAGGCAAGTTGGACGGACTAAGTATGGCGCATGCTCAGAAAGGATTTACACGGCGGAAGGTTGCATTGCAGTGTATTGGACGTCGTATTTCTAGTCCCGTCGTACGTGCTGTACACGTCATCGCGCAAGCTTTCAGCGGACTGACTGTTCATCGTGTGTGGTCAAGTCCGTTCATTCAAAAGTAGGACGGACTGTCTGTCGGATTGTCTGACGAACTTAGTTGGACGGACAATCCTCTCGTGTGTACGCGGCCTAACAGTCAGGGAAATTGGAAAGAGGTCAGTACTCCTGATCTGCATATGTATTCTGGGCCAGAGTCAGTCCTGAAGCCAAAGGGGTTATTGTGACAGCCTGACAGCTAGCATTTTCAGAAGGGGGAGGTCGGCAATTGCCAGGCTTCTGTGGGAGGTACACTGGGAGTTGAGATTTCTTATTGTCTGTGCTCTGCAGTTAAGCAGTGTACAACGTTGTCAGGAATGTATTGGGAACATGGGCAAGTCTGTAGGAACATCTTACCTTTTTTTTTCCCGATCCATCTCTTTCCCAAAATATCTGAACATAGGGGCCACACAGGAAAACGAGGGGGTTAAGAAAAAATAATCAAAAATTCTCCTAAACACCAGCTTTGGTGTCTCCAGCTGCCGGGGACATGCACATATTTAATTTGTGTGTGTCCATAACTCCTCCTTCCTGGTATGTTGGTTTCTACCAAAAAGGACATGGATAAGGATCAAAATTTGACATTTGAAATTTTTTTTTTTTTTATTTTTTATTTTTTTTTTGCTAAATAAATCTCTATAGAACTGGTATTTAGAACATAACATTCCTACACTCGCTTATCTCGGCTCTAAAAATGAATGATCAGTCGTGCTAAGCATGTTTACATTTGAACATGTTGGAGCCTATGAAAAAGGTTGTTCCCATAATGCAGTGCAGGCTTATAATGATTAGCGCCAGCTATGCTGTCATCCAATATATTGAGATTCTGCATATACGCCTAATCAGGGCTGGACTGGGACAGATATTTGGCCCTGGACTTCATCCAGACCAGCCCACTTTAATTTTGTAAACAAGCACAAAAACGGTATATAAAACTATATGCAATTGTGCAAAAAAAAACATAAGTAGCATAACATAAGGAGTCCTCACTAACCGCTTTAACTTATTCTCCTCTGTATTTTTCTCATCTTTCTCACATCACTGCATGAAGTTGAGGGCGAGCCACGCAGCTATGAAACCGGCCCACCGGGAAACTCCCTATAGTCCCGATGGCCAGTACATGCCTGCACCTAATTTTGAAGCTGTTGATACTGAAATGGATATTTTATAGATGGGCAACTCCTATCCTCATATTGATTAGTGGTTCCAAATTAATAACTACTGCAGTAGGGAACAGACACAAAAGATCCGCTCAGCATCTTTCCAAATAACTGTTCTCCTTTATTATGACGCATTTAATGGCTTTTATACACATGATTGCGTAGGTATCACATTAACATTACAATTGTATGTTTATGGTAACGAGGGGCGTTACATAGGCAGGCTAATTCTAATAACCACTCGAAAAAATGCTAAACGTGTACTGAAAACATTTATTAGTGCCGTGTGCACAGTGAGGGTATTGTGCAATACATATAAAATAAAATACAATTATATACAGAACTTACAAATTTCCATTACAGTACAGTTTGCACATTACCTGCGTTGCATATTAGGAGAAATGAAAGGAGAGCTGTTGTAATTTGGGAAAAAAATGGCTATGATTGCATTTCTTGTTTTTACCAGCTCCTCTAGCTATAGTGCTTTTACAGGTTTTTAGAATTGTTCCAGTATAAAGAAAAAGGTTGAAAAAATTGTTGAACTGCTAAAAACATTGAAGAGGCAGAATCTAATCGCATAGGTTTCTCTCCGTGGAGGGGTTCCTTGGAGGCTTGGTAGTTGTAGTAGTGTTTTTTGCAAGTTGATGTAAAATATTTTATGTATTTCAGGGTACCATCAAAAGTGCCACATACCCGCCGTGGAGAATGGGGAGCAAACCATTCTAGAGCCTTGGTTCTGCAGGCGCTGCATCTTCGTGCTGGCCGTCCGGGTAAGAAACAAATTCCCCCATTTATTCTGCTATTATCAGCTTAATGAAAGATCTGTTTAAGCAGACCTTCAGGATGGTGAGGTAGGTGTGATGGTATGGCACAAGATGTTCTGGCGTGAAGTATTTGGCCTCTGGTGTTCAGAAGGAAATCGGTCTGCTTTTTTAGTGTATGGCCTTACCAATATGAACACCTAAAGATATCTGCCACTGGGACAAGGAGATAACAATAATTCACATTACACCTACTCGCCTCAGTCTGTGAAGCTCTGCATTCTAGAGTTCTTTAAGTCTAAGTTCACACCTATGTACCTATTTGAAATTGGCGTGTGGCGTTTTGTTTTTTATTTTTTTGCATGCAGTTTTCATGCATTTTGCAATTTTTAAATTTTTTATTTTTTTCTCTTTAAATGCACTGTAAAACACACTGTATAAAGCTGGTTGGTAAGGAGGGGGCCAGGAAGCTGGCTACCATATCCCTAAGGCCGCGTACACACGGGTGGACTGTCTGTCCAACTTAGTCCGCTGAAACACATTTCAGCGGACAGTCCGCTTGTGTGTGGGCTTCAGCGGACTTTTTCAGCGGACAGTCTGGCGGACTAAGTCTTTCGGAATTTCCGTAATATTGTCCGTCCAACTTTGGTTTCAGCGGACAGTCCGCTCGTGAGTAGGCAAGTTGGACGGACTAAGTATGGCGCATGCTCAGAAAGGATTTACACGGCCGAAGGTTGCATTGCAGTGTATTGGACGTCGTATTTCTAGTCCCGTCGTACGTGTTGTACACGTCATCGCGCAAGCTTTCAGCGGACTGTCTGTTCATCGTGTGTGGTCAAGTCCGTTCATTCAAAAGTAGGACGGACTGTCTGTCGGATTGTCTGACGGACTTAGTTGGGCAGACAGTCCGCCCGTGTGTACGCGGCCTAACAACCGATGAGTCATTGAATTGAAGAAAAATAAAAAAAAATTGGCAACAAAAAAGAGTGGGGTCTGGTATGGATTTTGGGGGTCCCCACCGGATCCATACTAGACCCGAAGTGCCTGGTATGGAACTGGGAGGGGGTCCCAGTTCCATACCAGGCACTTCGTGTCTATTATGGATCCGGAGGGGACTCCCAAAATCCATACCAGACCCTTATCAGAGCATGCCGTCCAGCAGGTCAGAAAAGGGAGAGGACAAGTGAGTGCCACCACCCCCTCCAACATGGAGGAGGAGAGTACATCTGTTTTGAGGCGGGGGGGATCTGCACCCCCCACCTCAAAGCGGCTTGCCCCATGTTGATGAGGACAAGGGCCTCATCCCAGCAACCCTTGCCCTTGGGGTTGGGCGGCCTTATCGAAATCTGGAAGCCCCCTTTTAACAAGGAGACCCCCTACACATTCACCAAAAAAGCAGTGAAAAGTATAAAAAAAAAAAAAAAAAAAAAAAAAAAGCCAGTTTTGACAATTCCTTTTTCATTAGTAAAATAGCTCTGAGCTGCAGTCTCTCCCGATGTCTTCTCTCCCGGTGCCATCGCCTTCTTCCAACACCGGCTGCCATCACCTGATGTCTCCCTTGCCACCTTCTTCATCGCCGGTCACCCGTTAAAAAAACAAAAAAAAAAAAGCTGATGTTGTCGCAAAGCTGTCTTCCTCCATTCTTATGTTCCCAGCTGTCCGGCGTCCCTTGTATAGGCATGGGGCGTGGCCATCCAGGGATATCGCCCAGAGAGCCCGTCCCTTGTGACATCGCAAGGGGTGGGCTCTCCAGGCGATGTTGTTGGATGGCCACGCCCCATGCTCTATATAAGAGGCACTGGAGAGTGGGGAACATAACGGAGGAAGACAGCTACGCGACAAGCCGTTTTGTTTTGTTTTTAGCGGCAAGGAAGAAGACGATGGCGGTAATGACATGAGGAGGAGGAAGACGACACTGGGAGATGACAGCTCGGGGAGAAAACTGCAGTGGAAAAAGACAATGACACCGGGAGAGACGGCGGCTCAGAGCTATTTTACTAATAAGAATTGTCAAGGATTAGCTCTTGTGGTTTATTTTTATTATACATTTTACTTTTTTCTTTTTTTTTTTTTATCATGACATTATGGTGGACACTTTGGACATTTTTGACACGTTTTTGGGACCATTGTCATTTTATACAGCAATCAGTGCTATACAAATGCACTGATTCTGGTGTAAATGACACTGGCAGTGAAGGGGTTAACCACCCCTTGGCAGTGTAGGGGTTAAGTGTGTACTGGGGCGTGTTTCTAACTGTGGGGGGGGGGCGCGCGTGGCTGTGTGACATGTCACTGATCTCTGCTCCCGATCACAGGGAGCAGAGATCAGTGACACTGTCACCATGCTGAACGGGTTGATGCTCGTTTTACATTAGCATCTCCACGCTCTTCCTCCCCGTGAGGCGATAGAGTCCGCGGGACCCGACTCGACACACAAAGCTTGCCCGCTGCCTGCCTCTTAAAGGGCAACGTACAGGTACGTGATTCTGCCTGTACAAGCCCTTCTGCCGACGTATATCAGCGCCAGGTGGTTGGCAAGCAGTTAAAGCCGATGTGTGTGCTGTATGTAGAGTAAAGCCACTGGTGTACGCAGTTCTGTATGTGGCCAGAGGTTGGTGCTCGTCTATTTAAAGCTGCTCTGTCTACCGTACTGTATGTTCAATAAAGCTGCTGGTGTACAGCACAATGCTGTATGTGGCCACAGGGTTCGGCTCGCAGCGCTTCCTAGAGAACTCGGGAACAGTGTCTCCAGGAAGTGCTGGGAGCCACCATCGCCTGCAAATCTCTGGCCACATACAAAGCTGTACTGTATGCTGTACACCAGAGGCTTCGCTATACGTATACACAGCGGCTTTACATGGATGAGCAGCAGACGTCTTTACATTGTGAGTGTAATTCTTCTTCCCCCCTTTTTTTGTTAAAAAAAAAAAATGCTGGTACGTTAACTGCTTGCTGACCATCTGCCGTCATTTTGCTGCGGCATTTCGGCACGTGGCCAGCGGTCATCGCAATGTGTGGGCACGAGAGGCAGAACAGGGATGAACGAGCGCGTGTGTGCGCGTGTGTGTGTGCGTGTGTGTGCGCGTGTGTGTGTGCGTGTGTACGCACAAATCCCTGTTCTGTGAGGTATGACAGATCGTAACTTCCTATTAGCTAGGAACCACGATCCGTCACTTCCTCTCTAGGTCGGTCCCCTCCCCCTACAGTTAGAAACACAAATGAGAACACAGTTAACCTCTTGCTCGCCCTCTAGTGTTAACCCCTTCCCTGCCAGTGACATTTTTACAGTAATCGGTGCATTTTTATAGCTCTGATCGCTATATAAATGCCAATGGTCCCAAAAATGTGTCAAGTGTCCGATGTGTCAGCCATAATGTCGCAGTCCGATTAAAAAACGCAGCTCACCTCCATTATTGGTAAAAAAAAAAAAATTGCTATACAACTATCCCCTATTTTGTAGATGCTATAACTTTTGTGCAAACAATCCAATATATGCTTATCGCGGTGTGTGTGTGTGTGTGTGTGTGTGTGTGTTTGTGTTTTCCAAAATTCTGTCTTTGTCTTCTTCGTCTTCCTCCTTCTTCTTCATCTTCCTCTTCTTAGTCTTCCTCCTTCTTCTTCGTCTTCCTCTTCTTCTTCGTCTTCCTCTTCTTCTTCTTCTTCGTCTTCCTCTTCTTCTTCTTAGTCGTCCTCTTCTTCTTCTTAGTCGTCCTCTTCTTCTTCTTAGTCGTCCTCTTCTTCTTCTTAGTCGTCCTCTTCTTCTTCTTAGTCTTCCTCCTCTTCTTCTTAGTCTTCCTCCTCTTCTTCTTAGTCTTCCTCCTCTTCTTCTTAGTCTTCCTCCTCTTCTTCTTAGTCTTCCTCCTCTTCTTCTTAGTCTTCCTCCTCTTCTTCTTAGTCTTCCTCCTTCTTCTTCTTAGTCTTCCTCTTCTTCTTCTTAGTCTTCCTCCTCTTCGTCTTCGTCTTCCTCTTCCTCTTCGTCTTCGTCTTCGTCTTCCTCTTCCTCTTCGTCTTCGTCTTCCTCTTCTTCTTCTTCTTCGTCTTCTTTCTTCCTCTTCTTCTTCCTCTTCCTCTTCCTCTTCTTCTTCGTCTTCCTCTTCCTCCTCTTCTTAGTCTTCCTCTTCCTCCTCTTCTTAGTCTTCCTCTTCCTCCTCTTCTTAGTCTTCGTCTTCCTCCTCTTCTTTCAAAAAATAAAAACCGCAGAGGCGATCAAATACCACCAAAAAAAAAGGGGGGGGGGGGGGTAAAGGACATCAATTTTGTTTGGTTGCAACATCGCACGACCACGCAATTGTCAGTTAAAGCGATGCAGTGCCGAATCGCAAAAAGAATGGCCCGGTCATTCAGTAGCCAAATCTTCCGGGGCTGAAGTGGTTAAGTAATGCTTGCAGATCAAGGCAAAACGCTCCTAAACCGCGTTGCTCGTAAACCAAGGTTTCACTGTAGTTACATCTACTTGGTTACAGAGTTTGAACTGAATCGCCTTTTGCTAAGGTCGGAACGCTCTCCAAGGAAGCGATTTTCTTCACCAGCCAGTTATGGCGAGTTTGTGGTTACGCGCACAAAAGTCTAACTGTCTCTTCTTTAGCTGGATATTCCTTGTTCTGTCTGCTGGTAAGACGCACACCGACTTTTACAGCTTTATATAATGAAGCGCCAGGTTTAGTTAGCAGAACAGCTGGAGAACAAGCTTGGTGTGAGCAAGTTCACAGAACGGTGTGCTTGCGGATGCGGTCATCCAGGCTGGGCTTTGGCAGGAGCTGTGTAGTACAGTTGTAAATTAAGCGACCGTACTTGGGTGTGCACAGCGCTTGTATGTTGTGACCCCGCGGTCAATATTAAGTCATGTCTGGAAATATATTAAACTTGTGCAGCCCTTTAAAAGCTCCAAACACAATTGGCTTGCTAGAAGCAGATTTACTAATGCTGGCCGGAGACCCGAGGTTTGTAAGTTATGCAGCAGTCCCTGGGCCCATGTGGTCAGAAGACCCACATATTCTATGAAAGCAGTGTGCTTGTTGTGTGCTTTGTACATTATAAAGCAGAATTTATAACCATGTTTCTTTCCCTTCTCTGCTGGCCCACATCTTTCCTCCTCTGTACTTCAATTATATAAACAAGGCAAGGTGAGCATACATGTTTATGCGACAGCTGGGAAACCATACATATTTTTAGGTCTTCTTTTTTTTTTTTTTTTTTATCTATCTGTGTGTGTGTGTGTGTGTATATATATGTATGTATATATATATATATATATATATATATATATATATATATATATATATATATATATATATATATATATATATATATATATATATATATATATATATATAATATTTTATTTCAGATCCTAATTTATTTTAGGCTGTGCGGTTGAGCCACATTGTTACCATTTGTTCTTTAAACTGCGTAAGCAGCTGACTGGGTGTACACATGCCATGATGCTTTGCAGTGTGGCAAAAAAAAAATCCCCCCCCCCCCCCCCTTTTCATGTTTGTCAGGCAGTACTGCCCACCAAATGCCACACATTCAACTGAATGGCATTGCACCATTCAAGCGCTATTGGCAGCAGCATTTTGTGGGCACTTTTAACCCTTTATTTGGCCACTAGTAGGGGTTAAAAGCACCCCAATAACGCTCAAAAAAACGCTGGTAAAGCGCTGCTAGCTTAAGCGGCTCTTTACGAGCGTTTTTTGGGTGCTGACATTGTGAAAGGGTTCTTAAAGCACTTGGGCTTTCACATTGGGACTGCAGATGAGGCTTCTTTCAAGTGCTTTATGGGCGCTTTTTTTTTTTTTTTTTTTTTTTTTTTTATAACACTAAAGCGCCTTTAAAAATGCCCCAGTGTAAAAGGGGTCTTACAGTTGGAGGCAACTGACATTATTATTTTTTTCCCTACTCCATCTTTTCTGAATGTTTTTCACTAGTTTTGCATTTGGCTAGGGTCGGTGTCACTACTGGTAGAACAAGGCGATACCTGAACCCTGTAGAACAGCCTTTCTCAACCTTTTCAACACGGAGGAACCCTTGAAATAGTTCTCCGGTCTCGGGGAACTTCCTGCTAAAAATTTGATATCTACAACTCCTGATACATTAGTGTGATGGTCAGTGGGAAGAATGGTCCTTACACTTGTGGTCATTGGGAAGAATTACCTCCTTACAGATAGTTAAAAAGATCAATGGTGTCAGTGGGAACTTATCTGAGAGTCAGAAATTGTCCAATGCTGAAGGAACCCCTACAACCTCTGGAGGAACCCTGGTTGAGATTCACTGCTATAGAGGCTTCACAGGCATTCCAACTCCTCCAGGATGGCACATCAATACGTGCTATTGCTAGAAGATTTGCTGTGTCTCCCAGCACAGTCTCGAGAACATTGAGATTCCAGGAGACAAGCAGTTACTCTAGGAGAGCTGGACAGGGCCATACAAGGTCTTTAACACATCAGCAGGACCAGTATCTACTCCTTTGTGCAATGATGAGCACTGCCAGAGCCCTACAATATTTACCTCCAGCAGGCCACTGGTGTAAATGTCTCTGATCAAACTGACTTCATGACGGTGGCCTTAGTGCCCGACATCCTCTAGTGGGTCCTGTGCTCACTGCCTGGCACTGTGAAGCTCATTTATCATTTTGCCATTGAACACCAGAATTGGCAGGTCCTCCACTGGCGCCTATGCTTTTCACAAATGAGAGCAGGTTCACCCTGAGCACGTGTAAAAGGGTCTGGAGGACGCCGTGGAGAATTGTATGCTGCCTGTTACATTGTTCAGCATGACCGGTTTGGTGGTGGGTAAGTGATGGCCTGGGGAGGCATATCCGTGGAGACCTCTACAGGCTAGACAATGGCACCCTGACTGCCATTAGGTATCAGGATGAAATCCTTGGACTTGT
Source organism: Lithobates pipiens (assembly GCF_037356315.1). Lineage (NCBI taxonomy): Eukaryota > Metazoa > Chordata > Amphibia > Anura > Ranidae > Lithobates > Lithobates pipiens. The sequence continues at coordinate 1,034,147 of NW_027507728.1, read as the reverse complement.
TGTCAAACCCTACGCTAGTGCAGTGGGTTCTGGGGTCCTCCTGGTGCACAACAATGCCCAGGCCTTATGTGGCAACAGTATGCAGTCAGATCCTGGAGGATGTAGAAATTGATACCATTGGCCCGCGCGCCACTGTGACCTAAATCCAATAGAACACCTCTGGGACATTATGTTTCGGTCTATCGGACACCGCCAAGTTGCACCTCAATTTGTTCAGGAGCTCAGTGATGCCCTGGCCCAGATCTGGGAGGAAATACCCCAGGACACCATTTCCTGTCATTAGGAGCATGCCTCTAATGATACGTTTTTAGCAGAGATAGATATATATATATATATATATATATATATATATATATATATATATATATCTATCTAATTCATTTATCATAAACACAGTGGTGATCAAATACACCAAAAGAAAGCTCTATTTGTGGGTTAAAATTACATGCATTTTATTTGGGTACAGTGTTGCATGACCGCACATGTGTGTGTATATAATATTATATTATTATTATTATTATTATTATTATTATTATTATAATATCCAGCCTGGAACTAACAGAACTGTCCTGACCGTGTACCAGCAATGGCATGGTTACAGAGGCCAACAGTGACTGACTGTATTAATGGCAGAAATTCTCCATTGAGCTGACAAATATGGACAATGTATTGTGGATAGCACTAATGCCGTTCTCTTCTCTGCAGAAAGGGGGCGCTCTGAAGAAAGGCCCCATTGCCAAGGCATTGCAGACAGTGAAGATGTTGCTCACATACAATCCGGAGGAGCTGGACTGGGATTCTCCACATCGAACCAATCAGCAGCAGTGTTACTGTTACTGCGGAGGGCCTGGAGAGTAAGACAAACTTTTTGATTTATACTTGTATCTTGCTGCATCTTCAGCTCATGTTCCACATTTTAATGGGGCAGCAGAATGGAACAAAAAAAAAAAAAATCCTTTCCAGAAACGATATAAATGTCTTTGTGCAGAAAATTATTATTTTGCAATTTTTTGACACTTTCAGGTGTCGCCTAGATGGGCCCTTTTATGTTAAACCTCATTTTGTGACTGCCATTTTGGGCCAAATTGACTTGAAAGTGGCAGTTGGTATTATTCTTCTTTAGGAATGAAAAACTGAGACCTTGAAGGAGGGGGGAGGGATATGTTGGCTTTTAGAGTGTAGCACCACAAATGTCAACCCATTTTTTTTTTTTTTTGTTTGTGTGTGATATTCACCTTTTTGAATCCCCAACCCTGTTACCGTCACTGCCCCCCTTTAACCTGATCTGAAAACTAATCTTACATCTTGTGTGAAAATTATAGCCACTATCACACCAGCTGTTGTGATGGAACCCTTGGTGCCCTTATATGTAATCTCATGGTTTTTAAATTCCTCTATATGAAATGGGTTGTGTGGTTTATTGAGCTGTAAGTGTTTTAATATAAATCTCCTTTTATTTCCTGCGCTGTATGAGAGCAGGTAGACAGAACAAAACTCTGGATAGCCGCACACTGGAAAAAGACTTGAAATCCTGTGTTTTATTGAAAAATAGCTATTGTCTGAGTAAGCACTGATTCCAGTGCGAAACGCGTCAGATTTATTGCACCCCCCCTTTTCTCTTTTTGCTGTGGATTATCTGATGTGACCTACAATTTTTCAATAAAACACGGGATTTCAAGTCTTTTTTTTTTCCAGTGTGCGGCTATCCAGAGTTTTGTTCGGTCTACCTGCCTATTGTGTGTGTGTGTGTGTGTGTGTGTGTGTGTGTGTGTGTGTGTGTATCAAACCCTGATGAGTTTACTTCCTCTTTGATTCCCTGCAAAGGCAAAGCATAATGGACTACTATGCATCGCATCGCATAGTAGTCCATTATGTGTCACTTACCTGACACAGGAGCCAGCGAAGTCACCGCTGTCCCCCTGTAGTCCGGCGCATCCATCTTCTCGGTGGGTCTCGCTACTCCGCCGCTGTCATTCGGAGAAGCCACCATGATGTCACTCCCGCGCATGCGCACGGGAGCCGCCACTCGCGGCATATCGCCGTTGACAGTGGCGCGCTCAGTGCGCCTGCGCGCACCGTCGACAGCGGTGCCTGTCTTTCGGCAAATATCTCCTAAACCGTGTAGGTTTAGGAGATATTTCTTGGACCTACAGGTAAGCCTTAATCTAGGCTTACCTGTAGGTCAAAGTTGGTTGTAAGGGTTTACAACCACTTTAATGGGGGGAAGAGCTTTTGCCCTGGAGGGCTATCTTGGAGCGGTGGTTTCTCTTTCTGAGAGCAGTTTGTGATCTTTTCCGATATATTTTTTTATTTTTTCCCATCTGGTGGTAGTTTATACAGTGTAGGGGGGGGGGGGGGGATATTCGAAATAATACACCGTTAGTTCTTTAATTTACCAGACAGCAAAAACAGGAGCCAGTCTCCTTTTTTTAGAGGTAGGTAGTAACATTTGGCCTAGGTTCACACTGGTGTGGACAAAACACTGCATGTGATGTGCACAAGAATTGGACTGCATTCCTGTGCACATCACATGTAATGTCTGCGGTGTGATTTGAGCCATACATTTTGTATGGCTCAAATTGCATCTTATCAGCACCAAATTGTGCAGGATCCCTCCCATTTTTTTATTTATTTATCTCCTCCCCCCCCCCCCCCCCCCCCACCTGAATTGCATTGCATGGTTGTTCACACTCGTGATGTGATTCTGGCAATCACACTGCGTTTTTGAGATCTGTTCCGGGGTGTTAATCCAATATTGGAACCCGCAGCAGATCGCATGGACACCGTGTGATTGCCAAGCGATGCGGAGAAACAAATCTTGTGCCTTTCCTGCATTGCATCAGTGTGAACCAGGGCTAAAAGAAGTACATGACACTAATTCAACTTCCCCCCCCCCCCTCCCCACCAGAGGTATGCGTCTTCAGAGCTCGTTTTCCCCATAGATGTCTCTAGAGGTCTTGCCAACAACCAAGTATTGAATAAAAGTGTAATTCCTTCTTATGAAAAGTTGATTACTACACACAACCCAGGACCTCTTCGTTATTGCACAGAAAAGCAAAAAACTGGGATTATTGCTTTAAAGTGGTTGTAAACCCTTACAAACCACTTTGTCCTACAGGTAAGCCTAGATTAAGGCTTACCTGTAGGTCCAAGAAATATCTCCTAAATCTACACGGTTTAGGAGATATTTGATGAAACACAGGCAACGCTGTCTACGGCACATGCACCGTAGACAGCGGTGCGCCGCAGTTAACAGCGATATGCCGTGAGTGGCGGCTCCCGTGCGCATGCGTGGGAGTGACATCATCGCAGCTCCGACGAATGACAGCGGCGGAGCAGCGAGACCCACTGAGAAGATGGAGGCTCCGGACTACAGGGGACAGCGGTGACTTCGCTGGCTCCTGTGTCAGGTAAGTGACACATAATGGATGCGATGCGATGCATAGTAGTCCATTATGCTTTACCTGCAGGGAATCGAAGAGGAAGTAAACCCATCTTTAACAAATGCAATCCAACTCTTCCCTGTACGCAAAGATGTATTAAGCCTTGTGAATAGAGGAGGGGAGATGTAAATGACCTCTAAATAAAACGCCGGTCATTGTAGAGGGTAAAGGTGCATCTATAATTTTCTGTAAACCAATTAGAATGTTTTCTGGTCTTTCAATAGGTGGTACCTGAAGATGATCCAGTGTTACCGATGTCGGCAGTGGTTCCATGAAGCATGTATCCAGTGTCTGAACGAGCCCATGCAGTTTGGTGACAGGTAGAGCCTCGGTTCTGAGTTATTATATGAAGCCCCCCCCCCCCCCCCACACGCGGTGTGGGGAAATCTATGGATATTTATATGGTCTCCTGACTGTTGACACTTTGCGCAGAGATGTTAACAGGCATTAAATGCTTCACTGCTGACAGCTTATTACTTTTTTAAATTGTACTGAAGGGGGGGGCTGTTCTAGCAGCTTGTTTTCATTCTGCGTGTCCTACAGACACAACGTTAGGAATGTGAGCTGTGTAGTAAAACAGAGGCCCTTTCTTTACCGAATAGCCAGAAAACCTTAACATGTTGGCGCAGGAATTTCTGTTGGGAGATCCTTATCAAAGCTGCACACGTTCAAATGAAGCTATACATAAAATGTTTGCTAGAATATTTAGGCTAACAATACTCGTCTCGCCTGGAGTAAGGGCTCATTCACACCATACGTGCATGAAAACTGATGAGAAAACAACGCAGATTTCACTTGCAGAGACATCAGCGTTTGTGTGTGTCACTTATGTACCCAGGGCCGTCTTTAAAGTGGTGTTGCCGCCAAAAAAAATTGTTTAAAATTCTTAAAAAAAATAAAAAATAAAAATATGTTTTTTTTTTACTCACCTCTAAATACCTGTTGCTAGGGGGTCCCTCGTAGTCTGCCTTCTTCCTTACCGCTTCTGGTGACATCACTTCCCCTCATGCCGCACAGTCACCTGGGACCTGTCACGTGTCCCAGGTGGCTGTGCGGCATATCACGGCGCCCTGCACCGCTCGCGCATGCGCAGTGGGTGCTCGGCTTCTGCCCACAGTACGAATGATGGCGCCGCGAGCTGAGGGGGGGGGGGGGGCTTCGTTCCCCTGCATCGCTGGACCCTGGAACAAAAATATCCAGAAAAACACATTTCAAAACAGTTATGAATTGATTTGCATTTTAATGAGTGAAATAAGTATTTGACCCCCTTGGCAAAGCATGACTTGGTGGCAAAACCCTTGTTGGCACGTTTTCTTGTAGTTGGCCACCAGGTTTGCACCCATCTCCAGGAGGGATTTTGCCTGGACTTTTCCCTCGCGGTATATTCACTTTGAGCAGTCACTGTGAATGAATTAAATAATTTGTATAGCGCACAAAGCGAACTGAATCTCCTCAAGGCGCTGCGATGAGCTTTGTTGTGCAGCTTCTAGAAGAGGAAGGTCTTACGTTTTTTTCCTGAAGACCTGGTGGTTTTCTTCCAAGCGGATGTTGGTTGGTAGAGCGTGTGCAGAGATTGCTGGGGGCTTTTGGTTCCATAACATCTGCCTGATCTCCTAGGAAATGTCTATCTGTTACCTTTTTTTGGTGTAATATTCCTACCTAGATTCTTTCAGGCTGCATTGAGTACATTTTTTTTTTTTTTGGATTTTACTTTGAGCATCCAGGCCGCTGCCCAGTGATTTGTTGGCGGTCTTTGGCAAAGGGTGGCCGGGCTCAGCGCACAGTCACTTTGAAGCAGTGTTTCTCAGAATGAGTTCGGTGTGGTTTCCTCATCTCAATGGCATTCTGTACATTCTTCCACATTCCTGAGCGCCCCGGCAGAGGGCCTTTCATAGCAGATGAGACTTTTTCCGCCTTTCCAGGGAGCTGGATATTCTCCCACGTTAACCTGTTCAGCTCAGAAAACATGATGGCTGCCCTCTGGCCTAGTGTGCTGTGGATGCCTGAAGCCTGCTGGCTGGTTACAGCTCTGAACTGACCCTGTGAGGGGCCACTTGGATCCCCCATAAAACCACAGAAATGTAAAAACCTGTCCTGCTTCTGACAGCCTCTGTTCAGACAGTAAATCTCTTTAATCCCTTCTACTTCCATCTGTGTGTGGGTGACGGTAGAGAGAAGCAGAGTTGTGCTATGACTTGCCTACCTCCAAACAATTGCATGCACGTCTGTCTACAAACCTATATGAACTGCGTTCTCAGGCTATGGATGGGCAATGGTGATAATGCTGCATTAGGGTAACATAATTGAATTTTTTTTTTTTTTTTTACATTTTAATAGTTTACACAGCCTGCAATTGGTCACTTCTCAATCTACTGTTGCAGCTTGTGGTGAAACATTTGTCAGTAAGTAGGGCTGTACTGGTTAAAATTTTCACGTTCAATCTCACTACCAAATTTGCTTAAAGAGTTAGAGAAATACGGGAAGTTATCTAACCTGAAGATAAACTTTGCCAAATCAGAAGCCATGGGGATATTGATACCGCCGCGCTTACTTCCCACTCTACAATCTAACTTCCATTTCAAGTGGACGACGACCACCCTGACCTACCTAGGGACTAACATCCCACCTGACTTATCTGGCCTGTATGCACACAATTTCCCCCCTCTGTTAACAAAGGTGAGGTTGCTTTTGGACTTATGGCACAAAGGGATTCATTCCTGGTTCGGTAGGTGTAATTTACTGAAAATGTGCATTCTACCCAAATTTTTATATCTATTTCAAACCCTACCGATTAAAATTCCCCCCTGCATACTTTAAGCAGGTACAGGCACTGTTTACCCGCTTTGTTTGGGCACAAAAGCAGCCTCGGATACCACGGTCCCAACTCTCCCTTCCGAAACATTACGGAGGTTTGGCGCTACCAGATATCAAACAGTACTATCGCGCTTCCCATTTGAGTAGGATGATTGATTGGAGTCGCAATCTGACCACTAAATTATGGGCCCAAATTGAGCAACACCAGTGCTCTGTCCCACTAAAGACTGCTCTCTGGTGCAGAGATGCATTACCGAGGGAAACGAAAACCCACCCTCTTATAGGCAACACTCTCTGCCAGGGTAAGAAGGCAGCACTACAACACTACCTGACGACCACGGCGTCGCCATTGACACCGGTCCTTGGTAACCCTAGGTTTCCACCGGGTCTGCCGATCACGCAGTTCCGGCCATTACGAGACTCCAACCTCACTGCGGCCTCTCAGTTTGTAACACGTGGGGACTGGGTTTCTATACTAGTCCTTATGGACCCTATCGGTCCCTATCGCCTGGATTTCTGGAACGCCGCACGTTTACACCACTTTCTTCAGTCCATCCCGAACCCCTCAGACTATGCCAGACCGATGACTGCATTTGAAGAATACTTTTCTGACACGGAACCAATCCCCCGAATCCTTTCTAAAATTTACTTATTACTAAACACACCAACACAACCACCTTGCATCTCAAGTCTCACAAAATGGGAAGTAGACTTAGGTCGCACCTTTACGCAAACCCAAATTGATAATATTTTGCGGTTCGCTCTGAAATCCTCACTATGCACAAAAATACAAGAGACAAATTATAAAATCCTTACGAGGTGGTATCTAACACCTAGTCGTCTCCACCTTATCTTCCCAGACACGCCTGAACATTGTTGGCGCTGTTGCGAAGATAGAGGTACGATCCTCCATATCTTTTGGTCCTGCCCCAAGCTAACGGAGTTCTGGACAGCGGTCTGAAACATATCTCAAAAATTCACGGAGTGGCAAATCCTGAATGACCCAGCGTTCTTCCTACTACATGTGTCGACCCTGCCCCCTAGGAAATATACTCGATCGATACTGCGCCACCTCACAAATGCAGCCAAGTCTTGTATCCCTCTACTTTGGAAGCCACAAACTCCCCCGACCGCGGCAATGTGTCTACGGAAGGTGGAAGATATCAACAAAATGGAGGATTTGATACTGACAGCCCAAGATTGGCAGGAAATCTATCGAAAGACCTGGTCTCTTTGGAATGACTTTGTGTACTCAGAGGAGGGCAAGGCCCTTTTCAGACACTAGTTGATAGCATGTCAGTTCGCAGAAGCTCACACAGGGAACGTCGAACCACCCCCATTCCCCTCTCCCTACTCCCTTCCCCATCCCTCCTTCCCTTCCCCACCACTTTCCTTCCTCCCCCCCTCTCCTCCCTCCCTCTCCTCCCTCCCTTACCTCCCTCCCTCTCCTCCCTCCCTCTCTTCCTCCCCTATTCCCCTTCCCCCATCACCCCCCCTTTTTCTTCTGTCTTTCTCTTTTCTTATCTGTACTCTTACTTTTTATCTTGTCTGTGGCCCCTAGCCTGCTCACAATGGCCTTAGCCTAAGATTGCTAGCCAAGACCTCAGAGTAATAGATGGGCACGGAGTGGCACTGGCCTCTCTGCCAGATCTGACCGTGAAAGCGATGTTTATGAGGTCGAATTACCATTTACGTTAAACTGAAAGGTTATTCGCTGCAATATCTGTAATTGTAAGGCATGTTTGGGAGGCTGCGACCTTCATTGTTTCAGTTGTTACTTTATGTTTTGGGGCTTTACCCCATATGTGTGAACTTAATAAAAATGATATTTGTAAAAAAAAAAAAAATTTCACGTTCGATTTAATAGATTTTTTTTTTCTTTTTTTTTTTTTTTTAAATCGACTAATTTTGATTATTTATAACGCACATACAGATCCAACTACTTTTAGCTGATCTCCTTGCATTGCAACTCTGCATAAGTCAGTGGTAAATGTGGTGTACACTATATACAATCACCCGACACTAGTTTGTTTCCACGATCTATGACTCAGGCCGCGTACACACGGGCGGACTGTTCGCCCAACCTTGTCCGCTGAACAGTGTTTGGGCGGACAGTCCGCCCGTGTGTGGGCTTTCAGCGGACAGTTTCAGCGGACAGTTGGACGGACAAAGTCTTTCGGGAATTCCGAAAAACTGTCCGCTGAAACTGTGTTTGAGCGAACAGTCCGCCCGTGTGTAGGCTACTTTCGAAATGAGCAAACTGTTCCCGCTCGGAAAGTCCGCCCATTTCGAGCGCGTGTACAGGTAGGCGGAGCCCGCGAAGGAGACGCCGCCTGGAATGGGCTTAAAGGGGAACCCCAACGCCGAAAAAAATCGGCGTGGGGGTTCCCCCAAAGTCCACACCAGACCCTTGTCCGAGCACGCTACCCGGCCGGCCAGGAAAGGGGGGCGAGCGAGCGCGCCCCCCCTCTCCTGAGCCGTACCAGGCCGCGTGCCCTCAACATGGGGGGGGGTGCCTTGGGGAAGGGGGGGGCCTCGCGGCCCCCCCACCCCAAAGCACCTTGTCCCCATGTTGATGAGGACAAGGGCCTCTTCCCGACAACCCTGGCCGTTGGTTGTCGGGGTCTGCGGGCGGGGGGCTTATCGGAATCCGGGAGCCCCCTTTAAGGGGGCCCCCGGATACCTGCCCCCCACCCTATGTGAATGAGTATGGGGTACAATGTACCCCTACCCATTCACCTGTGAAATAAAGTACAAAAAAAAACACAACACAGGGAAAAAATATTTTATTGCACAGCTCCGGGGGTCTTCCGTCTTCGGGGGTCTTCTCGCCGGACTCCTCCGCTATCTGTGTGTAGCTCTTTTACTAGCGGAGGAGTCCGGCTTTCTTCCTCCCCGCCGCCGGCCTCTTCTCCCGACTTCGGGGGTCTTGTCCCCCTCTTCGGTTCTTCTGCCGGGCCACCGCGCCTTCTTGTAGCTCTTTTACAGGCGGTGGCCCGGTCTTCTGTCGCCGCCGCCGCCGCCTTCCGTTCTTGTTCTTCTTCTTGTTCTTCTTCTTCTTCTCCTGGAGATGTTGACTCGACGAGCTCTCCGGCCGGAATGCCAGAGCCGCGCTGTGCGGTCACTTATATAGTGACAATGGGGCGGTGTCACATGGTATATGTCACATGGGTTGGTCACATGGTGACCCCGCCCCCTTACGATGTCATAGTCCCCATGTGACATCAACCCATGTGACCAACCCATGTGACATATACCATGTGACACCGCCCCATTGTCACTATATAAGTGACCGCACAGCGCGGCTCTGGCATTCCGGCCGGAGAGCTCGTCGAGTCAACATCTCCAGGAGAAGAAGAAGAACAACAAGAACAAGAACGGAAGGCGGCGGCGGCGGCGGCGATGACGACAGCGGCGCCAGAAGACCGGGCCACCGCCTGTAAAAGAGCTACAAGAAGGCGCGGTGGCCCGGCAGAAGAACCGAAGAGGGGGACAAGACCCCCGAAGTCGGGAGAAGAGGCCGGCGGCGGGGAGGAAGAAAGCCGGACTCCTCCGCTAGTAAAAGAGCTACACACAGATAGCGGAGGAGTCCGGCGAGAAGACCCCCGAAGACGGAAGACCCCCGGAGCTGTGCAATAAAATATTTTTTCCCTGTGTTGTGTTTTTTTTTGTACTTTATTTCACAGGTGAATGGGTAGGGGTACATTGTACCCCATACTCATTCACATAGGGTGGGGGGCAGGTATCCGGGGGCCCCCTTAAAGGGGGCTCCCGGATTCCGATAAGCCCCCCGCCCGCAGACCCCGACAACCAACGGCCAGGGTTGTCGGGAAGAGGCCCTTGTCCTCATCAACATGGGGACAAGGTGCTTTGGGGTGGGGGGGCCGCGAGGCCCCCCCTTCCCCAAGGCACCCCCCCCATGTTGAGGGCACGCGGCCTGGTACGGCTCAGGAGGGGGGGCGCGCTCGCCCGCCCCCCTTTCCTGGCCGGCTGGGTAGCGTGCTCGGACAAGTGTCTGGTGTGGACTTTGGGGGAACCCCCACGCCGATTTTTTTCGGCGTTGGGGTTCCCCTTTAACCCCATTCCAGGCGGCGGAGCCTACCTGTACACGCGCTCGAAATGGGCGGATTTGCCTCCTCCTTACGTGGGCGAGTCCGTTCATTTCAAAAGTTGAGCGAACTGTTTGGCAAACAGTTCGCTGAAACAGTCCGCTCGTGTGTGGGCAAGTCCGCTCATGCAAATTTTGAGCGGACTGTTTGCCGAAACTGTTTGACGGACAAGGTTGGGCAAACAGTCCGCGCGTGTGTACGCGGCCTTAACTTCACAGTTCACACAAATATGTTTTAAAATTCAAACTGTAGCAGATCACACCAGAATAGATACAGAAGAATTCTTTAGAGAAAAATGAAAGTAACCAAGGGTGGGGAAGGTGAGATGATTTTCCGTGACTGTGAATCCTCCGCTCTGATCACCTACCAACAGGCTGCCATTCATTATAAAGGAGTCAATGAGAGACATGAACCCAGGAGGCCATGCTGAACAATAAGAGAGAAGCACCAATGCAGCCTGCAACCATCTCTCCATACACAATCATCAGGCTTCCCCAACTTTTCCCAAACTGCAATGCATGCTGACCCCCCAGTGCATTCCACCAAGGCTCCTCCATACACATGGGATTGTATGCAGAACTTCATACCATTCACAGCAATCAGCCCCATGATGAGTCCAATGGATCAACTAGAAATGCGTTGAAAATCCCACTGATCCCAGCAGTGTTTACACCCCCTGAGTGGAGCCCAATCAGCCCCAAATCTGCCCTACTGCTGAAATGTTTGATAAATAAAGCAGTATTCAGTGACCCTCCCCCATGCTGCAGGAAATGAGTGCATTGTGTCTGGATCAGAGCCTGAGAATGCACAGAACCAGGAGTGGGGGAGGAAAGAAGCAGCAACATGCAGGGGGGGGGGGGGGTGACCCTGGTGCAGACACTTGCCTGGGGACAGGACATGACTGGGCTGACTATGCACAGCTCACTACTGGAGGAGCCACTCTGTTACCATACCCTGGGGAAGGGAGTAGGAGTCCGGTGACGTCTGTCCGTGACGTCACCGGATCTCCCTGAAGACCTGGAAGCCGGCGGAGAGGTGAGTACCAATCGAAAAAATGAACAATTAATCGAGGAATTTCTGCAGTCCTATCAGTAAGGATAGCTATATATAATGCAGTGAAGCTGAATTAAGTCAACGTTGTTTGCACCCCCAGACATGGAAATAAGTGCCAACAAACCCCAAAGACTGAATTCAGGCAGGTCAAATTTTAATAATATACATTTTTTTTTGTAAAGCTGAGAGTTGTGATTGTACATATCACACAGATGTTACGCTTTTGCAATTAGCCGCACTGTAATTGTTCATGTTCTTAGCATCTACATAGTTTTTTACTGTTTTTTCCTTTTCTTTTTTTTCCTGCCAGATTTTTTATGTTTTTCTGTTCCGTTTGCAATCAAGGTGTGGAGTTTATAAAGCGGCTTCCTCTGAGATGGTAAGAGTCCTGTAACCACATAAAATATAATAATGATAGAAATATATATATATAATTTTTTTTTTTTATGTCAACTGAAAGTTTGTGTCTTTTTTGAGTACTAATCTACAGCATCTAAATCTGTGCAGTTTGAATTTTCAATCTCAAAACTAGTGATATATATTTTTTTTTTTTTTTTTTTTTTTTTTTTTTTTTGTTCAGCAGTGCAAAATGTATGCAATGTTCTCATAATGATCTACTACACTGTGATCTGGTTTCACATGAAACTGGGTAGATTTTATTTAATTTTATGGAGGAGAGTCGAACGGAGATGTTCAATAGCAGTAGTTTTTTGTTCTACTCCTGTGCTGTAGTTAACCATAGCAGTAGTTTTTTGTTCTACTCCTGTGCTGTAGTTAACCATAGCAGTAGGTGTGAAGTGGCTTGTTTCCACCTTCAAACATGTACCAGTAATTTGTCTTGGAGCAGAAGTGGTGTAAGCACAGATTGATCTGCCTCGGGGGTCCGCAGAGTACTTGCTGCCAAATCAGTTTGTGTAAAGCGTTATTATTTGACAGGGTGGCGGGTCTATTTAGTTCTGTGATGAAAGTGGTTATTGTTTACGCACCAAATCCTCCACTTGCCTAAGCACGGATTCTGCATGCTGCAGCTTGGCTGCATTGGACTGCGATACAAAAGAATGGCTGCAAATTTTGAGTATTTAGATAAATGTACAGAAACAACTTTTCAGAAACGCAAGCTTGGATGTCTCGCCCAATACGGATGCTGGTATAGTGCTGTGGTTACGGTGTTCAAAAAAGCAAGTCTATATTCGCAATGACTGCTGTTCTGCACACATTTCTGCACACATTTCTGCTTTCCTATTATTATACGGAACTTCTAGATCTGGCATTCTAAGTCCCAACATACCTACTTCCCTCTGCTGAAACTGTATAAGGGTCTATGTCAGGGATATGCAATTAGCGGACCTCCAGCTGTTGCAAAACTACAAGTCCCATCATGCCTCTGCCTCTGGGTGTCATGCTTGTGGCTGTCAGTCTTGCTATGTCTCATGGGAGTTGTAGTTCTGCAACAGCTAGAGGTCCGCTAATTGCATATCCCTGGTCTATGTCCATGGGCTTATGTTTACTTTAAATGGGTTATGCATTCCCATGCCAGGCTTTGCAAATGCAACACAATTCTCAAGCTGATGCTATTGCCACAAGCTCTAATAGTGACAATGAGATTTTTGCACTCCCCGTAAAAATTCAATGAATAACAAAAGAAGTATTAAACGGTTGGGTTATACTGTCACCAGGGGAATTGGACATTGACAAAACACAAATTGTAGGCTAGCTTATTATAGGTGTTATCCTACTACAAACATGCCTTAGTTTGTAAGAAAGCAGCACCAAAGGCATGATCATGAAAAGAGAAGTGGGACCTGTGCCCCTCAATGAACCCTACATTTTTTTCCTAGGAGCAGGATTTTACTAATGAGCACAAAAATCTGATTTTCTTTTTTGTCCATTGAGGGACACAGGATGTCCTAAACTTTATGGAAGTCCAAAAGCAGTCCTACAGACGGGTCGGTCACACAGCAAACAATTGCTAACAGTCCCAAGAAAACAAAAGCTAAGAACTGCCTGCAGCTCAAAGTGCCGCGTGGAGGATCTGACACCTGAACCTGGCATCGGATTCAGCGGCAACGTCTACCTGGTTGAAAAGATTAGGTGGCAGCCTTTCAAATCCAGGAAACCGAAACTTGATTCTGAAAAGACCAAGCAGTACTACTGATGTAGTAGTAGTAGTAGTAGTGCAGCCATTCTCAACCAGGATTCCGTGGAACCCTGGGGTTCCGCCAGAGGTTGCTAGGGGTTCCTTGAGCTGTGGCTGATGAACCACCTATTTGATGATGTCTACAGATTTCAAGGTTCGACACCATTTAGCAAAGCCAGCAGCATGACGCCAAATATCTTTTAGCTGTCTTTTAAGGGTGGCATTCTAAACACCAAATTAAGGGGGACATTCTTCCTATTGACCACTAATATAAGGAGCATTGTTCCTATTGATCTCTGATGATTTGGTTTTAGTAAGGGTTCCTTGAGAAATGAAAATTTATTTTTGGGGTTCCTCTAGGGTTAAAAGGTTGAGAACGCCTGTAGTAGAGTGTGACTTGACAGGAAATGTGGATTCCAATGTCAATTGGAATTCTAATCATGAATGATGATCTAAGCCACCTAGAGATGGTGGAACAAGAAGCTGGAGCATCCTTTCAGGGTCCATTCAGGATGGCAAAAAAAAGAAATGGGTTCTTCTGAAATAAGCAGTGGTTGAGAGACTTTTGCTTGTAGCCAAACAATGGAGGGAAATTTCCCTTTTGAACTGGATCTGTACAGAGGGACTGAAGAACAATGCCCTAGCTGAGGTGAAAGGCAGGAAGAAAATGCTGGGATTCAACACAGCATTGCAAAACCAAAAAGTCGCTTGGAGGATAAGGCTTTCAGTACAGATATCCTCTGTGCCAAGGTGATGGCTACAAGAAACAACCCTGTGGGTGAAATTTCTCTAATGGGCTTAAACAGCAGTTTGTGAATCGCAGAGCGAATCCTATTCAGATTCCAGAGTATCAGGGAAACGGACAGGGGAAGCTACATGGGAGACCCCCCCCCCCCCCCCCAAAACAGTATTAATCACAGTGTGAGAGTCCAGTGGTCTCAAACATAGAAGGGGAAGAAACTTGAGCTAGTCGCTGATCAAAACTTGGCTGTAAGAAGGCAAAAATTTATACTATAAAGAAATTCCAGGGTTGAAAGCCCTGAGACTCAACACAGAGATGTATGCCTTCCATGTCTCATAGGAGACCTTGCGAGAAGTGGACTTGCTTTTAACATTACAGAAATTGCAGACTCTGAGATGCCCCTGTCCCTCAGAGCCAGGGCTTCATCTGCCATGCCATTAAAACTAGTGTCTATGAAGCAGGGTAGAAAATTAGTCCTTGAGACAGAAGATGCTGCCGATTTGCTACAGAGCATCTGTAGATCTTGGCAGGTCCATGTACAACATCCACTTGGGTCAGTCTGGAGCAGCGAGGGTCACCATTATGCCCTTTATCTTGATATTGGGAGAAGGTGAGGAAAAAGTTTCACAAGAGTGCTCAATTTGAGATCAGATGAGCTGTGCAGTTACATCAGTAGGTTGGAGGTGGGAAACTGAAGGGGGGTGCAAAACCTGTTTGTAGCCCTGAGACACAACCTCCTACACCCAAGCGTCTGAGGTGCAAGCTGTACAAGTGCAAGATGGTTAAAAAATGTCCACCTGCTCTGAGAATAGGAATGCATCTTCACGCAGTGGAAGGTTCCTCTGAGGATTTGGCAGACCTAAAATAACCAGACTTGCAGGTGGACAGGGAGCCAGGCTTGGGGTAGTCACAACTAGGGATGGGCTTTATGTTCGGGTCGAACATGAGTTTGACTCGAACATTGGCTGTTCGTCAAATAGCAAACAATTTGGGGTGTTCTCGGTAAATTCAAAAGCCACGGAACACCCTTTAAAAGTCTATGGGAGAAATCAAAAAGTGCTCATTTTAAAGGCTTTATATGCAAGTTATTGTCATAAAAAGTGTTTGGGGACCTGGGTCCTGCCCCTGGGGACATGTATCAATGCAAAAAAAAATTATAAAAAACGTCCCGGTTTTTCGGGAGCAGTGATTTTAATAATGCTAAAAGTGAAACAATAAAAGTGTAATAGTCCTTTAAATTTCGTACCTGGGGGGGTGTCTATAGTATGCCTGTAAAGTGGCGCATGTTTCCCGTGTTTAGAACAGTATGACAGCAAAATGACATTTCTGAAGGGGAAAAAAGTAATTTAAAACCACTTTGTGGCTATAATGATTTGTCGGTCTGACAATACACATAGAAGTTAATTGAAAAAACGGCATGGAATTTCCTCACAGAGGAATCCCAAACCAAAATTTTGAAAAAAGAATGCGTGGCGGTCCCCCTAAATTTCATACCAGGCCCTTCAGGTCTAGTATGGATATGAAGGTGAACCCCGCGTCAAAAAAAAAGAGAGAATAAAAAAAGCGTGGGGGGGAAATCCCCCTCAAAATCCATACCAGACCTGAGGCATGGATTTTAAAGGGAACCCCCGTGGCAAAATTTAAAAAAAAAACCCTACAATTAAATGGCGCAAAACTAAAACAATAATCCACAGTAATTTAGAACAACAAAGTGCTGAATGAGCATAAATTTATGCACAGGAGAGACAAAGTCCGCTCTAAATGATGGAAAGAGTCCATGAATTATGCACAATGATTATAGATGCATAATCTGCTCAATGGCAATGTAAGTTTAACAGGATGGGGGAGGGAGGGGAAGAACAGGGGAGTCAGTCCGCAAATCACGGCAGCCACCCAGTGGAAACAGAAACCTTGTCAGGATTTTTCTAATCTACATGGAAAAAATTTGGAAAAAATGGGTGCAAAGTGGAAAAGCTCCTAAGCTGCAAAGATTTTCACAACCTGAGGCTGGAAATGGCACTACGAAAAAACAGGTTCTGCTAGTTTTCAGAATATTGCACCTTGCAGCAATAAGAGCCTATAGTTTCCTTTTTTTAATTTAGGAGTATTAACAGTAGATTGCTACAAAGGGGAAAGGCTCATCACTCAAGGACTGGAACGACTCCGAAACCAACAGTTAGGCAATGGCTCAGAAACCACTAAGGCCATGGGAAAATCAGTACAGAAACTGCTGAAGAGAGGGCAGGAATTCAACCGGTGGTGGTAAGGCGACATAGCCCCAGGGTAAGAGACAAGGCCTCGGGTACTCACAAATCCTGGAAAGCTGAAGTAACCAAGTCGGTATAGTAGGACAAAAAGAATGGAATGAAGTTCCACATATCCCTTTTTCAAACGGGTATATGGCAAAAAAAATGAGTGTGGAGCATGACACTAGACTCCCCCACACAAGTCTGAAAAGCACTCTACACTGGACTATGTGCCCAAAGGTCACTTCCAAGTTTGTCCCTGCATGATGTGGAACTCCAAAGTCAGGCAAAGGATGGCTGCCCCAAGGAAGCTGCATTAGAAGAGCTGAAACTCCAGCAGTGATGTAGTCTTGATTAAAGGTGGTATCAAAAACGAATTGAACTTTAATACGGCAGAACTGTAGAAAAATCATCTAACCTCCTAGGACACCAACAAAAAACGGGCATGCTGGTAGTAAGATGGTTATTCTGTATTGGCCCTACGATTGCGTTTATTTCGCCAGTATCCAATTCTCCCATAGGTGGCACTATAACCAGAAGGTTTAAGACTTCCCGCATTCCTGTATTACAGGGAGGAGAGAAATCGTGAAATGGGTTGCATGTTATTTCATTCCAACTATTTTTGACACATGTCAAGGATTAGAGACAAGTTGTCAGAAACCATGAAACAGACTGAGACAGAAGTACAATCAAATCACACTTCTTTATTAATAAAAATGTAAAAAGAAAAAAGCGTAGTCAAGCATAGCCAGAGTCCAGTAGCCAGATCGGGTAGTCAGCTAGTCCAAAGTTCGTTAACCAGATCGGGTAATCAGCCAGGCCGGAAGTCAGAGATCCAAGGAGAGCAACCGCAAGCAGGATAAGAAGCCAGGTGGGATGTCAGCAAGCCAGTCTTGAAACAAACAGCAGGAGATGGTTCCCTGTGATGTGACCAACGCGAAGGCAAATGAAAAAATGAGCAGGAAGACTTTAAATAGGCAGGTCAGACGAGCATCATCGGGAGCAGCTGGTAACTGCAAAGAGAAGAGAACTGGCAATTAGCCGACAGCTGAGTGGCCAGCCCAGAGGAGGAAGGGCTAAGCCAGCCCTGACACAGGTCTTGAGAATTTTTTTGTTTCTTTTTAGAATGGTTGCTAAAAGTCCTCCAATTTGTCAGTATAGTCATAGGGAGAGGTGGGATGTGCTATCTGATGCCTCCTGATGGTGATGCCATCTATTTTGTGCCTTTTTTTTGTTTTTTTTACAGGGTGGACATTGTGCATCTCACCCTTTATAATCTGGGGGTACTGAGTAAGAAGAAATACTTTGATTTTGAGGAGATTGTGAACTTTGTGAATGAAAAGTGGGACCATCTGCAGCTTGGAAAGGTATGTTCGGTGGCCCAAAATTTATGGGGAGTGGTAAAGCAGTAAGAATACTCCAAGTCATGCTGGTAAGGTAAATTTGGCCCTAGTATGTATTCATGTGAGATTGTAAGCTCCTTGAGGGCATGGACTGATGTGAGTGTACAGAATATGTAAAGTGCTGGCTAAATTGAAGGCGCTATATACGGTATCTCACAAGTGAGTACACCCCTCACATTTTGGTAAATATTTTATATCTTTTCATGTGAGAACACTGAAGAAATGACACTTTTCTACAATGTGAAGTAGTGAGTGTACAGCTTGTATAACGGTGTAAATTTGCTGCCCCCTCAAAATAACTCAACACACAGCCATTAAAGTTTAAACCATTGGCAAAAAAAGTGAGTACACCCCTAACTGACAAATTGGGCCCAAAGTGTCAATATTTTGTGTGGCCGCCATTATTTTCCAGCACTGCTTTAACCCTCTTGGGCATGGAGTTCACCAGAGCTTCACAGGTTACCACTGGAATCCTCTTCATGAAGACATCACAGAGCTGGTGGATGTTGGAGACGTTGTGCTTTTTCCACCTTCCGTTTTGAGGATGCCCCACAGATGCTCAATAGGGTTTAGGTCTGGAGACATGCTTGGCCAGTCCATCACCTTTTTACCCTCAGCTTCTTTAGCAAGGCAGTGGTCACCTTGGAGGTGTGTCTGGGGTCGTTATGTTGGAATACTGCCCTGCAACCCAGTCTTTGAAGGGAAGGGGATCATACTCTGCTTCAGTATGTCACAGTACATGTTGGCATTCATGGTTCCCTCAATGAACTGTAGCTCTCCAGTGCCGGCAGCACTCATGCGGCACCAGACCATGACACTCCCACCACCATGCTTGACTTTAGGCAAGACACACTTGTCTTTGTACTCCTCACCTGGTTGCCGCCACACACACTTGACACCATCTGAATCAAATAAATACGTTTATCTTGGTCTCATCAGACCACAGGAAATGGTTCCAGTAATCCATGTCCTTATCCTGCTTGTCTTCAGTAAACTTTTTGTGGGCTTTCTTGTGCATTGTCTTTAGAAGAGGCTTCGTTCTGGGGCGACAGCCACGCAGAGAACAATTTGATGCCGTGTGCCGCGTAGCGTCTGAGAACTGACAGGCTGACACCCCCCCCCCCCCCCACTTCTTTGGTTGACCAAGGCAAAGACTGTTCTGAGTGGAACCTGTCCTGTTAAACCGCTGTATGGTCTTGGCCACCATGCTGCAGCACAGTTTCAGGGTCTTGGCAATCTTCTTATAGTCTAAGCCATCTTTATGTAGGGCGACCATTATTGTTTTCAGATCTTTGCCATGAGGTGCCATGTTGAATTTCCAGTGACCAGTATGAGAGAGTGAGAGCGATTAAAAACCAAATTGAACACGCCTGCTCCACGTTCACACCTGAGACCTTGTAACACTAACAAGTCACATGACACCGGGGAGGGAAAAGGGCTAATTGGGCCCAGTTTGGACATTTTCACTTAGGGGTGTACTCACTTTTGTTGCCAGCGGTTTAGACATTAATGGCTGTGTGTTGTGTTATTTTGAGGGGACAACAAATTTTACGCTTTTATACAAGCTGTACCCCACACTACTTTACATTGTAGTAAAGTGTAATTTCTTCAGTGTTGTCACATGAAAAGATATAATAAAATATTTACAAAAATATGAGGGGTGTACTCACTTTTGTGAGATACTGTAAATATCTGTAATAAGGGAGGGCCCAAAAACTGGATGTCTGTTTAGGCACCTCCTATTGAGATATTTTGGTCTCTGTTATACTGTAGAGGGAATTTTAGGGGCTTTTTTTTTTTTCTTCTCTCAGACAAAAAGCAAGATGCTGGGAAATCTGGTTTTGAGATTGCTTTTTGGCCATAGTCATTATAAATTTGGAAGTCAGGCGTTCTCAAATGGTAACTCCACTTTAATGGGGGAAAAAAGCAAAAAAAATAAAATTTTATATATATAAAAATGTATATATATTTTATTATATTATATATATTATTATATTATATTTTATATATATATATATATATATAATTATTATTATTATTATTATTATTATTTTTTTTACATAAAAATAACGCAGTAGTGATCAAATGCCACCAAAAGAAAGCACATTGTTATTGAATGTTTATTAAAATTTCCTTGCCATTTCAATCTGCATCGCTGTAATTTTCTGTAAAATGCAATCTGGGAGGTTCTGTACACAGGTGCTGTACAGAACTCCCCCCAGAAATGTAATTTCCTGCTTGTGTGATTGGCTTTGCTGATTTGCCCAGAAGTCTGGACTAAAAAGTCATATTTTGGGCTTCCCTTGCAGTAAAAAGGTAATTTTGGTGAGGTACTCCCAAAGGAAAATTTACGTCTAAAGGGATGCAGACCCTGCCACTTTCCTAATTGGAACCTTGCAAGTGCAGCAACTGATTATAAAATCCCTCACCTTAACATCTCCTCCCCTACTCTCCTTTATTTTGCACACGCACAAACAAAAATTGCTATTTCTTCAGAATAACAAAAGGTAGTGGTCTGCAACAAGGTTTGTTAAAATCCATTCAATGTACATAGATCACCCAGAGGGAATGTTGTGGGGGTTTTTTTTGTTTTGTTTTTTTTCCGCCCTCAACAAAAATTACTCTTTAGACTAGACTAAAGCATCTCTTCCAGGCTGTGACTTATAAGTATTCCTGTCCGACAACTCCAGACTGCCACCTTGTGTTTTAAATCCATACAGCACCTCTTACAAATGCCTCCAACTAAAGCACCCTTTTAAAGAGAAAGTAAACCCTGATGAGTTTACTTCCTCTTTGATTCCCTGCAAAGGTAAAGCATAATGGACTACTATGCATCACATAGTAGTCCATTATGTGTCACTTACCTGACACAGGAGCCAGCGAAGTCACCGCTGTCCCCTTGTGTACGGAGCCTCCATCTTCTTGGTGGGTCTCGCTGCTCCGCCGCTGTCGTTCGACGGAGCTGCGATGATGTCACTCCTGCGCATGCGCACGGGAGCCGCCAATCGCGGCATATCACCGTTAACTGCGGCGCGCTCAGTGCGCCTGCATGCCGCTGTCTACGGCGCAATGCGCCTTACACAGCAGTGCCTGTCTTCTTGTAAATATCTTCTAAACCGTATAGGTTTAGGAGATATTTCTTGGACCTACAAGTAAGCCTTAATCTAGGCTTACCTGTAGGTCAAAGTGGTTTGTAAGGGCTTACAACCACTTTAATGAAAGAAACCCAGAACTATCATTGTTGACTAACTCGTAAAAATGCTAGTTTCTTGACTGTCACAGTAACCCCCATGGCTTCAGTACTTTAAATCCGTGTCCCAGAACATTTCTGCAAATCCGAGAAGCTATGATGGAATTCTTTTTCAGGATACATGGCAGCCTGGCATTTTTTTTTAGATGGTCAGCAGTGGCTTTATTTCTTTTGAAAGGTTCCCTTATTAGATGGATATACAGTATGCTCCTAGGTGGTTTTAACCTCTTAAAGACCGCCTCACGCCGATGTATGTTGGCAGAATGGCACGGCTGGGCACAAGCATGTACAGGTACGTTGCCCTTTTAAGTGCCCAGCCGTGGGTCGCGAGCGCGCCGCCAGCAGCGCACTCGCGACCCGGTCCTGAGCTCCATGGCCATGGGACCCGAGAACCCGATCGCCGCTGGTGTCCTGCGATCGGGTCACAGAGCTGAAGAACGAGGAGAGGTAAGTGTAAACAAACCTCTCCCCGTGCTTCCTACTGAGCCTGTCACTGATCGTCTGTTCTCTGTTATAGAGAAAGACTATCAGTGATGTCACACGCTAAGCCACGCCCCCTACAGTTAAAAAAAAATAAAAAATACAAAAAACACACACCCTTAACCCCTAAAACACTGGCACCTAGTGGTTAACCCCTTCACTGCCAGTGACATTTTTACAGTAATCAGTGCATTTTTAATTGCATAGTAGTTACTATGTGGGTTATAGGCCACCTTCAGGTGATGGACACTGGCAGAATGTGGATAATGACAGAACTCTGGACGGCCGCACTCCAATGCTAAAACGATGCTTTATTCAAATAATATTTAGGACGCAGCAAATGACATCACAGCGAAAGATGCTAACACTGATGCGTTTCGCACTAAGTCTAGTGCTTACTCATAGCTGGTTGACCAACCAGCTATGAGTAAGTACTAGCCTTAGTGCGAAACACGTCGGCTGTTAGCATCTTTCGCTGTGATGTCATTTGCTGCGTCCTAAATATTATTTGAATAAAGCATCGTTTTAGCATTGGAGTGCGGCCGTCCAGAGTTCTGTCATTATCCACATTCTGCCAGTGTCCCATCACCTGAAGGTGGCCTATAACCCACATAGTAACTACTAATGGCTCTGTGTCCCCTGATGTACTTCAAAGAAAAGGATTTTTACAGGTAAGCTATTTTAAAAATCATAATATTCTGGTTTTCCTCCCACTAAGTTTACAAAGAAAAAAATGTTAATGGGTGCCCATGTCCCAGTGACCTGTGACGCACAAAAACATCCTCATTTCTCAAAGGACTAGGGGGAAAAAAAGCATAACGCTGTTTTGGCTGACCACACCTGAGTTGACCCGTCATACATCTGTATTTCTAGCTTTCTGTCACTCCACCTGAAGAACGAGGACAACACCTACTGGAGGCATTAAACAGCTATAAAAGCCGGTGAGCCGTCTGTATAATTTTTTTCTTACCAAAAGCTAAGCTACATGGGCAATGTTCATGTCTTGTCACTAAGATTCAACTGCTGATTTGCAGTCTCCTGTAATGAGTTAGATCTAAACAGATGATATTTAGTAGCTCAGCCCTAAAACTGCTAGTGATCTTTAGGTGTAGCAAACGATCGCTGATGGCTCCCGTGGAATTAGCTGCATGTAGAAGTAGTATGTGGTAGCGATCAATCTCTCATGATTACATAATGCCCCATTTAGGTGTAGCTGAGCTGCACAGGCTGCTACTTGTGTTCACTGGTAGATATTTGTTTAACAAGCAGTTTGCTATTCTAGTGATTTAATTTCTAGAAACACTAGTAGCAGGATTGAGCTGCTAAAATATCTTGCACTTTTCTGACCAATGCAGGTTACTGCCAGTAAGTGGTTCAATCCTTCTCCCTTTTTTTTTATTTTATTTTATTTTTTTATTTCTTGCCATTTTTAGAATCAGTTTGCTATTGTGTTTTAGCCCTTGTACACACGGTCGGAGATTCCGACAACCAAATCCGTCGGAGTAATTCCGACGGATTAATTCCGGAAGAAGTCCGGAAGTGATGTTGCATGCACACGGTCGGACTAAGTTGTCGGAAAATCCGATTGTACATAACGTGATGACGTTATTTCGTTACGACGGGACTACGTTCAGGCTAGTAGCCAATAGCTTTGGTCTAGGAATTTGATCTGAGCATGCGTGGCACTTTGTCCGTCGGAGTAGGCTACACATGATCGGAGTATGTCCGATCGGAGCATTTTGTTGGAAAACTTGGTCCGTCGGATATTCCGACAGAAACAGTCCGATGCAGACCACACACAGTCGGAATATCCGACCAAAACGGTCCGATAGGAAACATTCCATCGGCATCTCCGACCGTGTGTACAAGGGCTTAGAAATCTTCACTAAATTTAAGTTGGTATTTATTTGTAGGCTAGGCTGGAAAGGTTTCAGAATTTGGAGCACATGTGAGGTGCACATGTAAAGGGACGCAGTGGAGCGTGTATGCCAGAAGTTGCTGCGTTACACCCCCAAATCTTTGAACTGCGAGTTCAGCTGGTGTTATCCCTCCTTGGAGACAGTCAAATTTTAAAAATTCTTGCAGTAGGGCCAAAGCTCTTCTTGCCCTACTTTTTCTTGTAGGTCACAGGGCTGCACTTTGGTCTGGTGCTCCTGCTACCTATATTTAGCCAGCAGTGGCCTAAAGCCCTCTGTTCACGGACGTCACCCAGCCGGTCTAGACTCTGAAGAGATGCCAAATTTAATGTCGGGATTCACCCAAATGCTTGGACTGCCAGCTGGCACAGCCTCTCAGAACGCAGCTGAGAGCCTGAGCCAGCCACTCCCTCCACAGTCCAGCCCTCCAGTGAGCGCGGGGCAGAGCAGAGATCGGTAATTTTACAGTTATTGGCTCTCTGCTCATATATGATCAAGAGCCAAGTGTTAAATGGTCTTTTAACGCTTAGTTCTCGGTCTTGGAGGCGATGGGGGACAGATGCAGTATTGGAGCGACGCTGCAGGTTTTTTTTTTTTTTTGGTTTTTAATTCCATACTTTTTTTTTTTTTTTTTTGCCATTTCCAATAATTTTTATTTTACAAGGGTATGTACTACAAATAAGAACTTTTATTCAAATGAGAAAGTGGATATTACCATAAGAGTACAAAAGAATTGTTGACAGTATAAAAATGTGCAATATTACAGGATACACATGAGGTACATCCACAAAACAGGGAACAGATTAGGTGGATCCCAGAATATGGCATCTTGTGTGGACCACTGGCTAAAAGGCCCTATAGAAAGCTCCATACTTTTTTACTAATGTAAAAAGTCCCAAAGTGGGCTAGACAGAAAAAAGTTTGTAGACCGTAATGGTGGCAATGCACTGCATTGTGTATTCCTGTGAGGAGCATTGCTACACATATAGGTGATATGTTCTAAAGTCTGTCTAGGCACTCTTCCCTTTGATTCTTGAACTCCTTGAATATATATAAATATATATATATATATATATATATATATATATATATATATATATATATATATATATATATATATATATATATATATATATATATATATATATATATATATTATTTATTTATATTATGCAGCTAGGTTCAACCTTTTGAAATGTAGAAGGTTGTGAAGGGTAGATGCTTTAGCTGGTCTGGAGGCGTGTGGGGCTCCTTATTTTATTGTGAAGCGATTAACGACCTTTGTGGCCTTCATATCAAACCTATATTTCAGGTTCCTCTGTGGCAAAGAGATGAAGAGAAAAAAGTGCATCTTCAGATTGAGGATAAGAGTGCCACCCAGCCCGCCTGGAAAACTCCTACCAGACAAACTTTTGGGCCAGGCAGACCGCAGACCTGGAGGTGAAGTTAAAAAGAAGGGAAGGAGCAAGTATACCCTCAAAAACAGGTATTTATTTCTGTTCTAGTAGTGTTCTCCTCTCGAATACAATAATCCTGCCAAAGCCCTCCTATTAAAGTGGTTGTAAACCCTTACAAACCACTTTGACCTACAGGTAAGCCTAGATTAAAGCTTACCTGTAGGTCCTAGAAATATCTCCTAAACCTATACGGTTTAGGAGATATTTGCCTAAAGACAGGCACCGCTGTCTATGGCGCATGCGCCTTAGACAGCGGTGCACTGAGCGTGCCGCTAATAGCGGCGATATGCCGCGAGTGGCAGCTCCCGTGCGCATGCGCAGGAGTGACCTCATCGCGGCTCCATCGAATGACAGCGCCGGAGCAGCGAGACCCACCAAGAAGATGGAGGCTCTGTACACAAGGGGACAGCGGTGACTTCGCTGGCTCCTGTGTCAGGTAAGTGACACATAATGGGCTACTATGTGATGCATAGTAGTGCATTATGCTTTACCTTTGCAGGGAATCAAAGAGGAAGTAAACCCATTAGGGTTTACTTCTTCTTTAAAGCGGGAGTCCACCGGGACTCCGTGTTTTTTTTTTTTTTAAAGCCAGCAGCTACAAATACTGCAGCTGCTGACTTTTAAAATAGTGACACTTACCTGTCCAGCGCGCCCGCAATTATGGCACCCGAAGCCGATCTCTAGGTCGTCTATCGGGTCCTGCCGCCGCCATCTTGGGTATGGGAATCAGGAAATGGAGCCTTTCGGCTTCATTTCCCGGTTCCCTACTGCGCATGCGCGAATCGCGCTGCGCAATAAGGACGCTCCCCACTGCCTCTGGGATCTGTGTGTTTCCCAGCAGGCAGCGGGGCACTTGCGGGAAGGGGCGGGCACTTGCGGAAAGGGGCATAAGTTACGCCCCTTTCCGCAGAGAGCTATCCCGGAAGTGGGTGCAGTTACCTGGACTATCCAGGTAACTGCACCCCCCTCCCCCCTGAAAGGTGCCGATTGTGGCACCGGAGGGGGGGGGGAGGGTTCCGATGAGCGGAAGGTCCACTTTAGGGTGGACCTCCGCTTTAAAGAACAGTGGTCTAAGTAAAAAGCTGCATATGAATTAAAGATTGTTTAGTACACAAAAAAAAAAAAATTGATGAAAACCAAAGAGCGTAGCTAGAACAGGTTTTCTGGAATTTGGGTGACATGAGGACATACTATAAAAGTAGTTGTTTTACAAGTGAGTTATGGAATTTCTGTAGTAATTTTTGTCATGTGATCCATAAGCGTGCAAATGGCAATTATCAGAGGTTTTGTACACAATCACTGAGTGAGTCTTGTTCTTATTACAGCCTGCTGCCTCATGACTGCCAGCAACAGAAGAGGAGAGGCGTTCAGCGGAAGCAGTCGGGGTTCCTCCTTGAGGACGCCATCCCCAGTGTCAGTACTTTCTCACATAAACCTGATGTAGAGCTAGCTGGCCGGTTTATAAAGAAGTTTTTGTTTGTGCTGCATCCCACAATGCAATAGGTTGCTAAGGCATTTGTATTGCCTGGTGGCATGCAGGAGATGGAGCATGCATTAAAGTGTTACTAAACCCAGGAGCCTGCATTCGCTTTATCTAGTCCTACACAGAACATGGAAATGCAATTGTTTTAGTAAATCTAAACTGCCAAATACCTCTTCTCACCAGCAGTTAAAGCAGTCTTGTAACCTCCATCAGTGTCTGGCTGTGCACTGGTTAAAGCTTGTAGGAGGCGTTTTCATTCTCTTATGACTGTCCTATGAGGCTGCATGACTCCTGACCCTCTGTCTGCACAGTTCGGATTGGCGCTGTGCTGATCACATGCACCCTCCAAAAAAAAAAAAAAATATCTGCACATGCACAGTTTGGTGTGTATTGCTAGAGTGCCTTCTATCAGCAGATGGATTGGGGACAGTAAAAGAAGGTGAGGATTAGAGAAGACCGAATCAAACAGCCTTTTTACACAATGTGTATTGATACCTTAGGTTCCACAGTGAGTATAACCAGAATGCTGTACTGCATATACAGACTGATTTTACTGTTGTGGGTTTAGTACCACTAACTTTTTTTATAGATGGGTCAAAAATCAACTGGTTCAGCAATGACTGGATACATTTCAATCCCATCTATGCTCGAGATGCACAAGATTTAAAATTTTTCTTTAAGTTTTACCAAAACCATATAATAGGAGGTCAAACTAAAACGCTTTCAAGTTGTATGCAATAAGGTAGAGCCTTACACTATGTAGTTGAAGGTAAATCTAAAGGAAATTGAACAAGAAAATTGTATAAAATATCACCAGTTTTAGTTGATAGTTGAGTCCCCGTTGTCAGAATACAATAGCGCAGCGGGGGAGATTCCTCTCTCCACCTCACTTGTGTGGCTGGGGGAATCCATTTTGTGTGTGGTGTTTCTTTTTTTTTTTTTTTTTTTTTTACTTTCTTGAAACTTAACCACTTCAATACAGGGCACTTTCGCCCCCTTCCTTCCCAGCCCAATTTTCAGCTTTCAGCGCTCTAGCGCTTTCAGTGACAATTGCGCGGTCATGCTACACTGTACCCAAATGAAATTTTTATAATTTTGTTCGCACAAATAGAGCTTTATTTTGGTGGTATTTATTCACGACTCCGTTTTTTATTTTTTGCGATATAAGCGCAAAAAAGCGGAAATTTGGAAAAAAAAACATTTTCTTTTTTCTATTTTAAAAGAAATCCAATAAAATCAAATTTTGTCATAAATTTAAGCCAAAATGTATTCTGCTACATGTTTTTGGTAAAAAAAATTCCGTTAAGTGTATAATAATTGGTTTGTGTGATCACGGACATATGTACGCAAATGATCATGTACATATGTGTGCAGGTGATCACGTACATATGTGTGCAGATAATCATTGGGACATGTGATTTTAGTGGGACATATGTGGGGGACATGTTTTTATTATTAGGGACATGTGTTTTTATTATTTGGGGACATGTATGTTTTGGGGACATGTGTGGGGATGTTGTGTTTATACTGTGTGGTGTGTTTATACTGTGTGGTGATTTGTGTGAACACTAGACTGGTGATCAGTGAGTAAAAAGCTGTAAAAAGCAGCTCATACTCACTGATCATCAGCCGGCTGCAGCGATCTGCTCTCCTCTCCTCAGCGATGACTTCTGTGTGAGGAGAGGAGGAGCCGATTGCCTAGCAACCAGCTGTTTGTTTACATCACATGACGGCCGTGATTGGACACGGCCGTCATGTGATCAGGAGGGCCAATCACAGAGCCCTCCTGCCGATCTGAGATGCGCCGTGTCTGGGTGACACGGGCGCATCGGGATCGCGCCGCTGCGCGGGCACGCGCGCGTGCGATCCCTCTACTTCTGATGTACGTTCAGGAACGTCCTATCAGGAGTAGACGGCTCCCACCCGGCCGTATATGTGCATTGGCCAGGTGGGAAGTGGTTAAAGAAAAAAAATAATCTATGGCCATCCTTGCCTTCAGAGAATGGGGACTGACAGATGGTGTACATGCACCACCACATTATAGTGTCTGCTCTGAGATATTACTTTGTGCTCCCTTTCAAACTGATAGGTTTACTTTAAACATAACATTTCAAAATACAGTCAAATCTTTGTCCGTAGTAGAACCGGCCTCTTTCTGCTTTCCTCTGCATTTCTTCTCCTTGTTACTAATCTATGGTTGTTACTGCTGCTACCTAAATCCATAGTACAAAATGAATGCTGCTCTCATGTACGGTGCACTCACCCCTTACCCTCTCTCTATATTGCAGAGTGATTTCACCTCGGCATGGAGCACCAACCACCACCTAGCCAGCATCTTTGATTTCACGTTGGATGAGATTCAAAGCCTGAAAAGGTGAGTTAAAGTAGACTATGGTAAAACTGGACATAGATGTTGCGATTTCCTTTCCTGCAGCTATGGGGTTGCAGGAAAGAAAATCGCTGATGGGGAAAATTCCCCCCCCCGTGAAGGGAGCTGTCCCTGAAGGGAGAACACGGTATATTATAATTATAATAATAGTAGTAATATAATAGCCGCTAGCAATAATGACATGTAAAATCCAGTAGGCTGGTAGTGCCCCAGTTGATTGCTCAACTTGGCTACATTCAACCTGCCCATACTTGGTTTGAATCTTGGCTAGTCCCTGCTGTACCATCCGAGATTCAGTCTGTGGGTGGCTTTAGATAACAAAGTAACTGACTTTTTGTATGTTTGGGTGATATTTGCAAGGTTTTTAATTTATAAATATGTATAAAAAAAAAAAATTCTCTATATCCTAAATATTTTATAGTACTCTCTCCTCCTTCCTTTTTATTTATTTTTTTTACCCCCCAGTGCGAGTTCCGGGCAAAATTTCACCTCTGATTTGGACTCAAATGATGGAGCCAGCACGTCTGGTTCTGCCTCCACCTGCCTGTCATACGAGTCACGGTAAGTGATGTGGATGTCTATAGAAGCCCCTACCAGCTGGGAAAGAGTAGATTGTGTTACTAATCCAGTTGTATAAGTCATCTACATGTTGGTGAAGCCATTGATGAAGGAAACAAATTGACCTTTTTACTATCTGTTTTATTGCTTTTTGTCTATGGATTCTATATTTCCTTATCTTTACAAATGCAGTTTGCCCGCCATGCACACAAGACATGTGTAATATATTTTGGCCATCTCCTATTTGAATCTGTTCCTTGATAACAGAATGGAAGTAGCTGATGATTTCCAAAGGCCTGTAGGACCCATAGCTTGCTGTAAACGCATGAATCATTATGTAAGCTCTAACGAGCAGGGCCCTCTGATTCCCCTTGTCTTGAATTGTATTGTAATGTCTACCCCAATGTTGTAAAGCGCTGCGTAAACTGTCTGCGCTATATAAATCCTGTATAATAATAATAATGATATAGAAATAAATCTTAGCGCATTTAAATGTTGAAAAGGATAGAGACTTCAAGTGGAGGAGTGGGTGGGAACGCTCCATAGTGGAGGAGGCAGGAACTTTGACAAAGATCTAGCTGCTACTATCCCAGTATAGATGGGAATCGCCATGTAACTAAAGCCATCAGTCTACCCAAGTAATTTTTTATTTTTTAAAGAGCACAGGGGTAGCACAACTTGTTTTGTTTATATTTTCTATGCTAGAAAGATTGTGTAACAATTTTGGCTAAGGAAGATTAATATTTGAACTAGAATAAAAAAAACTTGTCGGTGCAGAAACATATCTCGCTAAGACCCCATACACTCTTAGATTTTTCTGGCGATTTTTTTTTTTTTTTTTTTTTTGTATTAAGATGTACCAAAACCATGTAGTGCAAGGGCCTACCTGATTGCATACAAACTGAAACCAAGTTGGTCCGTCGGATATTCTGACGGAAACGGTCTGATGGAGACCACACACAGTCGGAATATCCGACAAAACGGTCCGATAGGACACATTCCGTCGGAATCTCCGACTGTGTGTACAAGGGCTTAGGCCCCTTTCACACGGATGATCCGTTCAGGTCCGCCTGTCGTTTTTTCAGACGGACCTGAACGGATGCTCCATAGAGGTCTATGGAGCGTCGAATGTCAGCGGTGACAAGTCCGCTGACATCCGACCCGCTCCGATCTGAAAAAGTGTGACGGAGGAAAAGGCTATTTTTACATCCATCATCGGACCGGGTGATGACGGGCACTGCGGTCCGTCGTTACCCGATCTCCCATAGGGGAGAACGGCGCTGTGACAGGTCCGTCCCTGCGCAGTGTGCAGGGACAGACCTGTCATTTTCCTGCTCAGCGGAGATCGCTCCGTCGATCCCCGCTGAGCAAGCGGATATCCACGGGGTGGATCAGCACTGATCCGCCCCGTGTGAAAGGACCCTTACTGTTCTGATGTCAACCCAAAGTTTGGTACATTCTTCTCATTTTACTTTTGATGATAACCGTAAACGGGACAAAGGACGAATCTCCCTAATGGGGCAAAGATGGCAAATACTGACAGGTGTTCCAAAACTTTCTTTCTTTAGTTAAACTTTAAATGAATACATTGTAAACTCTGCTTCTGTGCCTTCCTCTCTCGCTTTGGTGCATACAATTTTATATTTTGGTAAATGCCGCCCTGCCTCTATTTCACATTTTGATTTTGTTTCTTTGGTAACAGTGGAAATGTTGGCAGCCGCAAGCGGAAGCTGGCTTCTAAGTCGTACTCTGCTTTTGAATCGAAGAGGAGGACCCTGTACCACTCAGACCGACAGAACAGCTGTGCTGCAGAATCCGTGGAGTACACCCCGTTGTCTGACTTCCAAGATAATGCTGCTGATAGCCACACTTTCGAGAGCCTCAGCGACGATGACTCCTCAATGCCGCACCTCAAACACTCCATCACAACTTATTTTGGTGCTGCGGGAAGGTTGGCTTGTGGGGAGAAATACCAAGTATTGGCACGGAGGATCACCCCCGAAGGAAAAGTCCAGTACTTGGTAGAGTGGGATGGAACCACCCCGTACTGACCTGGACATAAAAATATATACGTATATTTTGTAACCAAAGTAAGGAAGTGCACGCCGAAGCAAACCCTTTTTTTCAGCCATATTGCCGGTCATGGTGTGCCTACTGAAGGTAATAAGGCAGACAAGACATTTTGACTTTTTAGTAACATTTTTGCTGCAAATTATAATTATAGCACTTATGCAGGGTACAAATATCGAACAGCCATTGGGGCAACAGTATGGACTTCCCCCCCTGATATACTGGGACTGTGAGCAGGAAAGTAGAAATACTTTGCTTCTAGATCTAGAGGTAGCTTTCAAGAGTGTAGACCCAAAGATGTCACTTTGCTGATCTCCACTCCATGCTGGAGGCTAAATCAATAAGAAAGCTGTGGTCAGGACCACAGGTTAAAAAAAAAAAAAAAAAAAAAGGAATTACATAATGGATGTAACTTCAGCTGTCATTTTTTTATTTCTCGCAATCCAATTTTATTTGCTTTCTTTGCCTTGGCAGAAATCTTACAATCTGACTTTAAGCCACATAACCTATTCACCGACTGTTGGGTGTGCATCCCATGTCAGAGACTAAAGTGCAATACTAAAGGAAGGGCTGGAGGTATAGGAAAAGCGTAGTCGCGTTCTTTATATGCACAGATGATGGAAGATTTGTCTACAGTTAATCCATAAACTGAAGAAGGCCCTAATGGGGCAATCATCATCATCCTCATCGTTTTTTGCTTTAAAGATGTTTAGGTGGCTTGTTTGGATGACTAAGGTTTGCTTAGCTGGGTAATGATTTACCTATGTAAATGATGGCACTTACAAAAATGTGCATGAAAGGGATATGTACACAGACAGTTCAAACTTCCAACTTTTTTTTTTTTTTTTTTTTTGTTCCTGAAGCAACAGCAAAATCTGCGAAATGGAATGATGAAATTTTATGTCCCAGTGTCAAATTACTATTTTTAGTCATAGTATGCGACTTTGTTGATTTCAGCATCACGGATTTCAGCGACAGGATTGTCTTTTTAAACATCACTTTTTGAGAGAGAGGGGAACCAAGGAGACCTTTATTTTTTTTTGGGGACCACATCAAACTGAGTGCAGAAAGCAACTCTGCCTGTAGGTGGCGTTTTTTCTCTCTGGACGCTTATTACAGTATATGGAAAGAATATGTTCTATATAGATAAAACTCTTTTCAAAGCACTTATTATTTTTTACCATGACTGCAATGAGGGGCAAATTTTATATTTGTTTTATATGAGCTGCTTTTTAGATCTGCAAGAGAAAAAAAAAAAAAAGTACAATTCTGAAATATGTTTCTTTTTATGTAAGAATGTAATGAGAACTGACATAAGAGATTTTAAAACTATTTTGATAGCTAGGAATGCCTTTTTATAACTTCAACCAGTGCCTTCCACAGAATGGGGTGGTGTCCAACGCACCCAGATTCCAGTGAAATGGTCAGTGTGCTTCTACATAATTGTCACAGCTGTACCACCACCTGGAGGTCTGGAAGACTTTGAACGATTGACTGGAAGACTCCCCAATCCGTTAGAGCCGGTTTTACACAGGGGCGACTCGTCAGACTTAGCCGCCTGACAAGTCGTGTCCCGCTCTGTGCAATGGAACCGTTGTAATCGGAGCGACTCAAGTTGCTCCGACTTAGGTTCCTGTATGACTTTTGGGGCGACTTGAGGCGACTTGCATTGACTTCTATACAGAAGTCGTTTTGCAAGTCGCCGCAGTGGTCGCGTCCGGGTCGCCTGAGGCAGTCGCGCTGTAAGTCGTGCTGCCTCAGTGTGAACCGGACCTTATTGTAAGCACAAGATATAATGCAGTTAAAAGTGATTGGATTGTAACGTGTGTATGTGCCTGGTTTTGTGTGCCGCGAGGAAAAGTTTGAGAGATGACATTGGTGATTAGGTACGTATGGGGGGCGTTTTTTACAACTTGCACAGACTGAAAACCACCCAGTTTTTTACCCATTGTGTATCTTTTTAACATTGTTTCATAATGAGTAATTGTGCGCTTTACGTTTTACGTGATTGTATGTGTATTTTTTTTTTTTTTTTTTTTTTGCATATGCACCTGGGCATATGAAAATAAGGCAACCACTATGCAGGATCTTGCTGCTGGCAAGATCCTGCATAAAAAGTGCTCTGTACCCATGTAATGTTTTGCATGCAGCATAAATATCGCATTTGTTGCTGGATTGAAAGTATCTAGGATACATTCAGCTTCTGTTGCCTAGGGTCCTTTTTTTATTGCTAGGATGTGGGTGTCGCCAAAAGTCCATTTGCATGTAAACCTTATCGCAAACATTTACATGCATGTGGTACAAAATATGGTCTGTACACAGGACCTCGGATGGCAATTTCTTTTTACTCTTGTACAGCCCTGGCCAAAAGTTTTGAGAATATGAAATATTTTCACAAAATCTGCTGCTTCAGAGATATATATATATATATATATATATATATATATATATATATATATATATATATATATATATATATATATATATATATATATATATATATATATATATATATATATTTGTCAGATGTTACGCTGAAGTACAAGCATTTTCATAAGTGTTAAAGGCTTTTATTCACAATTACATTAAAGTGGTTGTAAACCCTTACAAACCACTTTGACCTACGGTAAGCCTAGATTAAGGCTTACCTGTAAGTCCAAGAAATATCTCCTAAACCTATACGGTTTAGGAGATATTTACAAAAAGACCGGCACCGCTGTCTACGGCGCAGGCGCACTGAGCAGGCCGCACGTGTCGGCTCCCGTGCGCATGCGCAGGAGTGACGTCATCGCGGCTCCGGCGAATCACAGCGCCGGAGCAGCGAGACCCGGAAGTCACTCCGGGATACATGGCAGCGGCAAAGATGAAGACTGAGGACCGCTTCGGGGGCTTCGTTCTCAGGTAAGTTATTTATAATGAGCTTGTATGCTATGCATACTAGCTTATTATGCCTTTGCCTTGCAGGTTGCATTTTTTTTTTTTTTTATTAGCCTTTACTTCCTCTTTAAGTTTATGCAGGAGTCAATATTTGCAGTGTTGACCCTTCTTTTTCAAGACCCCTGCAATTCACCTTGGCATGCTGTCAATCAACTTCTGGGCCATAGTCTGACTGATGGCAGCCCATTCTTGCATAATCAATGCTTGGAGTTTGTCAGAATTTGTGGGGGGTTTTTGTTCACCCACTGCCTGAGTATTGACCACAAGTTCTCAATAGGATTAAGGTCTGGGGAATTTCCTGTCTGTGGACCCAAAATGTCGATCGTTTTTATTCCTCAAGCCACTTGCTTATCACTTTTGCCTTTTGGCAAGGTGCTCCATCATGCTGGAGAAGGCATTGTTCATCACCAAACAAAGACATGCAGGTAGGCTAATCGGCTTCTGTCCAAAATTGGCCATAATATATGAATGGGGACCTTGGATTGTGGGCTCTTTGAGGGTAGGGACCGATGTGAGTGTGCAATGTACAGGGACAATTGTAGACACTCAGGTTGAACTGGATGGACTGGTGTCTTTATTCAACCTAACTAACTATGAAACTATGAAACTGTTCTTGGATGGTTGGGAGAAGTTGCTCTCGGAGGATGTTTTTGTACAATTCTTTATTCGTGGCTGTGTTCTTTGGCAAATTTGTGACCGAGCGCACACATGAATGGTCTCAGGATGCTTTACTGTTAGCATGACACAGGACTGATGGTAGCGCTCACCTTTTCTTCTACAAACAAGTTTTTTTTTTTTTTCCAAATGCCCCAAACAATCGGAAAGGGATTCATTAGAGAAAATTACTTTTCCCCAGTCCTCAGCAGTCCAATCCATGTGCCTTTTGCAGAAAATCAGTCTGTAACTGAAGTTTTTCCTGGAGATAAGTGGCTTCTTCAGCCCTTCTTGACACCCAAGCCATCCTCCAATAGTCTTTGCATCACTTTGCATGCAGATGCACTCATAACCTGCCTGCTGCCATTCCTGAGCAAGCTCTGCACTGGTGGTGCCCTGATTCTGCAGCTAAATCGACTGTAGGAGACTGTCCTAGCGCTTGCTGGACTGACTTTGACATTCTGAAGCCTTCACAAAAACTGAACTCTTTCTCCTTGAAGTTCTAGAGCAGCCTTTCTCAACCTTTTCAACACTGAGGAACCCTTGAAATAGTTCTCCGGTCTTGGGGGAACCCCTGCTAAAGATTAGAAATCTACAACTCATGATACATTAGTGTGATGGTCAGTGGGAAGAATGGTCCTTACACTTGTGGTCATTGGGAAGAATTACCTCCTTACAGATAGCTAAAAAGATCAATGTGTCAGTGGGAACTTATCCGAGAGGCAGAAATGGCCCAATGCTGAAGGAACCCCTAGCAACCTCTGGAGGAACCCTAGGATTCCACCGAACCCTGGTTGAGAATCGCTGTTCTAGATAATCCAATGCATGGTTAATTTAGGTGCAATCTTGGTAGCAGCAATATCCTTGCATGTGTTTCCTTGCAGGTAACCATGGTTAACAGAGGAAGAACAATGATTTCAAGCGCCACCCTCCTTTTTGAAGGGGTTGTAAAGGTTCAAATATTTTTTTTTATGAAAATAAACCTGTTATAATTGCCTGTTCTGTGCAAGGTTTTTGCACAGAGCAGCCCCGATCCTCCTCTTCTGGGATGCCCTGCTGGTGCTCCTAGCTCCTCCCCTTCATCAGGTGCCCCCCCCCCCCCCCCCACGGAGAGACACTTTCCATGGGGGCGCACGTGCGGGCATGTTCCTGAGTCCCACTGTTGCATCCATTGACACAGAGCGGGATTCGGCATTGTTCCCTGCTCCCGTGTCACTGGATTTGATTGGCTCCCGCTGCTATCAGTCTATCCAGTAAGGGCACCTGTGTTAACGAGAGAATCCCTGACATAATGTCAGCTGGTCCTTTTGTGGCAGGGCTGAAATGCAGCGGAAATTTTTCATGGTAAAGAGGGACTTTGCAATTGCAATTCATCCGATCACGCGTCATAACATTCTGGAGTATATGTAAATTACCATCTTAAAAGCAGACTTTAAAAATGTAATATTGGTGTCATTCTCAAAACTTTTTGCCACTGCTTTTTTTTTTTTTTTTTTTTTTTTTTTTTTAAACCTGTCAAACGCCTAGTATATTACTGAATGGCACCATCTTGTGGTGGCCCATTATCTGGCATGTGATTTGCATGTAGTGAGAAA
Source organism: Lithobates pipiens (assembly GCF_037356315.1). Lineage (NCBI taxonomy): Eukaryota > Metazoa > Chordata > Amphibia > Anura > Ranidae > Lithobates > Lithobates pipiens. The sequence goes on along the minus strand of NW_027507728.1, from coordinate 997,411 downwards.
AGCCACTTGAAAGAAGGCTGAGCCTTTCCCCCCCACCAATGATTTGTGCCTATGTGTTAATGCATATAGCCCAGAGAATCTAGTTTGGACAAAGGAAAATGTATGGGGGTTTAGGAATTGTGGTTACAAGCAGGTACTAAATTTATTATAGTGGGGTGGAGGATTCTTTTTGGACAACAGTAACAACTTGTCTGTGGTCTTAGCCCTTGTACACACGGTCGGAGATTCCGACAACCAAATCCGTCGGAGTAATTCCGACGGATTCATTCCGGAAGTGATGTTGCATACACACGGTCGGACTAAGTTGTCATAAAATCCAATTGCACATAACGTGATGACGTTATTTCGTTACAACGGGACTACATTCAGGCTAGTAGCCAATAGCTTTGGTCTAGGAATTTGATCTGAGCATGCGTGGCACTTTGTCCGTCGGAGTAGGCTACACATGATCGGAGTATGTCCGATTGGAGCATTTTGTCGGGAAATTCTACCGGCAAGTTGGAAAAGTTGGTCCGTCGGATATTCCGACGGAAACAGTCCCATGCAGACCACACACAGTCAGAATATCCGACAGAATGGTCCGATAGGACACATTCCGTCGGAATCTCCGACCGTGTGTACAAGGGCTTAGGCCGCGTACACACGGGTGGATTATCTGCCCAACTAAGTTCGTCAGACAATCCGACAGACAGTCCTTCCAACTTTTAAATGAACGGACTTGACCACACACGACGAACAGACAGTCCGCTGAAAGCTTGCGCGATGACGTGTACAGCACGTACGATGGGACTAGAAATACGACGTCCAATACACTGCAATGCAACCTTTCGCCGTGTAAATCCTTTCTGAGCATGCGCCATACTTAGTCCGTCCAACTTGCCTACACACGAGCGGACTGTCCGCCGAAACCAAGTTTGGACGGACAAAATTACGGAAATTCCGAAAGACTTAGTCCGTCAGACTGTCCGCTGAAAAAGTCCGCTGAAGCCCACACACGAGCGGATTGTCCGCTGAAACACGGTTCAGCGGACTAAGTTGGACAGACAATCCGCCCGTGTGTACGCGGCCTTAGACTTTTATAGCTGACCGACCCCCCCCCCCCCCAGTAAGTTGTGCAGTTGGATCCATAACGTGCCATTCAGTAGTAGAATCTAATGCTGCACAATGTTTTGTACCTATAGCACCTTTTTCATATAAAGTATATTTAAACCCAATCGATAAAAGCCTTTTTTTATATTGATGTTTCAAAAAAAAAATTCTAATTTTCAATACCTTTTTTAATACAGGCTGCAGATTTAAAAAGAAAACCTAGCAGTCCTACTGTGAAGCTCGTTGTTGGGGCACTTCCTGCTCTAGAGTAACAACACTCTGTCCCCATTTCCTGCTTTGTCACCCTGTCACATAGCTTCTGCTGGACACTGTCTGTTCCAACAACCTTGTGCAGGCATGGTCCACTATTGTCACCATCAGGAATCCTGCCCTAAGGAATACCACATAGCCACTGCTGGAGTACATGCATATAGATTTGTAGTACAGAGACGCAACAAAGTATAAAAATTATGGCAATTGTTTACAGTACAATGTGCTTTTGGTAAACTAAATGTTTAGTTGTAGTTTATGGCTACTTTAAAGAAGAAACCCTGATGGGTTTACTTTTGCTTTGTCTCCCGGCAAAGGTAAAGCATAATGGACTACTATGCATCGCATAGTAGTCCATTATGTGTCACTTACCTGACACAGGAGCCAGCGAAGTCACCGCTGTCCCCTGTAGTCCGGAGCATCCATCTATTCGGTGGGTCTCGCTGCTCCGGCCACTCACAGCGCCGGAGCAGCGATGACGTCACTCCCGCGCATGTGCAACGGAGCTACCACTAACGGCATATCGCCGTAAGCAGCGGCATGCTGCTAACGGCGATAGTGCGCATGCGCCGTAGACGCCTGTCACTGCATTTTAGTAAATATCTCCTAAACCATGTAGGTTTAGGAGATATTTCTTGGACCTACAGGTAAGCCTTAATCTAGGCTTACCTGTAGGTCAAAGTGGTTTGTAAGGGTTTACAACCACTTTAAGTACCTTCTCCAGTATGTTTTGTTGGTCCTGTAGATTGTGTGCATTAAGTTGTTTCTTTTCTAGTTACATCTTTAATTGCTTTGCAGGCTGGACTGGATTCATATCCAAACTATTTAGCTGTGCATCGAACAATCAGTCGCCAGCTATTGATGGCACATCTCTATCAGTTGCAAAAAAAGAGAGGCACGGATGTTTTTTGATTGGTAGAGCTGACTATATAAGGCTGCTGTTCTTTGCAAAATAATGAGGTAACTGATCGTTTGACCACTAAAATAGTGGTCACATGATCACTAATCCTTCCGCCACACTGTTTAAAAAATAAGTTCACCTTTTCTACAAAAAATTAAACCCCTTTCACACCAGGGCGTTTTGCAGGCGCTATAGCGTTAGAAATGGCGCCTGCAATCCGCCCTAAAAAAGCTGCACCATTGTATGTAGTGTGAAAGCCCCGAGGGCTTTCACACTGCAGCGTTGCGCTGGCAGGACGTCAGGGAAAAGTCCTGCCAGCAGCTTCTTTGGAGCCGGTGAAGGAGCGGTGTGTTTACCGCTGCTCCGCATTGAAATCAATGGGGCAGCGCTGCAATTCCGCTGGCAAAATACCGCTATTGCGGGCGGATTTAACCCTTTCTCGGCCGCTAGCGGGGGGGGGTAAAAGCGCCCCGCTAGCGGCTGAAATGCGCTGCAAATCTGACGATAAAACACCGCCAAAAATAGCGGTGTTTTACCGCCGACGCTATGGGTGGCTTGGTGTGAAAGCCGCCTAAATGTACATCTCTTTGCAGGTTAAAAAATTTGCATTTATTTTTGTATTGGGAGCCTGTAAAGCGTTGCACCAGCGATCAGGAGATCGTTGATGCTATGCAGGTCTCCTGCAGACTGTCAGTGTATCTGCTTACCATACGGGTACACACCGAGCGTTTTCAGGACTGGTCAGCAATGGCAGCCTCTGTATTTGGTTCAGTACAGTTTTCCTTCTTTTTTTTTTTTTAAAGCATTGATTTACCTCCAAAGTACCGGTATATCTAAAGCCCACTTTTTTGTTTTGGATGGAGTAGGGAATGGTTAAAACCCCTATCGGGTTTTTCTTTCTTTTTTTTTTTTTTGTTTGTTCGTTCCATTTTTGTCCCTTTTGGGAAGAATTATCTTTACTTCCTGTCCCATAGACACAACAGGAAGCAGGAGCTGATCTCCAAAAAAAATAAAAATAAAATTTTACAGATGTCACCATAACAAGTATCCCCATGGGAAGAATTATTTTTTATCTTGCCATAAATGTGGGCCTATTTCTAAGCCGGGATACACGGCTGCCACGCACAGCCATCCAAAGTCACGAATGGCTGTAGGCGACTACACAGGTTTATGCAAGTAGCGGCACATAGACACTCCTATAGCCATTCAGTACGACAAATGGTTGTATAGAGCAGCTATGTATCCCAGGCATGGAAATACTCCTGCAACTTACATGATATGGCCTTCCTACCTGTTCTGGTGCTTCACCTAAAGATACATTTTTAAAGAAGGGTCAAATATTTTGTAGACAAGTTTTAAATCGAAATCCTTCTAACATGGTCATTGAACGATCGAACTATAGAATGTAATATAATATATATATATTTTTATATAATATTTACTAAAAAAAAAATGTTTTATCCAGGGGCATGTGTGGGTTATAAGTATAGCTCTGTATGAGAAAATGAACGTGCGTCACCCAAATAATCAGCAGCTGTTCTGGCTGCGTTTTCCGAATGTAGAATTGCCCCGTAATATGTGACGGGGGCAGAGATGCTAGTAATTTGCTGCTTTGGAATATATTCCCTTAGCAGTGTAACTGTATATCACATTATTTTTTTTTCATAATTGCTATACTGAATGGGGGGGGGTCCTCTTTATACTGGTGCAAGGTAATAACCAGGCAGGTGTGTACACTGTTATATCATTATTTTGCTGTTTTACTTTTGCAAAGTAGTAGAAATGAAATATGCCAGGGATATGCAATTAGCGGACCTCCAGCTGTTGCAGAACTACAAGTCCCATGAGGCATAGCAAGACTCTGACAACCACAAGCATGACACCCAGAGGCAGAGGCATGATGGCACTTGTAGTTTAGCAACAGCTGGAGGTCCGCTAATCGCATATCCCTGAAATATGCCTTTTTGAATGTTTTCACAAATTTTAAGGACTTTTTTTTTTTTTTTTTTTTTTGTCTGCATAAATATTTATGAATGTCACCAAAAGTTTATTGTAAGTGTTGATTTGTGTAATATACACAGTCCATACAAAACTGATATTTCAGTAAAGGCTGGACGCTGGTTTAACCACTTCAGCCCCCCTGGAAGATTTATCTCTTAATGACGAGGCCATTTTTTGTGATAATGGACAATTGCGCGGTCGTGCGATGCTGTACCCAAACAAAATTTGATGTGTTTCTATTTATTTTTTTTCATCATAAATAGAGCTTTCTTTTGCTGGTATTTGATCACCTCTGCGGTTTTTATTTTTTGTGCTATAAAACAAAAAAAGCAACAATTTTGATTAAAAAAAAAAACAATTTTATTATCTCAATAATATCCCCCCCCCCCCCCCCCCCAAAAAAAAAAAGATCTTCCTCCGTTTAGGCCAATGTGTATTCTTTTACATATTTTTGGTAAAAAAAAAACGCAAAAGTTATAGCGTCTACAAAATAGGGTGTAGATTTATGACATTTTTATACATTACTATTTTATTTTAATTTTTTTATCAGGACTACGAGATTTCGGTGGACAGATCGGACACTTTTTTTTTTTTTGGGACCATTGACCTTTCTATAGCGATCAGTGCTAAAAATAACCACTGATTTACTATATAAATGTCACCGGCAGGGAAGGTGTTAACACTAGGGGGCGATCAAGGGGATATATGATTGTCTTAGGCAGTGTTTCTAACTGTGGGGGGGGATGTTACTCCCTGGGGGTGGAGACCAATCGCTGTTCATAAGCATTAGGAGCAACAGATCAGTTTCCTCACCCCTGACAGAACGGAGATCTGTCTTGTTTACATTGACAGACCTCTGACCTGTCTCTCTCAGGAGCGATCGCGGGTGCTTGGCGATTTTCGGATCGTGTGTACGGAGCATTATTGTGTCACGGAAGTCCTTTAAACCACATAGTTTCTTTGTAACATAAAATGATTTCAAAATCCAGGTTTTTTTTTTTTTTTTGTTTTTGTTTTTTAACCAGCAGACTGCAAAAAAAAACACTCATTGGGTTCTCCCCCCGATCTGCACGATTGTATTCTGACATCGGGGACTCACCCCCCCCCTCCCCCCCCCCTTCCTTCCCTTCAGAACACAATGAGCGCTGGTTTTCCAGCAGGGCTGTTTGACAGAAGCCAATCTAACGATCTACTTCTGTTGAACAGAGAGGGTTACACACAGATTGAAATTCATCCGGTTCCTGTTGAATTAGCCAGAATTTCAATCTGTGTGTAGCCAGTTTTAGGGCTCATGGACACTGCAGCTTAAAAAAAAAAAAAATAGCTTTTTGCAGGCGTTTGAGTTTTATTTTTATTTTTTTTTCTGCTCTATAAAGCTTCCTTTTATTTTTTTTTATTTTTTTTTCTTGTGCTTTTTCTTGCTTTTTTGAGCATAAGCTGTTCCCCCCCCCCTTAACCCTCCTAGATGATAATTTCTTAACCACTGTATAAGCCAAAGGAAAAAAAAAAAAAAAGCTGGAACAAACATTTTTCACAAGTGTGTGTGTGTGTGTGTGTGTTTTTATTTTTATTTTTTTGCGTTCTTTGGGGCACTACCTCCTCTCAAACGCGTGTTTGGTGGGGGGGTTCTGCCTGTAGGAGCATATGCCTCAAAAAGCCATAGTGTGCATTGACACATGGGGGTTATTTACTAAAGGCAAATCCACTTAAAGTAAAGTCACTGTAGGTCCAAGGGGGAGATATGCAAGGAAAAACAAAACGAATAAAAAAAACAGCATTTTAGCTTGCACATGATTGGATGATGCAATCAGCAGAGCTTCCACTCATTTCAGATCTACCCCTTAGATTTAGAGCGACTGAACTTCCACTTGTAGTGCAAAATGGATTTACCTTTCATAAATATCTCCCCATTTGGCTAATATGGAGGGGAGTTTCTAGGCAGAAAAATCAGCTCATAAGCCTGTAGGAGCGCTTTTTTTTTGTTTAGTTTTTTTGGGGCTGCAGTGCACATGACCCCTTTTCTAAGGGCCGTGGTGAATGGGTGGAGTTGGGAACTCGGGCGGCTGAACAGCTCTTGCTTCCAATTAAATGCAGAGACTGTGTATTCTGACAGCTGCAGGTGCTGGATGACTGGCGCTGCAGGTGCTGGATGACTGGCGCTGCAGGTGCTGGATGACTGGCGCTGCAGATTTGTCCATTTATGCTATTTAGGCTGGATGGAGGAATTGCGTGATTTCTCTTGTTTGTTTTGCAAGGCTGAATGAGAGACATCCTGCATGGTCGGCTTTTAGACTGCTAATGTCAACCCAAACCTGGAATATAGGTTGTTTTTTTTGTTTTTTTTGTTTTTTGGGCTTTATTGACACTTCAAGATTTAAAGTTGCTGCTAAAATTAGTTTTAGGACTGTAAGGCTTCTACTCATAGGTGATTGTTACTTCCATTTTTTTTTTTTTTTTCATTTTGGTCCTTGGAAAACGGTAAATGTTGTTTTTGTTCTTGTTCACGTGATTGTTTGCATTACTTTCATTCTTTTACATTATTTTTTTTTAGAGTTTTAAAAATCTATTACAGTTTTGATCTCATCGGCTTCCCCCCCACAGGCCCCTTTCACACGGGCTTTCCAATCAGGTCTACCTGTCAGTTTTTCAGATCGATCCTCCATTCATGCCTATGGGGCAGCAGATGTTGGCGGTGACATGCCCACTGCTATCTGATCTGATCAGCGGAGTGCTTTCCCCTGCTGAGCAAAGCTGAGTCCGCCGGGGGGACCGCCCGTGTGAAAGTTTTTTTTTTTTTTTTTTTTTTTTTTTTTTTTTTTCTTGCATAGTAGGGAAGAGCTTAAATACCATACCTGGTATTATTCCATTTTTTAGTTTAATCTTTAATCCTTCAGTGAAAAACAAGTAAATGGAAGGATGTAATGCAGATTTAACTGAGCATCAGGTTGAACAAACGAGTGAAACCTGCAGCAAAATCTGCATTTTTTTTTTCTTTTAGGCCCCTTTCACACTGGGGCGTTTTTCAGGCGCTACAGCGCTAAAAATAGCGCCTGTATAGCGCCTGAAAAAAACTGCCCCTTTCACTCTGGAGCGGTGCGCTAGCAGGACGGTGAAAAAAGTCCTGCTAGCCGCATCCTTTGAAGCGGTGAAAGGAGCGGTGTATTCTCCGCTCCTACCCATTGAAATCAATGGGGCAGCGCGGCTATGCCGCCGGCAAAGGGGTGCTTTGCGGGTGGTTGTAACCCTTTTCCGGTCACTAGTGGGGGTTAAAACTGCCCCACAAGTGGCCGCATACCGCCGCTAAAAATAGCCGCGGCTTTACTGCCAACGCCTGCAACGCCCCAGTGTGAAAGGGGCGTTACATTTAGTGGTGTGTGTGTGTGTGTGTGTGCGTTTGTTTTTGTTGTTTTTTTTTTCCCTCCTGTACATTTTATCATGGTGGAATTTTGTAGCTCACTGCAGATAAGAAGGTGAAACTCGCCAAGATCCTGACTGTAGCAACTCATATTAATGAATGTTAGAATTATTATTATTATTATTATTTTTTGGACCACATGGTTTGGGAAAGTGCGTGAATGACAATCTGCATTGGTTCTAGATGTCAAAGGGCCCAGAAAGACTATCTGGATTCTTGTACAATTAACAGATACAGCACAGATCCCGGTTTCATATCAAGAGTATCAATCAGAATTAACTTCTTTTTTTTTTGTGCTAAGCTGATTTACAGAATAATGCTGATTATATGCAGTGGGTTACGCCATACTGAATCTTGTTCTTTCATTTAAATACAAATGAGTGAGACTTACAGAAAGTTACGTTGACCGTTTTTTTGCACTGTTCCTATGCTTTATTCTTCATTTTTAGTGTGAAATTCACATTTTACATCTGTGTGTGTGTGTGTGTGATGTTCAACAGCAACTGTATAGTTATTGCAACTCTTCTGCTCTGTGAAACAAATTGCACATTTGTAAGGGGAATATATCAAAACTGGAGCAGCCCGAATCTGCAGCAGCTGTAAATGGCAACCAATCGGCTTCTAGCTTTCATTTTTAAAGTGTAACTGAGCAAGCTGAAGGTAGAAGCTAATTGGTTTCCATTCACAGCTGCTCCAGTTTTCATAAATGTTCCTCACTGTTTTACCGGCGGTCCCTACATGCCTTCTTTTTAAGCCCTTCCAACACCCAAAACAGGGCCGCATCACCAATTTTTTTTAAATATTTTAAAGCTGTCTGGTTTTTATTTTTATGCTGGAGGAAATTTTGTTTCATGAAGTGGACAGTTTATGACAATACAGCTTTGTAAGAAACTCCAGTTTATTAATAAAAAAAAGTATGATATATTTTACAAAGCAAAGAAGGATTCCAATTGTCTTATTTTCCATGAAATATTTAAAGTATACCCAATGATATACAATGTAAAAATAAAATGATTAATTATAATGACTTTGGGCGCATAGCCTATCTGCTGAGTGATTCCCATTTTTCACTCTGAATGTTGTGCGCTGCACCTTCTTGTCCTATCTAAATCAATACACAGCTGCTGGTATCCTCATCTTCTGTATGGCCCTGAATCTGAGCCTAGGAAAATGCAGCAAGCGTGTGGATGAAGATGCACATCAATCGCATATCAAGACACTGCTGCGCTGAACATATGAACCGTAATGTGCCTGCTTAAAGTGGTTGTAAAGGCAAAAGTGTTTTTGTTTTTTTTTATAATTTTTTTTTTTTGTTTTTTTATAGCATTCTCTGCATTAGGCTTCATGTACACTACAGCTCCTAAACTTGAGTTTCGGATCTTTTAACTTTTTTTTTTTTTTTTGCCAAAGCTCCTAAACTCAACTCTATAAAAGTCTATGTGTCAATGTACACATGTAGGCCTTTACCAGAATTTAGGAGCTGCTGCAGTTAGGGGAGCTTTAAAGGGGTTGTAAAGGTTTGTTTTTTATTTTCTAAATAGGTTCCTTTAAGCTAGTGCATTGTTGGTTCACTTATCTTTTCCTTCGATTTCCCTTTATAAATGTTTTTTTTTTCTTTGTTTTCTTTGTCTGAATTTCTCACTTCCTGTTCCTCCTCAGTAAGCTGTTGTGGCTGACTAACCACCACTCGGATGATGGTGAGAAGTTTACTGAGGAGAAACAGGAAGTGAGATATTCAGACAAAGAAAAAAAACATTTAGAAGGGAAATCGAAGGAAAAGGTAAGTGAACCAACAATGCACTAGCTTAGAGGAACCTATGTAGAAAATAAAAAACAAACCTTTACAACCCCTTTAAAGCGGGAGTAAACCCAGTTTCAAAAAACACTTACATTCCCGGCATGCCGGAAATGCTAACTTTCACATTGGTTGTGCTCTCAACCAAACTTTCAAACCATCCAATGGCTGGCGTCATAACTGATCACATGTGCAGCATTATGGCAGTTGAAGAATCATTAGAGGCCAAGATGGCGGCTTCCTTGACTGAAAATGATAGAAGGGTTTACTTCCACTTTAAATCCAGCTCTGTGCAGATTTTGCTCCCAATCTCCTTGCAGGAGACGTAGAGGCAGCAATGGGAGCCATTGGCCCCTGCTGCTGTCAGTCAAATCCTGTAAGGAGGTAGTGGGGTGTGGTCTTTAGCTGCGCTGTGTCAATAGATGCACACAGCCAGGCTCTTTTTTATTGAGCCTGCATGTGTGCACCCATAGCAAGCAACCTACTATGGGGGGGCACTTGGTCGGGAGGAGGAGTCTCAGCGGTAGACCCCAAAAAGTCTGTCGCTATAAAAAAAAAAAATCACCCCAAAAGTCATGTTGAAGTGCGAATATTGTAGTGGGGCGCACAAGAGTCTGCCGTCTTTCACCTAGCCTATGGCTCTCTACTCCTGAGTGTCCCAGAACTGCATACCAAAACTTGAGGTCTGGTATTTACAAGTATGCCAAAACTATGCACAAGGATGGACAAATTAACATGGATAGATTAATCAAGACAAGAGGCTGGCAGGCTGGTAATGGCTGAGAGATATGTGCCTCTATTGATATCATTGAAAGGGGCCAAAAAAAGAGTCTTTAAAGCTGACCTATTACAAACCACTTTATAGGCCTTATTGCTAACCACTTGGCCCATGGGTATTTTAGGTACTTTGGCTCCCAGAACTAGCATGTTTAAAATTTATAACAGACCGGCAAGATTTATAAGAAATTCTTTTGTGTTGCAGCAATGCATGTTAGAGGTGTTGCTTTCCCGTTCATTTTTTATGGCACCCAAAATCACTAACAGACCACAAAAATGTAAACCCTTTTATATAGTTTTTTTTTTTTTTTTATTTCCACGTGGTCTAAGGCACAAGTGTAAATACCTTTACCAACCATGTTTAGGGCTCCCGGCTGTCATCATCCTGCTTATGGGCTTTGTTTTAGTCTGCTTGTTCTTTGTCTTTTCAGACCTCTATTGTAAGCGTTTGTATCCAAGTTGTTTGTTTTTCTTACATCCTTTCCATTTTGTCGTGCTTGTTTTAGACCTTGAATGTTCTCTGTACTCAAACTGCATCTTGTTCTTGCCCACATTGATCCACTTGACCTGCTCCCAGCTGTATAGGTTGTCCTGTTTTCTGAATATTTGGATTATCTTTTTGGTCTTAACTTTTCATAGAGTTGCTTATCTGAAGACATCCAGATTTGACATTTGGATATAGCTAACAATACTGACATTTACTCAGAAACTGCAAAGTCGTAATGCTTCTTGAGGAAACTATTATGAAGTTCCAGACACACAATCCATGATCATTTCTCTGACATGACGTCTTCAAGCCATCTGAAATAATCTGGGTTTCCGTCACCAATTGGCACTGTCAAGATATCTGGCGTTTCAAAGGGATGAACATATCTAAAAACCAAAACATAACATGCCTCAATTTTGTTTTGTTCATCTTTTTATGAATGGTAAACTGCAATCAGAGAAACTTGCCCAGATCTCCATCTTTGGAATGACTGGGAGCCTAACAAATCTAATATGCTAAGGATTAGGGGTGCAACAGATCAAAAAAAACTCACGGATCGGATCGTTCCTCGGATCAGAGTCACGGATTGGATCATTTTTCGGATCGGCAAATAATTGAATTCGCAAAAACCTATGAAAAATCCACCACCATATAGTCCCCACTGTAATATCCACATCATCTCCCCCACTGTAATATTGGCTGACCATGATGGCTGGGTACGGCTGGCTATCGCCAAGTATGGCTGGGTATTACCGAGTATTGCAGGGTCTTGGCAGTGTATTGCATTGCAGAGTATTGGCAGTGTATTGTATGGCAGGGTATTGAGGGATGGTTGTGACTGCACTTGTCACAGAGCAGCCCACAGTGCTGCTTCCATCCGATCTCTCCCCTCCACTGTACAGATCTGTACACAGAGGGGAGAGAGGAACCGGCGTCGTCATGACGCCGGTTTGTCTACAAGTGATCGCTCTGTCATTGGACGGAGCGATCACATTGTAAACCCTGATGGGTGCACCAAGATGGCCGCCGCTTCAGAACTAGGCCGAAGCCACGGCCTTTCCTAAGGCCGAGAGCGGATCGCGGCTTGTGCCGATCCGAACAGGGTGACCCGTTTGGATCACGGATCAGTGACGATCTGTTGCACCCCTACTAAGGATCCTTTCATACTGGTCAACTGCATTGCAGTGTGGTACTGAACTAATTTTAATGCACTTCAGCCCCTTTCATTTTATATAAGTTGGCAATTCACCACCATGAAAGTTTAACAGACTGGCAACATTCTATAACATGCAGATGGTTTGTTGCAGTGAGCTACAACATAAGTGTGCTGCAGTGAACAGCCATTTACACCATTTAAGGGGTGTTATGGGAACAAACAATAAAACCCATTAACGCTAAGCTTATGTGTGACTGGGCCTAAAAACTTGTCCAAAAAGCTAATTGGCTATGCATATTTTAAAGCTGTATTCCAGAGAAAGGAAAGTCTCCCTTGCAGTTGGGCTACTGCTGCACTGCAGCGCTTCAGTCCATGTTTAGGTCTAGATGGCAACAAAAAATTTACAGCTAATTGCTCTTTCTTGGAGTACAGGACACAAGAATTGATTTATAGGCTACTACAGTGCATCTGGAAAGTATTCACAGCGCTTGACTTTATTACAATATGGATTTAAATATGTTATTTTCATCAAAATTGTACAAACAATACCCCATAATGCTAACATAAAAAGTATGAAATCTTTGAAAATTTATTAAAAACAAAAAATGAAAAAAATTACATATCCAGCCTTTGCTCAATACTTTGTTGAAGCACCTTTTGGAACCAATTACAGCCTCACGTCTTTTTGAGTATGAGGCTACAAGCTTGGCACACCTACTTTTGGGCAGTTTCTCCTATTCTTTGCAGGACCTTTCGAGCTCCATCAGGTTGGATGGGGCTCCAATGCACAGCCATTTTCTGATCTCTCCAGAGATGTTCCATTGGGTTCAAGTCTGGGCCACTCAAGGACATTTACAAAGTGCCACTCCTTTGTCATCTTGGCTGTGTGCTTAGGGTTGCTGTCCTGTTGGAAGATGAACCTTTGCCCCCAGTCTGAGGTCCAGAGCGAGCTGGAGCATTTTTCATCAAGGATGTCTCTGTACATTGCTGCATTCATCTTTCCATGGATCCTGACTAGTCTACCAGTTCTTGCCGCTGAAAAAACATCCCTACAGCATGATGCTGCCACCACCATGCTTCACTGTAGGGATGGTATTGGCCAGATCATAAGTGGTGCCTGGTTTTCTCCAGACATGACTCTTACCACTCAGGCCAAAGAGTTCAATCGTTGTTTCATCAGACCAGAGAATTTTGTTTCTCATGCTCTGAGAGTACTTCAGGGGCTGTCATGTGCCCTTTACTGAGGAGTTGCTTCCGTCTGGCCACTTTGCCATACAGGCCTGATAGATGAAGTGCTGCAAAGATGGTTGTTCTTCTGGAAGGTTCTCCACAGAGAAATGCTGGAGATCTGTCAGAGGGACCATCAAGTTCTTGGTCACCTCCCTGACTAAGGCCCTTCTCCCCGGATCGCTCAGTTTGGCTGGGCGGCCAGCTCTAGGAAGAGTCCTGGTGGTCCCAAACTTTTTCCATTTGTTTTGTGCTGCAGACATTTTTCTATACCCTTCCCCAGATCTGTGCCTCGATACAATCCTATCTAAGCATTTAAGTCCAAGGAATTGTCTGTAGACCTCTTTGTTTGTGCTCTGACATGCACTGTAAATGGTGGGACCTTATATAGATGGTGTGTACCTTTCCAAATCATGTCCAATCAACTGAATTTACCACAGGTGGACTCCAATCAAGTTGTAGAAACATCTCAAGGATGATCAGTGGAAACTGGATGCACCTGAGCTCAATTTTGAGTGTCATAGCAAAGGCTGTGAATACTTATGTATATGTGATTATTAAAAAAAAAAAAAAAGTTTGCAGATTTTTCAAACTAACTTCTTTCACATTGTCATTATGGTGTATTTGTAGAATTTTGAGGAAAATAATGAATTTAAAACATTTTGGAATAAGGCTGTAACATAAAATGTGGAAAAAGGAAAGTGCTGTGAATACTTTCCGGTTGCACTGTACCTTCAGGTTATTGGACACTGGTGTCCCCATGTAACCCTGCCCACTCTGTGAGGCTCCGATTTTGTTAGCAAGCAATGGAAACATCCCATGGGGGGGGGGGGAGGGGCTGTGTTCTGTACAGCACTCCAAAATATAGACTTTACAGGTATGCCAAAATTCCTCTTGTCTTCATCATGCAGTACAGGACACAGCAATCGACTGACAAACCTTGGGATGCCCCCAGGCAATAATCAAGGTGAGGGCAAAAGGACAGCTAAATAACCGCAACAGGCCCACAGGAAGAATACAAGAATTTCAATGGGCCTTTAAGTGCTATTAAACCCAAAAATGTAATGCATTGCAGCTTACTAATGAGATGTGGTGGCTGCACCTGTTTTCTTTTCTTAGGCCCCACCCCCCCCCCCCCCCGCCCCCCGCTCCCACTACTTTCGGGGACCTAGAAGATGATGGGGGGGTCATTCAGAAAGCGTAGCATGACTTGTTCATGCGCAGTAGGAAGCCAGCTCTAAAGCCTAAATGCTTTACTGCTGGCTTCTCTTGGTTACAATGCCGACGCCTGCACCTGAACCGATGGATGAATTGGCTTTGGGGGGCCAACATCGCGGGCGAGAGGGGGATATTTGAGGTGGAATGTAGCTGTTGTGACTTAAGGGTGAGTGGTGCATGGCACAGAGGTACACCCCTGATGAAGGAGGCCAAGATTGCTCTGAAACGCGTAGGGCCTTTGAGCATCGTGGCCTAATTCTTGTCATATGGGTGACCTTCTATCTATGACAGATATCATTTGCATGTATTTTTAATTGTGCTTTGATTATTATACATGTTCTCTTGTTGTGTTTAACATACATTTATATTTTGTGTGTAACAAATTTTGTTATATTTTAAAACTTGAAATTGTGTACGTGCCGTAAAAGTCCTAAAAATAGGGGGTTGTTCTCCCTGATTTGCATGGCACAGAGGTAGTAAAATGAAATAGATCAGGGAGATGGGTAGGAGGGATGTTATGGAGGGTAATGTTTAGTGCATTCATACCTGACATATCCTGATAATTCATTTATTTTTGCTGTCCTGGTTTTTACAATCTGCACAAAAAAAAAAAAAAAAACATATTTAGCAACAGCTAAAAGGGTAAAATAGAACTTTTAATTATAAAACAATTTTTCAAATGCCTATAGAACTTATCGGAATATTAACAAAGAAGTCTTTACTGTTTTTTAAAGGTGATGACAGCTTGATGGCCAATCGGAAAGTGCGGTTCAGTTCACTCTACGCACATTGCTCTCTGACAAAGAATACACTACATTGTGGCACACAAGGAAGAGATCAGGTCACTATGCAACTGCCTGGTTGCTGCTACCCATTTGCCTAATGTGCAACAAGTGGTACTCCAGCAGTTTTGAATAGAGTGGGAAATGGTTAGAACCTCATTCAGATTTTATTGTTGTCTGTCTGCTGGGCAAAATTATACTCGCTTTCTGTCCAGGTGCCATTTGTTGTTAGTAAAATATAGAAAAAAATCCAACTTTTTACAGTTGTCATTGGAACAGAAGGTGATGGGAAATCTTCAAATGGGGACACCTAAGGTGAGATTTCCTCTAATTTTACTCAGATCGTGGCAAATTCTCCCCAATAGGGACAGAAACCGCAATAAAAATCTGACAAGGAATTTAAACCCTTCACCATGTCAAACATAAAGAAAAAAAGTTTTGGTTGCTATTACACTTTTAGGGGGTTTTAAGCCAGCAGCATTCACCTGGATCTTTGTGAATGAATGAATGACTTGTATAGCGCTGCAACTGCAAACTGAATCGCCTCAAGCGCTTGATCCGTCCTGTGCTTCCTGGGTCTTGAGTTTTTTTTCCCCTGAAGGCCCGATGGTTTTCTTCCAGCTAATTAGCCTGACCTTATTCCACATTCTCATTATTGTTTTGAGAACTGGAAATTCTGCACTGTATAATTCATGGCCTTCACTGGTGTAGCACAGTGGTCATCAACCCTGTCCTCAGGGCCCACTAACAGGCCAGGTTTGCAAGATAACTGAAATACATCACAGGTGATATCATTTGCTGCTCAGTGATTGCAGTATTCTAGTCTGCATCTCCCCAAGGTAATACATAAAACCTGGCCTGTTAGTGGGCCCTGATGAGGACAGGGTTCATGACCACTGGTGTAGCACCCTCCTAGACAGGGCCGCTGTTAGAAGTCATGGGGCCACCCAACCTCGCCTACACCCCACCCACCAAGTTCCTCCGCTGCTCCCACCTGGACCCTTCTGTTGACCTGATGGGACCCAAGGAAATGTAATTTAAGCCCTGGTAAGCAAGTGGGAGCGGGGGTGTGGTCTAGTAAAATCAATTTATTAATTTAGGCAGAGATGCACAATTAAGCTGATGGTGCCTGGGCCCAGTACAAACGTCTTATCAGCAGCCCTGCTCCTAGGTAGGTGCTAGGATTAGATGAGTTAGAATTTGTTGTGTTTTTGATAGGTAAATCTAGTTGCTGCACTGTAGTCAGTGTGGTTGCATTTATTTGGTAGGCAAACGTATCCAGTGAAGCTGTAATCTGCTAGTAAGGTCTTCTCAGTGTGTTCAGTTGCTAACAGTCTGACCTATATCTTGAGAAGTTTCTGGATAATAGGTGTTAAGCTATGCAGATGGCAACATGAATATCCCAGAGGGGCAGGCTCTGATGGCATGCTGGATAACTGTATATATTCTGTGAGCACACTGATCTCAGGGTCTTTTCCCAAGAGGGGATTAGTCTAGCCTGGGGGGCACGCTGCCCTCCCAGATGGAAGCTGCTGTTAGAGATACCTCAGGTGGAGTATTCCACCACTACCCTCAACCCTATCCAAAAATATAAACAACAAAACGTCCCCTAGGCTGGCTATTGAAAAATTGTGTGAATGAGCGAGGCAAAGCCTGTGGGAAAGACCTGGACAGTAATTCCGTGGCTCCTATGGGGTTAGCACTAAACAAGTAGATTTTCAGGAAAGACAAAATCATGGGTAATGTTGGGTTTATAATTAACAATACAATTGTTCCATATAATAACCACTTCAGTGACACTGATTGTATCCTTAGATGCTGATTCTGCAGATTTTTTTTGGGGGGGATCAACTAACAAAAAAGGAATAATCTATATTTACAGATAATCCCATCCAAAGCTGTGTTTTGTTGTATCATATGGTCGGTTTCAAGCAAAAAAAAATTCACAACTGTTAAATGTTGGGCTGGCTCATTTACTGCAATAAAATACTGTAGAAAGTGATTATTTCAGCAAAATAATTCTTATATCAATTATAATATAGTGTATACATGATCAGCACAAGGGTACACAAGAAAATGATTGCTTGCTCCTATTAGTTTTAAAGTGTATGTACAGCTACAACAATTCATTCCTACTTGTAGATAGAGTGTGGAAGTATTAGAACCCCCAATTTTTTTATTGCTATCCAGTGTTCCATTAGAGGGTTTTAACCTAACTTCCTGTCCCATTGACATCCCACCAGACAGAAAGTGAAATTTAAACAACAGGACAGACAGATAAAAATCTTTTATTTTATTTTTTATTTTAAGTAGAGTAGTGGAAGGATAGAACCTTACCTTTGTCGGATTTGTATTTCTGTTTGTATCTATATTGCAGATTTCCCCTCCCTTCCTGTCTGATGAAACTGGTGTGTCCACAAGACACATCTCTTTAACGGAACCCCTGATAGCAAAAAATTGAAAAAACAAATTGATGTTCTAATCCTTTCCCACTCTATCCAAGGATAAAAAAAAAAAAAAAAACAGTTTGGACTTGACAGATTTTAACCCCTTATAGCCCCCCTCCCAATTAGTAGTAGTAGACTCCTAATCCAAAGCCACCTGACCAATCTGCCAGGAGACTGCCACCTGCCATCTATACTTGGCTAACTATAAGCATCTGAGCCATTCCCCGCCTGTCAGACACATATATATACAAGGTGGGGAATGCCTCAGATGGTTATGACTGGCCAACTGCATTGATTAACCACTTCAGCACCAGAAGAATTTGCCCCCTTAATGACCAGGCCATTTTTTGCGATACGGCACTGCGACTCTTTAACTGACAATGACACCAACGGTCAGAGATGGTGGTGGTAGCGTGATGGTCTGAGGCTGCTTTGCAGCTTTAGGACCTGGACGACTTACCATAATTGATGGAACCATGAATTCTGGGCTCTACTAGAAAATCCTAAAGGAGAATGTCCAGCCATCCGTTTGTGATCTCAAGCTCAAGTGCACTTGGGTTATGCAGCAGGATAATGATCCGAAACACAACAGCAAGTCCACCTCCAAATGATTCAAACAAAGCAAAATTTAGGTTTTGGAGTGGCTAAGTCAAAGCCCGGACTTAAATCCGATTGAGATGCTGTATCATGACCTTACACGGGCTGTTATTGCTGGGAAAACCCTCCAATGTGGCTGAATTAAAACAATTCCGCAAAGAAGAGTGGGCCAAAATTGCTCCACAGCAATGTGAAAGACTCATTGCCAGTTATCGCAAACGCTTGATTGCAGTTGTTGCCGCCAAGGGTGGCACAACCAGTTCTTAGGTTTATGGGGAAATTGCTTTTTCACATAAAGCCAAGCAGGTTTTGCCAGCTTAATAAATTAAACTATCATTTAAAAACTGCAGTTTGTATTTACTCTGGTCATCTTTGTGTAATAATACAATTTGTTTGATGATCTGAGTCATTTAAATGGCAACAAAAATGAGTACACCCCTTAGTGAAAATGTCCAAATTGGGCCCAAAGTGTCAATATTTTGTGTCATTATTCTCCTGTACTGCCTTAACCCTCTTGGGCATGGAGTTCACCAGAGCTTCACAGGTTGACACTGGAGTCCTCTTCCACTCCTCGATGACATCATGGAGCTGGTGGATGTTAGAGACCTCGCACTCCTCCATATTCCATTTGAGGATGTCCCACAGATGCTTAATAAGATTTAGGTCTGGAGACATGCTTGGCCAGTTGGCTTGAGGAGGGGATAATGCTTGGCTTCAGTATGTCACAGTGCATATTGGCATTCATGGTTCCCTCAATAAACTGTAGCTCCCCAGTGCCGGCAGCACTCATGCAGCCCCAGACCATGACACCACCATGCTTTTGTGTAGACTAGACACACTTGTCTTTGTACTTCTCACCTGGTTGCCACCACACACGCTTGACACCATCTGAATCAAATAAGTTCATCTTGGTCTCATCAGACCACAGGACATGGTTCCAGTAATCCATGTCCTTAGTCTGCTTATCTTCAACAAACTGTCTCCAGGCTTTCTTGTGCATCATCTTTAGAAGAGGTTTCCTTCTGGGACAACCAATTTGATGCAGTGTGTGTTCTATGGTCTGAGTACTGACAGGCTGACCCCCCCGCCCCTTCAACCTCTGCAGCAATGCTGGCAGCACTCATACGTCTATTTCCTAAAGACAACCTCTGGATATGACGCTGAGCACATGCACTCAACTTCTTTGGTTGACCATGGCGAGGCTTGTTCTGAGTGGAACCTGCCCTGTTAAACTGCTGTATGGTCTTGGCCACCATGCTGCAGCTCACTTTCAGGGTCTTGGCAATCTTCTTATAGCCTAGGCCAGTGATGGCGAACTTTGGCACCCCAGATGTTTTGGAATTACATTTCCCATGATGCTCAACTACACTGCTGAGTGCATGAGCATCATGGGAAATGTAGTTCCAAAACATCTGGGGTGCCAAGGTTCGCCATCACTGGCCTATGCCATCTTTATGTAGAGCAACAATTCTTTTTTTTCGGATCCTCAGAGAGTTCTTTACCATGAGGTGCCATGTTGAACTAGTGACCAGTATGAGTGAGAGCTATAACACCAAATTGAACACACTTGCTCCCCATTCACACCTGAGACTTTGTAACACTAACGAGTCACATGACATCGGGGAGGAAAAATGGCTAATTGGGCCCAATTTGAACATTTTCAGTTAGGGGTGTACTCACTTTTGTTGCTTGAGGTTTTGACATTATTGGCTGTGTGTTGAGTTATTTTGAGGGGACAGCAAATTTAAATTTACACTGTTATACAAGCTGTACACTTACTACTTTGCATTGTAGCAAAGTGTAATTTATTCAGTGTTGTCACATGAGAAGATATAATAAAATATTTACAAAAAATGTGAGGGGTGTACTCACTTTTTTGAGATACTGTATATACAGTAGAAAATATTTTTTTTTTCCAAAAATTTGAGTCTTTCTTATTTTTTGCTATATAAAAAAAAAAAAAAAAAAAAAAAAAAAAAACAGTGGTGATCAATTACCACTAAAAGTAAGCTCTATTTGATAGATATCGATTTTATTTGGGTACAGTGTTGCATGACTGCGCAATTACGAGTTAAAGTAGCACAGTCCTGAATAGCAAAAAATGGCCTGGTCATGAAGGGGATAAAGCCTTCCAGAGGTCAAGAGATTAAGACCTCTGTACAGAGGGTAGCAAGCCCTATAAGTAGCATTTCCCTGTAAAAAAAAAAACATCGTTTGGACCCATTATAGCAGGGGTCTCAAACTGGTGGCCCTCCAGCTGTTGCAAAACTACAAGTCCCATGAGGCATTGCAAGGCTGACAGTTACAAGCATCACTCCCACAGGCAGAGGCATGATGGGACTTGTATTTTTGCAACAGCTGTAGGGCCGCCTGTTTGAGACCCCTGCATTATAGCCATTCCTCTCAATCAGGGGTATGCCACCTCAGCACTCCAGCTGTGGTGAAACTACAAAACCCATCATGCCTCTGCCTCTAGGAGTCATACCTGTGATTGTCAGGGTCTTGCAATGTCTCATGGGACTTGTAGTTTCACCATAGCTGAAGGGCCAAGGTTGACTACCCCTAACTCCTACCCACAAGGTAGTGTTCCTTCCAGGGGCGGATCCAGAGTCTAGTCGTGGGAGGGGCACTGCCAGAAAATAAGTTTGTTTTTTTGCGGGCAATTTATGAGGGAAATGGCTGGTGTTGGCGCTTCAATCATCATGGCACCATAGTTGTTATGGTGTCAGGATGATTGAAGAGCATTATTTATATTATTACACTGCAATATAAAATGAAATGGTTCAACTCACCTTAATGCAGAATCAGTGGGAGCCCTGAGCGTGTCACTTGCCATGTCATCTGCCACACGTTGCGGATTGTCCACCTGCCATGTCACGTGCCACACGTTGCGGATTGTCCACCTGCCACATGTTGCGAATTGTCACTTGCCACGTCACCTGCCACGCGCTGCGGATTGTCCACTTGCCACGTCACCTGCCACACGTTGCGGATTGTCCACCTGCCACGTCACCTGCTACACGTTGCGGATTGTCCACCTGCCATGTCGCCTGCCACATGTTGCGAATTGTCACTTGCCACGTCACCTGCCACGCGTTGCGGATTGTCCCTTGCCACGTCACCTGCCACACATTGCGGATTGTCCACCTGCCACGTCATCTGCCACATGTTGTGAATTGTCACTTGCCACGTCACCTGCCGCACTTTTCAGATTGTCACTTGCCACAAGTTGGGGGCAGAGAAGGAAGAATACTGGCGCTCAGCCACTTACAGTGGACGCTGGACATTTTAACAGTCTGTCTAAACTCTAAACTGCAGCTGCAGCAACAACTTTTCCCCTATTTGAGGCTTCAGCTCCTGTCACATCGGCTCTGAGACTTGAGTCCGACGTGACTCACTGACGTCACTCGTCTGAGACTCAAGTCTCAGTGCAACTGCGAGTGCGACTGCAACTGTTCTCTCCCTGGCCTGTTACAGTGAGTCACGTCGGCTCTGAGAGTGAGACTGGAGTCCGATGTGACTCACTGACGTCACTCGTTGCTAGACGCCAGGCGGCCCAGGCGTTAGCAACGAGTGCAGGGAAGAGGCTCCACCCACCTGTTCCTCCTGCTCCTGGTATTAGTCGAGTCTCTCTCTCTGCACCGCTGATCGGCTGATGTGAGAGAGACTCGGCAGAGGCAGCGACAGAGAATGGGAGACATGTCATGTCAGTGCAGACAGTGCTACTATTTCGGGGGGGGGGGGGCAATTGTCCCGTTGCCCCCCCCTGGATCCGCCCCTGGAACTTCCTTCAAGCCATCACCTCCACAAAGCAAATGTCTGAGCTGGCAGCGTTATCCTGCAAGGTGCTCTATTTGGTTTTGCATAGACACAAAATGGCCTTGAGACCCAAAACTTCTTTGTTGCCTAAGGTTGCTTCTGCCTTTCACCTCAACCAGAACATTGTTTTTTGGTCAGTATATCTGGCTCCAGTTCACCAAAAAGAGATTTCCCTCCATTGGTTAGATGTAGTTCAGGATTCGCAAGTCTATCTCTCAGCCACTGTTTATTTCAGAAGGACCGATTCTCTTTTTGTCTTCCTGGATGGACCCTGAAAGGATGCTCCAGTTTCTTGTTCCACCATCTCTTGGTGGCTTAAACAGACCAGCATTCAAGCATTGGATTCCACATTTTCTCGCCAAAGCTCATTCTACAAGTTTCTTTGAATGCTTTTTGGCAGCAAGCATCTGATTTTGAGATGTGCGAAGGCAGTTACTTGGTCCTCCAATCTTTTCGGGATCTACCAGGAGGATGTTTCTGCTTCATCTAATGCCAGCTTTAGCTATATATTTCAAGTTCTCGGTTGTCTACTTGGGCCCTTTATCAATTGTTTGTTGTATTGCCCAACCTTCACTTGTACTGCTTTTGGATCATCCAAAGGTTAAATGGTTCAATAGATGGGAAAGAAAATTGGATTTTTGTTCTCAGTGTAAAATCCCTTTTTTGGACTCCATTGAGGGATGCCGGTCTCGCTCCTTTGTGTTTTTTGTTCATGCTATTGGCACTGCCTTGTTACAAAACTGAGGCATGCTGGTAGTGGGAGGGGTTATCTCAGGCTGGCATTCAGTTTATTTTGTTTGCCAGTATCCTGGTATCATTTAATTTGAAGCAGAACATATATCAAAAAAATATATATATTTTTAAAGGAAAATATGCAACAACATAGTTGGTTTAAATTTCTGTGTTTAGATCCACTGGTTCTGAACTCAAAAGTGAAGGTTTTATTTGTTATATGGAACATCTAAAAATGAGAATTGTGGCTTAGCAATGGCTGAGTGTAAGAAATGTAACTGTTGTGCAGAATTTTCCTGAAAAATAACCTTGCACGTTCTG
Organism: Lithobates pipiens; assembly: GCF_037356315.1. NCBI lineage: Eukaryota > Metazoa > Chordata > Amphibia > Anura > Ranidae > Lithobates > Lithobates pipiens. The sequence continues at coordinate 974,377 of NW_027507728.1, read as the reverse complement.
GCATGTGATGGTGCCCAGAGATTTCTGTGTATACAACCTCATAGTTGTATATCTGCTAGTCTCCGGTGATGGCAGTTTGGCTTGGTGATGTCACTATTGTGCAGCTCACTAATCTTCTTGCTGGAAGCTCTAACATGAGGAAGCAAAACCATAATTTTACCTATGTCTACACAGTGCAAAACAAGGCATGGTAAGTCAATAATGTGGATGAGATCAATTGCAGGGAAACACAGCTAAAACTGGCAACTAGCCCTTACCCTCTGCCTTCCTTTTTGGGCACAACTTCCAGAGTTCTTTTTCACTTTAAGGGGCTGATTTACTAAATGTGAATTTTCAATTTTGATTGAGTCCGCTTTGGTCATCTTTAAACGTCCAATCATGTGCAGGTGTTATTCATCTTTTAGGTTAATTGTCGGGCACCTGAATGGGCTTTTGAAGAGAACACATACTTAAAGTGTTTGTAAACCCTTACAAACCACTTTGACCTACAGGTAAGCCTAGATTAAGGCTTACCTGTAGGTCCAAGAAATATCTCCTAAACCTATATGGTTTAGGAGATATTTACAAAAAGACGGGCACCGCTATCTACGGCGCATGCGCCATAGACAGCAACATGCAGGCGCACTGAGCAGGCCGCAGATCACTGCGATATGCCGCTTGTGTCGGCTCCCGTGCGCATGCGTGGGAGTGACGTCATCGCGGCTGCGGCGAATCACAGCGCCGGAGCAGCGAGACCCGGAAGTCACTCCGGGATACATGGCAGCGGCGAAGATGAAGACGGAGGAGGAGCGCTTCGGGGGCTTCTTTCTCAGGTAAGTTATTCATAATGAGCTAGTATGCTATGCATACTAGCTCATTATGCCTTTGCCTTGCAGGTTGCATTTTTTTTTTTTTTTTAAATAGCCTTTACTTCCTCTTTAACCCACTAAATTAAAAAAAGAAAAAAGAGCAAAACACAAACTATGTGAGAGAGCATTATCACTAATATCTGTAAATGACCGAGAAACACTTACTAAAAGCACCTCTGTAGACTCCTCTATTTCTCCTTTCCAGATGTACCTGTGAAATATCAATAAAGAAAATAATATATATAACAGTGTATATATATATGTTTAAAACCAACTGGCTGTATGGAACACAGTAACTGTTTAATAAGGGTGCCTGGTCTGTTATGATTCTTATTAATTTATTTTCTATCTTTGGATGAATTGCGAAAGGTTAAACCATGGGTGTACACCATGCGTCCTTCCAGCTGTTGTAGAACTAGAAGTCCTCTTATGCCTCTGCCTTTGGGAGTCATGCCTGCAACTGTTAGCCTTGCCATGCCTCATGGGACTTTCCTTGCAATGCCTCATGGGTCCTGTGCTTCCGTAAGCCCTTGTACACACAGTCGGATATTCCGACAACAAAATCCGTCGGATTTTGTCCGAAACTTGTGTTGCATACACACGATCGGACAAAGTTGTCATAAAATCCGATCGTACGTAACGTGATGTTATGTCGTTACGACGGGACTACGTTCAGGCTAGTAGCCAATAGCTTTGGTCTAGGAATTTGATCTGAGCATGCGTGGCACTTTGTCCGATCGGAATTCTCTACACACAATCGGACAAAGTCTGATCGGATCATGTTGTCGGAAAGTTTTATAGCCCAGCTCTAAAACTTTGTCGGTCGGATATTCCGACGGAAACAGTCCGATGGAGCCCACACACTGTCGGATTAACCGACAACATGGTCCAATTTGCAAACGCAAATCGATCCTTACAAATGTAATAGAAGTCAATGGACCTGCATCAAAAACGCAAGTGCCGCTTTTTTTACCGCGATTTTGCCGCGATTTGCGTTTTTTTTTTCTTTCTTTTTTCACTGTATATATCTGGTTGCTAAGCAACCACAGTGTAAAAATAAATAAATAAAAAATAAATAAACGCAAAACGCGGCAAAATCACGGTAAAAACGCGTGTCCAAAAACGCAACAAGCGCCGCAAAAAGCACTGCGAAACGCTCAAAAGCAACATGCATAGATGTGAATCGAGCCTAAGGCCTGATTCGCACCTATGCATTTTTAGTGATTTTTGCATTTTGCATATTTTCACTGCAGAACGTGTTCCATAGGAAACCATGATAAATGGACTGTAGTGCAAATCTGCAAAATGCTTTTCGAACACTGAACCACTACCAATCAGGTAGCGTGGGTCTGATACCCATCACCTGACTGGCTGAAAGGACAGGCGCTGAGATTGGACACCTATCAGGAGGAGGGGAGGAGACGCATGGAGGATACAGCTCACCGCTCTTTGACCCACTGCAAGGTTCCACATTTTGCTGCCATCACCTGCTGCCTGACCCACCACTGAGATAGCGTAAGACGGCGAGTGGATGGGGGGGGGTCACAGTAGCATCTTTTGATGGGCACAGTGGCAGCATTTGATGGAGCAATGTGGCAGCATTTGATGGGCACGATGCTAGTATTTGATGGGCACAGTGGTAGCATTTGGGCACAGTGAGGCTGAATTTTATGGGCACAGTGGCGGCATTTGATGGGCACAGTGGCGACATTTGATGGCACAGCGGCTGCGTTTTATAGGCACAGTGGCTGCATTTGATGGGCACAGTAAGGCTGCAATTGATGTTTTCATTTCATTTCATTCTGTGTTCAGAATTTTTCAGTTTGTTTGCGCCCCCCAAAAAATTTTGAGCACCAGCCACCACTGGATGGGATCATCATTGTGCTGTTTCTCCTTACTTGTTGAATGACAGGCTGATAGGCATAATTGTATGATTACAGGCGTGAATGGGGCCTCATGTCTTAGTTTTGCCTAAGGCCTCACAAAGTCTAGAGCCGCCTCTGCTAAACATGACTATTCCTGTTGTAGATTTGATGTTAGGACCTTATGTCTATATGTAAAATAGCATCCTGGAACACTAGGGTTCTGAACTCCAAGGTTAAAAGATCATTGGTGTTTCAATTTCTGCATCGTCACACGCCTCACATCTGTGTTCTCCAAAAAGACTAATTTGACTGGTGGTAAACTCCTGAGCCTTAGGATGCCCTGGGTTGGTCATTTATACCATTCCACTTATTCTAATATCTCACATGGTGTTCCTGTACTGAAATGCAAATCTCTGCCCTTCCGCCTTCTGGCATTGGACGTTGACCCAGGGGGTAGGTATATTGCATGCAATTATTACTAACTTGGAAGTTGTCATAGTGGGATTGTATCTGCCCCCTCCAGTCTCCGTGCATTTACTTTACCAATTGGCATCTAAACTGTTGGTTTATGCTACTGATACCATTATGATATTTGGGGACTTTAATATGGTGCCAGATCCTGGGATGGACAGACTATCACAGACATCCTGCTCCGCCACGAACCTGACATCTTGGGCAGAAGACTCCAATTTTATGGATGTTTGGAGGTGTAGACTCCCTAACTTGCGGGCGTATACATGTCATTCTGCCTCTTACAGAACCTTCTCAAGAATTGACCAGGCGTACACCGGGGGGGGGAAGGGGGGGGGTCTGTCCTTTCCAGGGTTCGGGATGTCACCATTCCACCCAAGGGTATCTCTGATCGTGCTTCTATTTCCCTGCAGCTCAGTTTGACGTGTGCTTTGGCAGAAGGCTTCTGGCATTTGTCTAGGTTCTGGCTATCTGACTCGAGGGTTGACATCCCTTGCAAAGCTGATATGATAAATTTTTGGAACTCCCAGAATCACACTGTTTCTATCCCTATTACTTGGGATGCATTTAAGGCCTGCACAAGGGGTAGCTTCCAAGACCATATTGGGAGGTTGCATAGGGGTCTCCGTAAGGAATTGCAGGAGGTGGAACATAAAGCTATGGCCCTGGAGACTATTTATGCTAGGGATAGGGACCCTCTGGTGTATTCCTCTCTCCAGGCAGCTCTGCGGGATGTCTCCCTTATCTGTATATCTGCTATGAAAATTCACCTGCTCCATCAGAGCCAAAGGATCTTTGAACAAGGGGAGAGGAGTGGTCGACTGCTGGCCTGGTTGTCATGGCAACACTCCACCCCAGTGTCCATATCCTGTATTCAGTCCCCTACTGGGGAAGTTATGGTAGATCCCTTGCAGATTAATGCTAGGTTTGTATATTATCAGGAGCTCTATAGCTCCCGAGTGACGTACACTGAAGGGGAACTGCATACATACCTGGCTTTAGCTGACCTACCATGTCTTATAGACTCGACCTGGGAAAGGTTGGTAGTCCACTTACACTTAGGGAGATTCAACTAGCGGTCAAATCTCTGCAAGCTGGGAAGACGCCAGGCCCGGATGGGTTCTGGCAGAATTCTTTAAACATTATGCTGATGACCTGCACCCTAAATATCGTGAGATGCTATTGAAGACCTTGGAGGAGGGCTCCCTACCCCGTCTATATCTGAGGCGTGGTCCTCTCCAAGCCTGGCAAGGACCCTGAACTATGTTCCTCATACCAGCCGATAACTCTCCTGAATGTAAATCTAAAAATTGTTGCTAAAGTTCTGGCTGGCTGCTTAAACTCTGTAATTACTGCCCTGATACACCCTGACCAATCTGGGTTCATGCCGGGCAGAGGAACTGACATAAACATCTGCAGATTGTTGACGCATGTAGATAGGGCTATTCAGGACAGCCCAGGGGTGGTGGTATCTCTAGACACAGAGAAAGCATTTGACTCGGCAGAGTGGGAATACCTCTGGGCTGTCCTCCAAAAATGTGGGTTCGGACCTGTATTTATCAACTGGCTGCATTTAATGTATGCTTCTCCCAGTGCTTGGGTGTGCACCAACAACTCTCGCCAGCTTTCCCCCTGGGTAGAGGCACCAGGCAGGCCTGCCCACTCTTATTTGCGCTAGCAGTGGTGCCCCTGGTTTCGCAGATATGAGCTGCCTCCGGGGGATCCAAGTGGGGGTGGTGGAAGAGAAAATACCAGCTGTGAGGAAATATAACAAACTATTCATAATATATGCTACATACTATGTTCTTAGAGAGAGTTTGCTGAAATGGAAGGCTGCATTGCCACCCACCGTTGTCTCCTGGAGAAATTCTCTGAATAATGTCCTACCTTTGAATAGAATAACGTACATTGACAGGAACTGTCCAAGTAAATTTGACAAGATCTGGTCTTCCTTGATAGATTATTGGGGCTCCTTGCAAATGGAGATTTCTCCACCTAGCCCAGAGGTGGACCCTGTAGAATTGAGCATGCTACTTGACTGGGTCTCCCCCGGCATGGTTGTGGTTCCCCTCCCTCTCCCCTCCAGCTTATTCCCCCCCTCCTTTTTAGTAGTTTCCTCCTTTAATCCTGCCCCCCCTTCCCCTTATACCCTCCTGCCTCTTCCCTCTCTTCCCGTTCTTTCCCTTGAACCCCCCACCTTCATACATGACCCTCTAATGTCTGTTCAGGACCCACTGGTTTGGGTGATGATTTGATCCTGGCCTTTGTCAGATTCTCCAAATAAGTTGTTTATTCTGTTAGATGTATATGAACGGCCTCCCCTTACACAGTTTTCTTTATGTTGTGCACATGTATACCTGTACATTTATGTATGCCTTGCAACTATTTTCTGTTACTGACATGTGATTACTGTAATAAAGTTCTTTCAATTGTAAAAAAAAAAAAAAAGCTGTGCATCCCAGGAGGACATTCCTACACTGTTCCGGAGTCTCTTGTCATGAGCTTTACCAGAATCCTGAGAGAAGGCCCAGTGATGTCATCCAACAGTGGATGAGGGTTCTGTGCAAGGTCCACTTTAAGGCTGGATTCACACCTATGGCATTTTTTGTGCTTTTTGCATTTTGCAGATTTGCACTACAGTCCATTTAACATGGTTTCCTATGGAACACGTTCTGTAGTGCAAATCTGCAAAATGCAAAAAGCACAAAAAATGCTTAGGTGTGAATCCAGCCTAATAATTTAACTTTTTTGATTTTTCTCTCTTATATGTTTGTTTGCTTTGTAGTAGGGTTTTGCCATAAACTATCCACTTAGTTAGCAGCTACATCTGCAATCTTGATGAATGTTTTCAATGGACTTGCTGGTTGTGACATGAGAATTGGTGTGTGAATTATTGATGTTTGAATGCACTTACAGCGATGAGCTTTTTGGCATAATATTCACACTGGCTGCCAGTTTCTTCTCCAGAATGCCCCTAAGGAAATTGGACAAATTAAACAATTTTACCACCATAGTCATACATCCTGTATTTTCCTGATCTACAATGCAATGGTCCAGTTCTATAACATTGATTTCCATTGTGATGGTCATTCCCCAACAGATGTTGTGCATAAAGCTACTGCCCATCCTTTTATCTCTCTGTGTGTCATTTTATCTATAGGTAAATATATCACCAGCACACCCTCATCATGAACCAGCAAGTGTCACAGAAGTTACCAATTGCATTAAAGAGGAGGTAAACCCTGATGAGTTTACCTCCTCTTTGATTCCCTGCAAAGGTAAAGCAGAATGGACTACTATGCATCGCATAGTAGTCCATTATGTGTCACTTACCTGACACAGGAGCCAGCGAAGTCACCGCTGTCCCCTGTAGTCCGGAGCATCCATCTTCTTGGTGGGTCTCGCTGCTCCGCCGCTGTCATTCGATGAAGCCGAGATTACATCACTCCCGCCCATTGACTGCAGCACGCTCAGTGCGCCTGCGCGCTGCTGTCTACGGTGCATGCGCTGTAGACAGCGGTGCCTGTGTTTTGTCAAATATCTCCTAAACCGTGTAGGTTTAGGAGATATTTCTTGGACCTACAGGTAAGCCTTAATCCAGGCTTACCTGTAGGTCAAAGTGGATGGTAAGGGTTTACAACCACTTTAAGCAAACGCCTACCTAAACCCCATTGAGCATCTCTGAGGCATCCTCAAACGGAAGGTGGAGGAGTCCAAGGTCTCTAACATCCACCAGATCAGTGATGTCGTCATGGAGGAGGGGAAGAGGACTCCGGTGGCAACCTGTGCAGCTCTGTGAACTCCATGCCCAAGAGGGTTAAGGCAGTGCTGGAAAATAATTGTGGCCACACAAACTATTGACACTTTGGGCCCAATTTGGACATTTTCACTTAGGGGTGTACTCACTCTTGTTGCCAGCGGTTTAGACATTAATGGCTGTGTGTTGTGTTATTTTGAGGGAAACAGCAAATTTACACTGTTATACAAGCTGTACACTCACTACTTTACATTGTAGCAAAGGGTAATTGCTTCAGTGTTGTCACATGAAAAGATATAATAAGATATTTACAAAAATGTGAGGGGTGTACTCACTTTTGTGAGATACTGTATATCTGCCAGTCATGGATTTACTGCCTTTTGTGGATTATTACCAAATCATTGACTTTAAGGTATTGATTGGTACTTTTTGTGGATTAACTGCCTACTATGGACTCTTGTTTTAAGAAAGACTATTTATGGATATAGACATCTCCCTATGATACAGTTACTTCTTGGGGCATTAGAGAGCTTTTGTATAGCAAAGTGTGTGGATGGCATCTTTCAGAACTGTTATTTCTTACCTGCCACTACTTCAGTAAAAGATCTTTATTTGTTCATCCAAACTGCCTGATCTCTAAAGGGGTGCATACATGGAGTATCAAAAGAAAAGGGCTTGCAACTAGGGGACTGAAGTTTTAGAAGATACAGTACAGAGGTCTAACGGGTAGAATGCTGTCCAGAAAAAAATAGATTACTGTTGCTGATGAATACCGTATCTGTGTAATTTGCTTAAGCAACCAACCAGACAGGAAATGGGTGACATAGCAGGGGTGATGAATACTCTGGTTATGAAGGGGTGTTATGTTTGGCCCCTTCACTAGTGGCTGGTTCTCCACATATGGAATTGATCTCATGGCACAGAGTACTTAGGTACCTAGCCTGGGAGTCACGGGAGTGAGAGATGAAGTAGCAAGGCCTCAGGAGGAGAGCAAGCATAAATTTATGGAAAAATGTGTTTCCTGTGTCCAATAGCAACATAGAGAATATTGTCACTGGGAGTGGCATAACAGTACTGCCTAGTTGGTGGAAACTGGTACAAGCTCCACGGTTCCAGCACAGAAATTATGAACATCTGGAGGGAGAGGTCTTCGTGTTCTCTAAGCCCTTGTACATATGGTCGAAAATGTCCGATCGGACCGTGTTGTCGGATAATCCGACAGTGTGTGGACTCCATCGGACTGTTTCCGTCGGAATATCCGACCGACAAAGTTTTAGAGCTGGGCTATAAAATTTTCCGACAACATGATCCGATCGGACTTTGTCGAGACTGTGTAGAGAATTCCAATCGGACAAAGTGGCACGCATGCTCAGATCAAATTCCTAGACCAAAGCTATTGGCTACTAGCGTGAACGTAGTCCCGTCGTAACGAAATAACGTCATCACGTTCCGAACTATTGGATTTTTTCCGACAACTTTGTCCGACCGTGTGTATGCAACACCAGTTTCGGACAAAATCCGACGGATTTTGTTGTCGGAAGGTCCGTCCGTGCGTACAAGAGCTAACAGAAGATGTGTCCGCAGTGCTTAGTGCTAAAAGTGTATGGTCACAGATTACAAGGTGTTAACAGTGCAAGTGTGCTTCTAAGTTTGGAGTCCTGCCTTGATGTTGATTTCATGTGACCGCAGCTCCTACCTATGGTTTATGAATTAGCAGGTGCAGTTACACGGTGTCCCCTCTGGGTCACTTTAAGCGGAGCTCCAACCTCATTAACTTCCGCTCAATGGTATAGTACAGGTATCTGCACCCACTTCCGGCATAGATAGCCGCAGATTCTGCGGGTATTTACGCCACTTCCTGCGGGTCCTCCGTTGTCTGCTGGGAAACACACGGATCCCAGAGACAGTGGGGACCATACTACTGCGACTCGTGTATGCACAGTAGGGAACCGGGAAGTGAAGCCGCAAGGCTCCACTTCCTGATTCCCATACCGAAGATGGCGGCGGCAGCACCCGAGAGCCGATCGAGAGATCGGCTTCGGGTGCCGACATCGCGGGCGCGCTGGGTGGGTAAGTGTCCATATTTTAAAAGTCAGCAGCTGCAGTAATTGTAGCTGCTGACTTCTAAAAACAAAAAACGGCGGAACTCCCGCTTTAAGCACTGCCCAAAAGTTAATAAAGTGTGTAAATAACTTTCATGGTATTGTATTATCATAATGTATGTCCTTATGTATCTGAAGACAGATCAATCTACCTAGTGGCCCGTTACCAGCTCAGTCCAGACATCAAACAGGATGTAGTCTGGTAGTAATTCTTGCGTTATTTTACCTGGCGATATCTTTAGCGACCTGGTCATTTGGACAATTGATGAAAGCCAAGGAGTGAGACCCAGAGATGTATCTTCCTGTGACCGCAGCATGAATGTGGCACAAAATGCTTTTAAATACAGGGAACAGTAAACATGAAGTAGTCATTAGCTGCAAAGCAAAACACAAAGATTAAAAAATTAGTGAAGATCGTACAACGTAATGTAAAAGTTTATACACCCAGCTGTAATTATTGTCCAGTAACCCCACAAAAGAATTGTGAAGCTTGTGTAATGTAACATGGCAGCTAACATACTGTAGATCACACAGCTGATTAAACATCAGATAACTCTTATACAGGTTTTATGAGTGTAGCCCCCTTGTCCTAAACAGGGGCTACTATTGCAATTTAGTTTTTGACTGGGCTGTAGCTTGGACTGATTGTATAGTTTTTCGCCATTTTTTTCCCCTGAGCTTAAAGTGTTACTAAACTCGGGAGCCTGTATTCACTATATGTGGTCTCCCACAGTACACTGATCATGGAAATGCAAAAGCTTTAGTAAATATAAACTGCTAAATATCTTTTTTCATCAGCAATTAGAGTGGTGTCTGGCTGAGCACAGGTTAAAAACTTGTAGGAGGAGTTTTTATTCTCCCCTGATGGTCCTGTGAGGCTGCAGGACCCCTGACCCTCTACCTGGACAGTGCTGATTTGCCCTGTGCTGATCACATGCACTCTCCCAAGATAAAAAAAAAAACTCTCTAGCAATACACACCAAACTGAGCATGTGCAGCTTGCCCCAAAGGCATTCTTCTATCAGGAGATTGTTTCAGGAGATGGTTTGGGGACTGTGGAAGAAGGGGAGGATCAGAGGAGATGGGATCAAACAGCCTTTTTACACAATGCAGAGGATTCCATAGTGAGTATAACAAGCATGCTTTACTGCATTTAGAGACTGATTTTACTGTTGTGAGTTTAGTAACACTTTAAGTTGACTTGTGATTTCTCACTGTCTCCAGTAGATGTCAATGGTCATAGTATGAGATTTTACAAACCTAAGTTTTATAAATAATGATATTTTCTTCAGCCACTCCAGTAGGAGGTTTATGCCACTGGTGTATGCTGGGGATGGATATAAATATTTGAGACAGGCCATGTGGTCTCTTTTTTTCCACTAGGCTGGGACCTAGGGTTTGTGCTGTTGGATGGAGCTCTGCATGTGCTGAAGTGGCCCTGAAGCTGTCCTGCCTGGTCTGGAGGACGTTGGGCCAAGGGGGAGACCGCTGAAAAGAGCCAGGAAGAAGGCTGGTCTCTCAAAAGGGCCTGGTGATTTACTTGGAGGATGCACTGAAATTTGGGATTATGCTTACAGTGTTGCCAGGTTGAAATAAAGGTTCTGACACTGAAGCTGTAAATTGATCTGGATTTGGAGAGTGTAAGTGATCTGGTATGCAGGGGCAGACTGACAACTCATGGGGCCCCCGGGCAATAGTAGATTATGGGGCCCCCAGGCAATCAGAGATTATGGGGCCACACAGTATACACAAACAAACACACACACACACAGTATACAATCACACAGTATACACATACATGTACACACAGTATACACAGACATGTTTCTATTGGCTGAGAAGGTACTGGAGAGGTGGGGCAGCTATAATCTTTTTTTTAGACCAAAATGATGTTGGTAAGGGACATTTCAGAGACAGATGTAAAAAAAAACACAAATTTTTACATACTGTCCCTGGTTTTACTGAGGCTGGTATTAGAATGGTATTAGAACCCCTAACCCTCACCTCCTTAACTGATCTACAATAAAACTTTAAAAAGAAAACATAACTAGCGCTCAACATCCTTTCTCTGTCCCCCTTTTAGGCATGGATTAAGCCCTGGGATGAAATGCTAGCCTGCCCCTGCCTCTGGAGGTGCTATCGTGCCTTTGGGGGTGTCTCCTGAAAATCTGTCAGTGTATCGGCTTGCTCATACCTCATACGAGAAAGTAGATACAATCTGACAGGAAGAATCAATGGACTACCACAGTGCTCACAGCACTCAGGGCCGTCTTTAATATTGATTGGACCCTGGGAAAACATTTTCTTGGAGCCCCCCCCCCCCCATGGCATTTCACTCTCCACCAGCTCTAAGACATAAAATAAATAGCAGCTAGACTTAAAATCAGTTTGCTGTATCAGATCAGGCAGCAATTGTGATTGGTTGCCAGCGATTACAGCGATCATTACTGCTTACTGACTGGTTACAGCACACATTGCAGCTCACTGATTAGTTGCTAGAGGTTACAGCAAATGATTTCTGCTTGTTTGCTAGAGATTACTGTACAGTAATACTGCTCACTGATTGGTTGCAAAAGGTTACAGCACATCATCTCCTCACTGCAGGAGAGCATGATATACAAATGAATACCGCCTTTATTTACATATCAATGCCGCCGGCTGCAGTTATTTACTTAGTAATGCTGCCGCTATTTACTTATGAATTAGGGTTATTTACATGTAAACACAGGGTCTGCCGGTGAATCATCTGAATACAATAGGGCAGAGCTGGGCAGCATTAGTAACAGCACTTCACACTGAGATATCGGGACACCTCAAAGGGACGGGGGAATTTAAACTGGGATAGTTGGCAAGTATGAGGCAGCTGCTTTGGGCCCCACAACAATGACAGGGCCCAGGGCAGCTGCCCCTTTTGCCCTGCCTTAAAGACGGCCCTGACAGCACTGTGGTAGTTCATTGAAAACTACAAGCCGACAGTCGCAAAGGCTGCCGGACCTTGTCGTTTTCCATTCACAGAGGAATTGTGGCAGCAGACACTGGGAGAAGATTCCCGGTCTGCTGTCACATCGGGGTGGGGGGGGGGGGATTGGAGCTGGTCCATTCATAACATGTAACATGTTACACCCTGAATATGGGTGTAACATGTTATGAAAGGTGAATTTATCCTTTAAATAGAAAAATCCAAAGGCATATTGTCATTTTTCTAAGATATTTTGAGGAAATAAACATCATTCTTTCCTGTGTTAGAAAATTGCCTCAGGAAATAAAATCTGTTGTATTATGAGACTTGAACATTCACTCTCACACAAGTCACATGCAGAGGGTGTCCAGCTCACTGAATTATTCACTGTAATCTATTGTGTTTCCATGTGAATAATGCAGAGTATAATGAAGAGGGGATTCCGTTACTGGCATCCAGTGTAATAATGAGATATTGCAGTTTTTGAGCCAAAATGGAAATTGTTTTTGTGTTGGTGACTTGTGTGTAAAGTGCAGAGTGTTCTGAAGTAAACAATTAGGCCAGATGGAATTCACTCCATCTTGCATTATAAGTTAAAGGGGAGCTCCACCGAAAAGGGGAAGTTCCGCTTTAGGCTGGGTTCACACTGAAGCGATGCGGGAACGCCGCAAATCTGCAGCGTTTTCCCGCATCGCATGCCTCCCGCCGGCACTTCACACTGCCCTATGCGGACTGCTGGGAGTGTCAGTGAAACCTTAATGACACCCCAAGATCAATTCGCTTATCGCAGTGCGATCTGCAAACTCGGACAGGAATTGGATCGCATGGTGTGAACACCCATGCGATCCGATTCTGCTGCGGACCAAAAAAAGGGTCCTGTGCAAGTTTGCGGCGGGTGCGATGCGAATTCAGCCATACTATCTGTATGGCTGAACTCACATCGCACAGAGATCGGATGTGATTTGCACTGCAGTGCGGTGCGAATCACATCCGGTTCTCGTAGCCGCTCCAGTGTGAACCCAGCCTTAAGGACTCCTTCCCCTCTCCGCCAAATGGCACTTTTTTTTGGAGGGGGAGCGGGTTAATGGTTTTGATAGCCCACAGTTGAAATGCCGGCCCGAGGAGAGAGGACTGAGGAATAATAATAACACAGAGGACAAAACAAAAGCCGATCACCGGCTTGTCTTAAAGGGACATCGGTCCCAAAAAGGAAGAGGCAATTATGCCTCATTTATAGAGTAACAGTGCCCACAAGTGCCACCTATCAATGCCCACCAGTGGTGCCAATCAGTGCCACCTAGAAGTGCTGCCTATCAGTGTAACCGATCAGTGCCCATCACTGCCACCTATCGGTGCCCATCAGTGCCGCCTCAACAGCGTATAGCAATGACGGACAAAAATTACCCGTTATAAAATGTAAAAAAAAAAATCGGTCTTTTTACATTTAAAAAAATATATAAAATCGCACAGGTGATCAAATACCACCAAAAGAAAGCTCTATTTGGGGGGAAAAAATTATAAAAAAATTTCATTTAAGTACAGTGTTGTATGACCACGTAATTGTCATTCAAAGTGCGACAGCGCTGAAAGCTGAAAATTGGTCTGGATAGGAGGGAGGTTTAAGTGCCCAGTAAGCAAGTGGTTAAAGCAGGAGTCCACCGGGACTCCGCGTTTTTTTTTTTTTTTAAAGCCAGCAGCTACAAATACTGCAGCTGCTGACTTTTAAAATAGTGACACTTACCTGTCCAGCGCGCCCGCGATGTCGGCACCCGAAGCCGATCTCTAGATCGACATTCGAGTGCTGCCGCCGCCATCTTGGGTATGGGAATCAGGAAATGGAGCCTTTCGGCTTCATTTCCCGGTTCCCTACTGCGCATGCGCGAGTTGCGCTGCGCAATGAGGACGGTCCCCGCTGCCTCTGGGATCTGTGTGTTTCCCAGCAGGCAGCGGGGCACTTGCGGGAAGGGGCGGGCACTTGCAGAAAGGGGCGTAAGTTACGCCCCTTTCCGCAGAGAGCTATCCCGGAAGTGGGTGCAGTTACCTGGATTATCCAGGTAACTGCACCCCCCTCCCCCCTGAAAGGTGCCGATTGTGGCACCGGAGGGGGGGAGGGTTCCGATGAGCGGAAGGTCCACTTTAGGGTGGACCTCCGCTTTAAAGATAAGCTAGTGTGTTTCTGTTAAAAAAAAAAAAAAGATAAGCTAGTGTGCATGGAGCCTTTTTACAAATCCCCGGTGCAGAATCGCCTATGAACCTGCCACCTTTTGCATGGGAAAACTATGCTTCTATAGGAAGCACGTCTTTCACTGCCTTCTAATTTTGCCTGTGGCATCATCCTTTCTGAATAGTAACAGCTGAATCAGCAGAAGCCCAAAATATCCCGCTTCCAAAAATCTTATCAAAACTTTCCATCCTACTTTGTAACTCTGTATAAACTCGTGAAAATCACTCATGAAAATATGCAGAGAATGTACTAACCCAGTGTGTAATAATTGTAATCTGTACTGAAGGTTATTATCCAGCAACACGCAGCGCCAGAATTGGGTGAAGGTAACCCATTGGGTTCTGTGTCTCTGCCACTTTCCAACTAAGAGCCCACTGCAGGGTTGCATTAGGACACTAGATGCCACCTGTCAACTGGAATTTCTTTATCATCATCTCCACATTAATGATGTATATAATACAGAAAATGTGGAGGTACCATGCCTGGAAAAGGAACTGGAGAAGTCTGAAAAGTTGGCATTTTAAATCTGTTCAATCAATTATATTATTTTAATGCCACATTTTCAGTTTCAATCTTGTCCATACATCTATACATCCATACATCCAGCAATCTACACTTAGAGACATGAATAAAGTCACTCACCAGTAGCACAACCATCCAGCCTGGGCGATGCCAGTTCTGGGGAGGTGACCAGCACCCCATCATTCTTTACCGTCTCCTGCCACGACTTTCCTCATGACCCAGGATGGTGGTGGGAAAGGGGAGGAGGGAGGTGAGTCCTGTGTGCCAGCCTGAGCATAAACTGGGTCTGTGCCTGTGGTGGGAAAAGGGAGGAGGGAGGTGAGTCCTGTGTGCCAGCCTGAGCATAAGCTGGGTCTGTGCCTGTGAAATATGTGAGTCCTCCCCTCTCTCTCTCTGTTTCTCTTCTCCATCTCTATTTCTGTCTCTCTCTTATTCCACCCCCCATTTCTTTTCTCCCTTTCCTTCTCTCAGCTTCATTTACTTAAAGTGGAACACCGGCCAAAATGTGCTTTTAGTTTTGGATGGAACAAGGAAGGATTAGAAACTCTGACAGATGTTTCCTGGTTTCAGTTATCATTTTGTTTTTTTCCACTCATTTCCTATGTGGTCACTGGGACAGGAAGTGAACAAAATCTCTCCAACAGAGATACATCAATGGAAACTTGACCATGTTCACCATGATTACCAAATACAAATCTTTGGTAATCATGGTGTCATTATTATCATTAATTAAAATCATTCATTTTAATTAAATACAAAATAGCTGGACTTCCTCTTCAAGGTTCTTACTTCACCAGTCACTTCTTCTAAATGCATAGCCACTATCCTTTGACACCTATTAATTCACATTGTGGCCTTTGGATCGGGTTAATCAGAAGCTCGCTAAACTCTTGGATGATGGTGCTCAATTTCTAGATTAAAAGAGTCAGCTGGATAGGAAAAAAGAGAGAGAGGAGAGGGCATGGGCTGGATTCTTTCACATCTATGTGTGTATCTAATCTCTTTGTATGTTGAACTCTATAGGGTTCCTTTATGTAATTCTCTTCTACTCAACAAATTGTATGTGTGAAAATAGAGTAAAGTTCAGTTCTTGCTGTCTTCCTGCTTTTTCTTCTAGTTGGAGAGTGCGATCCTACGACTGGTAATTCCTATGACTGTTAATCTGTGTGGAAGGTGAAAATCTCCTCGGAACGCGTGGCTGGTGTATAAAGAAGCCATTCAGGATGGCAGAGCAGTTGGAGCCTGGCACAGTGTGTGTATTTTATGCTTCATACTGACTGCTTTTCCATTGACCTATATGCTACAAAAACAAAAAGTCCTCTGTATGCCTGACCACCACCACAGGGATGTCCATCCTGTGTCCCGATAGCACTCTCTGAGTGAATATCCATCACAGAATGAAATAAAAAAACAAAACTTTATGAATACTGGAAGAAAGAAACAAAAATGCATGTTGGACCATCTTCCAAGGCAAAAAAAGAGGAACACTTTTCTTCTCCAATGGTTTTAGGTGTAGCTGCTGGCCGTGCCCACAGTCACTTTTGCCAAGGAAGGATGGTCAATGTTTGCTGTGGAGAAAGCAGAGATTTGTACTTTGTACACCGCAGGGGCGGACTGACCATTTGGGCCATGCCACTAAGGAGCCCCATCAGGGTTGCCAGCCTCAATAAAACCAGGGACAGTATGTAAAAATCATTATTTTTTTTTTTAAATCCCAAGATGATAGCTTCCCCACCTCTCCACTACCTTTTCAGTGTGTGTATGTGTATTCTGTGTGTGTATACGGTGTGTATATTGTGGGTGTGTGTGTATATACTGTATGTTTGTGTTTGTATACTGTGTGGCCATAATCTATTGCCTGGGGGCCCCATAATCTCCTATTGCCTGGGGGGCCTCATAATCTCCTATTGCCCGGGGGCCCCATAATCTTCTCCTATTGCCCGGGGGGCCCCATAATCTCCTCTTGCCCGCGGGCTCCATGAGTTGTCAGTCCACCCCTGGTACACCACCTGGGATTTTGTCACAACTTCTTCTGAAGCCGAGATATAACTGGTGCCAGTGTAAGGTTGTATATACCATGAAAGGTACATCGCCCACAAATGTCAGTTCTCCCTTTGGGATTAATTTACTTATTGGCAAACTACGGGTTTACCCAATGTGCTTATAAGGGGTGGGGTAGCAGGTGGGTGTGGTTGTTTGTCACGTCCTCCATGTTTTCCCATTAACTCATTGGGCACCAAGGGTCACATGGAGAGGCCTAACCCTCCTGGGTTCTTCTGGACTATGTTCCCTGTGACAATGCACACCTTCTAACCTAGTAACTTGAATTTTGGAGGGACACCCCAAGTCAATGTCCACAACCATATGTCCAGCATCTTCCACTACTAAACTTAAGTAGCAGAGTGGACCACGCACCTCTGTACAGGATAGGGAACCTCTGCAGTGCAATTTCCCCCCATTACCATGGGAGACAGACCGCTACCAGGAGAAGTGATCACTACATCTCCCTCGCAGTTCGAGGCCATGCCCAACAAAAAGACCCACCAAAAAAACAAAAGAACTGGAAAAAGTCTTAACTCCTACCCCCCTGGCCTGGACAGCACCAAACTAACTGGCTAAAATCCCTACCTGCTTACATGCTGAACAATATTTCATGCCATTCTTGATCTTTCTTGAATGCAGTTCCTAAAATTGCTTGAATCCATAATATGGAAATTAATGGGGTAATTATGTATGGCGAAAATAAGAACAGTTCACATATTTATAAGATCTTTTCTATGATCACCATGCATCCAACAGTCAATCAAGTGAAACATTTAAAAGCGAAGTATGTTTTTTTCTTTCTAATTTAATAATCATACTTACCTGGGTGAATGTATCGGTCTGATGCTGCATCTGTCCCCCGGCACCTCTTAGCCCTTGTACACACGGTCGGACATTTCGACAACCAAATCCGTCTGATTTTGTCCGTCGGATCTTGTCCGAAACTGTTGTATACACACGGTCGGACAAAGTTGTCGAAAAATCAGAACGTGATAACGTAATTTCGTTACGATGGGACTACGTTCAGGCTAGTAGCCAATAGCTTTGATGTAGGAATTTGATCTGAGCATGCGTGGCACTTTGTCCGATCGGAATTCTCTACACATGATCGGAGTATGTCCGATCGGACCAGTTGGTCGGAAAATATTTCCAACATGCTGGAAAATTTGGTCCGACGGATATTCCGACGGAAACAGTCCGATGCATACCACACACCGGATTATCGGACAACACGGTCCGATAGGACACATTCCGACGGATTCTCCGACCGTGTGTACAAGGGCTAAGACTGGGAACGAAGCGCAGGGCTGGTACGGGGGGGGGGGGGGGAAATGGGCACTTGCCTTAGGCGCTGTATGGTCATGTGAAGAAGGGGGCGTTGGGAACTTGTCAGTGCTCTGTTCTCCATCTGTCAGAATGAGAGTAGTAATCATTCTGCTGTCTTCGGCAGCTGGAGAATGGAGCACAGGGCGGGAGCTGCACCAGCTGCTGGAGAGAAGATTCTATTCTCTCCTCCCTCCAACAGCGGTCTCACAAGGTGAGAGAAAGCGGATGGAATGGTTGCTCGCTGAGCAACACACTTAAAGGGGTTGTAAAGTTTTTTTTTTTAAATAACACTTATACTTACCTCCACTGTGCAGCTCGTTTTGCACAGAGTGGCCCCGAACCTGGTCTTCTGGGGTCCCTCTGCGGCTGTCTCGCTTCCCTGCGCAAGTACTTCTCACGTTCATGCGAGCTCCCTTGCATGGTGAGAAGCACTTGCGGGCGCGCTCCCGTGATACAGCCGGTGGCTATAGCCGCACACTGTATCACTCGGCCCCGACCCTGGCGTGCCGCGTTCTTGGATGTGGCTGACAGCAGCGCGAGCCAATGGCTGCGCTGCTTTCAATCCATCCACTCCAGCCAATCAGCGGCCAGGCTGAGCGGCAAAGAGGATGTCAGGGGGGAGTGCGGGACTTTCGAGGGGTCAGGTAAGTAAAACGGGGGGGGGGGGGGGGCTGAGGAGGTCGGTACTGTCAGATGTTTTTTCACCTTAATGCAATAAGATGAAAAAATATTTACCTTTACAGCCCTTTGCATACCCAGAGAGGGGAAGAAGAGGAAGTGAGGGTTGGCGGAACCCACTGGTGACATCATATGTGAACTCGGGTGCCGCCCATGCTGTGGCTGGTGTGACTATGGAGGTGGGAGATTTAGGAGTGTGCGCTGCTCTGCCTCGGAGGACAGGAGGAGAATGAGGGCTCCCTCAGAAAGCAAGGAGGGTCAACCAGTAGAGAACCACTATTTAGGTAAGGAAAGTAATTGGGGTCTTTGTCTTCATTTTTACAACTGGACAGTGACACTAATTCATTCATTATTGAAAAGATAGTAGTACTCTGTGCTTTATATCAGGATTAAAGTTTACGGTCCCCATGCTATCTGGGAGGATGTTGCCCTTTAAGCCTGAGAATTAGGGGTCCCTAAAAGTATGCACTGAGCCCCCCCAACAGGATGAGAATTATCAGGGGTCCCTTTTTTTTATTGGGCATAAAACATACAAGCCTCAATGCTGAGTGCTATTTCAGAAGAACTTACCCTTAAAGCCTGAGAAGGAGGGGCCCCTGATAGTAAGCAGGGTGGGTGGGGGCCATGTTTTTTTTTTTTTAGATTTGGGTAATGTTTTAGAAATGTCACTTCCTGTCCCAGAGACACAACAGGAAGTGAGAGGAATCTCTCCTCCCATTAGTTTTCACTAGAACGGGTGTCCCTCGCTGGAAGATTTCCCTAAGCTTCCTGCTGCTGTGACAATGCTACAATTTTGGATTTCCCTCTCACTGTCGTTCAGTGATCACTGGTACAAATAAAGGGGGGAGTTTCCCCTATGGAGGACCATAGCAATAAAAGCCTGGCAGAGGGTCTAATCCTTCCCCAGTCTATACTAAAAGGTTTTGCCTTAGAGTTATGTTCCTGGGCTTTTTTTTTTTTTTTTTCATTTATTCCTCTAGATACAATCTGGGAGCACAGCAGCTTAAAATTTATGACACAGAGGTGCCTTTTTCCTGTATAAGAATTTAAAGTGTTTGCAATTCCCCCCTGCCCCCGACAAAAAAAAGAAAAAGGATCCTGCTTCCTTAAAGCATTCTTGACATTTTCAGTACTTTCAAGTGCAGAGGAGGGGTTTGGGGTCTTATAGACCTCCGATCCCTCCATAGAGTTCCTGTCACTGCCTATTACTATGTTAACATTCCTTTTGACAGCAATAACAGTGATAAAAAAAAAGTGTAATTTTTTATTTTTTTTAAATGTACAAAATATCGGCTATCGACCTGCGAAATGGCCAAAATATCGGTATAGTTTCACCACCAAAAGAACAATATCGGTCAATCCCTACCTCTGTCCTCCTCTCCAATCCCCCCCCCCCCCTCACCCATCAGCTAGTCTGTGCCACTATGCTTCCTGCCCCTTCCCTTCCTGCTGCTATAATAACTATTACAATAAGGTGACCAGATTTTTCAAATTAAATCCGGGGACATGTTTTTTTTTTTTTTTTACTAGTAATGGCAGCAATCAGCGACTCATAGCGGGACTGCAATATTGCGGTGGACAAATCAGATACTAAGTGACACTTTGTGGAAACCAGTGACATTAATACAGTGATCAGTGCTAAAAATATGTACTGTCACTGTACTAATGACACTGGCTGGGAAGGGGATAACATCTAGGGCAATCAATGGGTTAAATGTGGGCCTAACAAGTGTTTTCTCACTGTGAGGGAGGTGCTTTTACTAAGGGAAGACATGGATCCCTGTACTTGCTTTGCAGGAACAGAGGATCAATGTCTTCCATACTGACAGAATGGCAAACTGCCTTGTTTACATAGGCAGACCACTAGGCGAGTCCACCGGATCCGCTGATTGGCTCTGATACCCAGAAATGCAGGATCGCGTATATAAGTGATCCTGCGCAGTGTGACCCCCCTGTAGCAGTAAATCTGCTATCGGGTGATCGGAAACTGGTTAAGATCATCAGCATTATGATAACTCACAGGCAGTGGGCACTCTATCATGGCTCTGGCTGGCTCTGTCACAGTGTGTCACATAACATGACTGCTGGGTGCTGATTTTGTTAACTTCTGACCAATAAGTGCCCCCTGCTGCCTGTGAGTTCTGATACCATCAATTATGCCAGAGAGACAGACTCAGTGCAATGTATTCTATTCTCAGACACCCCCAAAGCACACCTGTGTTGATGCCTTGAAGGTACTGGCAGCCCCACGATTGTATCTGCTTCCCCTCTATTTCTGCTGCTGGAAATCGTCAGCTGAGCTCAGCTGCCTCTCTCTACCTGTCGTCGCCTCCGCCGGCCTCCCAGCCTCTCAGGTCTCACTCTCGGGCCCTGGCTACTACTGGGTGGGGAGCGGAGGAAAATGACTCTGCCGGGGAAGGCAAGGAGATAAGCAGGCAGGCGGCTGGCCAGGATTTGAGCCAAGGCAGAAGAACATGTGAGCGGAGCTGAATGGGCATGTGCCGGCAACTAAAGAAATAGTCCATTCACTCTGACTAACACATCATCACCAGACAGGGACACAGATAATGGAAAAAATACACCCCCCTAAGCTAGTAGGAGCGGGGGGGGGGGGGGGCGGGGGGGGGTGTAATTCAGATTTTTTTTTTAATTCTGCACTGACTGTCTTTGAAAATTGCCCCAGCTCCTGTTGAAGTCAAATCCGGGGGGGACAAAACCGGGGACAGACTTGGTCCGGGGACTGTCCCCTGAAACCGGGGACATCTGGTCACCTTATATTACAAACATATCATACCCTTGGTTAGCTACTCACATGCCTCCTTCCTGGGTATAAGGGTCACACCATGATCAGCAAACTGTGGAGTCAGATCATGTCTATGTCACGCCTGCAGCTCTCACATACCATTCTCACTGAAAAGAACTGGTAAGTGAACCCTGGGACCTATTCACAGCAATATCATGAGAGAGCTCAGATATGTTTGTGTATTGATTTGCATTTTATCAGAGGTGACCACTATAGAACGATGGGGCTCGCTTCTGCAAAGGAGTCCTTTTTTGATTGTGTTTTTGATCATTTCGCCTTTTTTCCTTTGTAGGTTTCACTATGTTGCTCGGATATGGGATGGGGTGAAGAAGTCTTTGGCATTATCAGAATACAGCAGATTGTTGGGGTATTGAGGATCACCTCTTGACCCCAAGTGTTATGTTTTATAGGTGGTGGGCAGAGTCACATTTTTCTACTGTTTTGGATTTTTTGGTGGTTGTAACCCCTTGCCATAGTGCTTGGATTTTTTTGGTGCTCCCGTCCACCTTCAGATTTTCGGGAAACCTTCGAAAGTGTCACATCGGGTATGACAACCTGGAAAGTGAAGCATTGGGACTCCACCACCAGGGTCTGTGATAGATCCCCTATTTCAGAAACCTGATTATCAGTTGTGGGTTGACAATCTCTTGGTGGACTTTATATGGACTGCTCTTTACATAAAACAAGAGATCCAACCTTGAAGATGTATTATAAGAACAGTTAGAGGAAAAGGTCAATTTCCTCTTAGCCCTTGTACACACGGTCGGAGAATCCGTCGGAATGTGTCCTATCGGACCGTGTCGTCGGATAATCCGACTGTGTGTGGTATGCATCGGACTGATTCCGTTGGAATATCCGTCGGACCCAATTTTCCAACATGTTGGAAATATTTCCCGACCAACTGGTTCGATCGGACATACTCCGATCATGTGTAGAGAATTTTGATCGGACAAAGTGCCACGCATGCTCAGATCAAATTCCTACATCAAAGCTATTGGCTACTAGCCTGAACGTAGTCCCATCGTAACGAAATTACGTCACCATGTTCTGAATGATCGGATTTTTCGACAACTTAGTCCGACCGTGTGTATGCAACAGTTTCGGACAAAATCCGACGGATTTGGTTGTCAAAATCTCCGACCGTGTGTACAGGGGCTAAGTCATCATGATTAAGATGGACCCATTGTGAAAAAACAAGGGGTGCCACTCCAGGTTCCTGTGTGTCCCAGTCCATTGATTCATACTAAGGGTGTAGGCTGGGGAGAGCCCGTATTGGCTTAGTCCATGCAGTGTAAGCCCTTGTACACACGATCGGAGATTCCGACGGAATGAGTCCTATCGGACCGTTTTGGAGGATAATCCGACTGTGTGTGGTCTCCATCGGACTGTTTCCGTCGGAATATCCGTCAGACCCAATTTTCCAACTTGTTGGAAATATTTTCCGACAAACTGGTCCGATAGGACATACTCCGATCATGTGTAGAGAATTCCGATCGGACAAAGTGCCACGCATGCTCAGATCAAATTCCTACATCAAAGCTATTGGCTACTAGCCTGAACGTAGTCCCGTCGTAACGAAATAACGTCATCACGTTCTGAACGATCGGATTTTCCGACAACTTGGTCCGACCGTGTGTATTCAACAGTTTCGGACAAAATCCGTCAGACAAAATCCTGATACCTTTGCGGTGCGATTTGAGCCCAATCAAATCGCACTGCAAAGAATAGCATGCAATTTGGACAAGAATGCGGTGCAATTCTTGTCAGAATCGCATGCAATTTCCCCCTACCACTCCTGTGTGTGTGAACCAGAAAGGGAAGCGCCTTATAACATCTGCATAGTGTCTCCGTCCAGCCGATGACAGAAAACCACGGCCCCTGGAGGCGCTCATAGGGCTGGAGAAGTTCCGCGAGGGGCCCTCTAATATCTGCAGCCCTATGTCCACTTGGATGGTGGGGCTTGCACCTCCACTCACGGCGCAGGCGCCGTAACATCTTCTGAGATTTTCCGAATCTCCTTCTGCTCCGTACTGCGCAAGTGCTGCACCTGCGCACTACGGGGCGGACAGTATCCGATGGACGGACGCTATATGCCAGAACACCGGCATTGATAAAGTTGGTGTTAATCACTTCCCGCCCGGGCTATAGCAAAATGATGGCCGGGTGGTGGTTCAGTTATCCTGACCGGATAACCCTTGGGGGTGCGTATCACAGCGATCCGTGGTGTGTGCTGACACACCGCTACACCGATATCGGTAAGGAGCCTCTGATGGAGGCTCTGTACCACCTGATCACCTGTGTCCAATCACAGCTGATCATGATGTAAACAGGAAGTGCTATTGATTGGCTTTTCCTCACTGATGTCTGATAGACGCGGGTAGAGGAGAGCCGATTGGCTGCTCTCCGCCGATTGTTTATCCCTTCATCCCTTATAACAAATGGCCGACATGGCTTCAGAAGTGTCCGCCTTTTCTCTGGGTATCCTCTAGTAGCCCATCTCCGCCCCCGTCTCCTCCTCTGTCTCCGCTCCCGTCTCCTCCCCCGTCTCCTCCTCTGTCTCCGCCCCCGTCTCCTCCTCTGTCTCCGCTCTCCTGGTGGTTACAGGGCACGTGGTTCTATAAACATTAGATTGGTGGGCGTGCTTTGGCTCCCCGGCTCCTCCCCCCACACTCTCCGTCTGGCAGGAAGAAGCGAGGGAGGAGAGTTCTAGAAAAGGGGCGTGGAAAGGGGCGGAAGACTCCGGCATCTCCCAGAAGTCCCCGAGGTGCAGCGTGACGTTTATTCATCGTGCCGCGGATTGGCGCACTCGTTGGGAGGAGGAAGATGGCGGCTTCTATAGAGCAGTTGTTGAGCTCACTGTCCGGCGTGGAGGAGCCTATAGAAGAGTTGAGGAGTCTAAAGACCGCGACCCTTGCCCTGCCGCTCAGCACTCTGGCGGAAAGTCTCCCTGCTCTGCACCTGGACGTCATCTTTCGCCTCATGGGCAGTCCAGACAGGTGATGGCCGTTCTCTGCCGTCACTGGGGGGCGCTCTTCATCTCCATTGCATCGAGGCTGTCGGCACAGGGGGGCGCTGTGCCTCTCTATGTCCCAGAAGACAAGACAGGGGACATATAAAGCAAACAAATGAGGGGCTGTGACCACTGGTAACCCCTCCCCCCTTCATACCCCACAACAGGTGACCTATAACCCCTATATCCTGACACTGAGGAGTAGGGATGAGCTCAGGTGCGTTCACATGGTCCGCGCGCAGAGCCCGCCACGGAGTTGGCGTTGCGCTAATCACAGGCAGTGAGACGTTTCCTGACCTCTACAGCCGCACATCAGGGAAATGTCTCCCTGCCTGTGATTAGCGCAACGCTGACTTCCTGGTGGGCTCTACACGTGTTCCATGTGAACACGCCTGAGCTCATCCCTACTGAGGAGTTCTGAAAGGGGCCATGTATTCCCTAATGATATATATTCTTCATACCCCAACATGAGGGGCTATGACAGGTGACATATATCCCCCATATCCTGATATTGAGGCGCCTTGAAAGGTGACGTGCATCTCCTATGTCCTGTCACCAAATATCCATGATAAGTGACATTTATCCCTCATATCACGACTTAAGGAGCCATGACCAGTGACATCTACCCTCATGCCATTACAGGTGACATCTATCTCTCATATCGGGACATGAGGAGCCATGACAGGTGACATCTATCCCTCGTGTCACAACATGAGGGGCTGTGACAGGCAACATCCATCCCTCTTATCCTGACATGAGGGGCCATGAGAGGTGACATCTATCCCTCTTATCCTGACATGAGGGGCCATGACAGGTGACATCTATCCCTCTTATCCTGACATGAGGGGCCATGACAGGTGAAATCTATACCTCGTGTCACAACATGAAGGGCTATGACGGGGGACATCCATCCCTCTTATCGTGACATGAGGGGCCATGACCGGTGACACCTATCCCTTGTGTCACAACATGAGGAGCCATGGCAGGTGACATCTATCCCTCTTGTTACAACATGAGGGGCTATGACAGGTGACATCTATCCCTCTTGTCACAACATGAGGGGCCATGACAGGTGACATTTATCTCTCATATTGCAACATGAGGAACCATGACAGGTGTCAGAACCCCCCCCCCCCATTTCCTGACACTGATTAGTCTTGATGGGTGACATATATCGAATCAATATTGGTTGACCATACACTTAGAAATAATCATTTCGAGTGTGTAGATGACCTGCTTCTTTGCTTTGTGAGCAGTGACAGGGCCTGAGAGATCCCACACCGTGTCTGCTCTAAGTCCATCTAATTTCTATGTTGTGTTCCATTTACAGAGAACAAGTGAATCTTTGTGTCGCCATATTGGAGCGTTTCCTTCAGGCCTTGGAACCAATTCACATTGCCCGAACCTATAAAGAGGACCTGCAGAGAGGACTTTATCATCCGGATGATTCAGTGAAGTTGCTGTCAATATCACAGGTGCAGTTCTATTAAGAATCTGAAGCTCTGCAATGCAGTTATCATTGATTATGGCATCCTTGGTAATTGATTGTGTCTCAGCGTTTGCAAAAACGTGAAAAAGAACACTAGCAAAATGCATGTTGTGTCCCCCGCTGCAGATTTGCCTTTCCTGCCTGTCTGTTGAAACCGTTGGCAGAAAGTTAAAGGATAAGTTTCCCTTTGGGAACATGTTAAATGCTCCACTTGTTTTTAGGGTGGAACATGTGACATGTTCCCAGTGCTGCGCCTGCTGCTCCCTGCCCCCCTCCCTGTGGCAGCAGTGCGGGAAGACGTTTCCCATACTAGCTGTCACTTTTTAAAATCGGCTTTGCGGGGGGCTCCCTCCACACGGCTGTGTCATTCATTTACCTGCAAAAAAATGTGCATTTATTAATTAAATTTTTTTTTCTAAAAAGTTTACTTATCCTTTAAAGCATCAACCCTGTCCTCAGGGCCCAATAACAGGCCAGGTTTGCAAGATAACTGAAATACATCGATATCATTTGCTGCTCAGTGATTGCAGTATTCTAGTCTGCATTAGGGATGAGCTCAGGCGTGTTCGCATGCTCCACATGCAGAGCCCGCCAGGAAGTCGGCGCATCGCTGCGCTAATCACAGGCAGTGAGAAATTGTCCGATCTCTGCAGCCGCGCATCGGGACAGTGTCTAACTGCCTGTGATTAGCGCTGCGCCGACTTCCTGGCGGGCTCTGCACGTGGAGCGTGCGAACACGCTGGAGCTCATCCTTAGTCTGCATCTCCTCAAGGTAATACATAAAACCTGGCCTGTTAGTGGGCCCTGAGGACAGGGTTGATGACCACTGCTTTTAAAGGATAAATTCATCTTCTGTTACATGTTACACCTGTATTCAGGATGTAGCATGTTACTGATGCATGAGGTGCTTATGGGCACTGGCTATAGTCTGTATCAAGTAGAAACAAATTGGCTGCTTGACAATGTAGAGATATCACAGCTTGTGCTCCACTCCATCAGCAGGGTCAGTGCCTGTGTACAGAGGAATGTATCATTATGCTACAGTGTTCTACATATAGTTCCTGGATAGCTGATGCACTTTAGGGACTATTCCCTTGTTCTCCGGGGTTAAAGAGGACGTAAACCCTGATGGTTTTACTTCCTCTTTGATTCCCTGCAAAGGTAAAGCATAATGGACTACTGTGCATCGCATAGTAGTCCATTATGTGTCACTTACCTGACACAGGAGCCAGCGAAGTCACCGCTGTCCCCTGTAGTTCCGAGCGTCCATCTTCTTGGTAGGTCTCTCTGTGATTCGCCGGAGCACCGATGACGTCACTCCCGCGCACGGGAGCCCACACTCGCGGCATATCGCCGCGATCTGCGGCTTGCTCGGTGCGCCTGCGCGCCGCTGTCTACGGCGCATGCGCCGTAGACAGCACTGCCTTTCTTTTGGCAAATATCTCCTAAACTGTGTAGGTTTGGGAGATATTTCTTGGACCTACAGGTAAGCCTTAATCTAGGCATACCTGTAGGTCAAAGTTGGTTGTAAGGGTTTACAACCACTTTAAAGGGGAAGATTCCACCTTTTCAAATCAAAGCGCATTCCACAGGGGCTGTTAGTGCTTCGTGGGCAGTGCATCACCAAGCCTCCATGGCTCAAATCTTCAAGGCCGCAACTTGGTCTTCAGTCAGTACATTTACCAGATTCTATCAGGTAGATGGAGGAAAAAGTCATGAGGATATCACCTTTGGGTGCAGTGTGCTGCAGGCAGCAGTATAAGTCCTCTGATCTCATGATGCCCTAATTTTGTTGCGTCTCCCTCCCTTCAGTTGGCATTGCTCTGGGACATCCCACGTAGTAATTACTATGGCACTGTGTCCCGTAATGTACGATTAATAAAAAAGGGTTTTTATAACGGCTTATCTGTAAAATCCTTTGCTTTTGAAGTACATCACGGGACACAGAGGTCCCTCCCTTTCTGGTATACACGTGTATTGCTTTGCTACAAAAACTGAGGTACTCCCAGTAGGGGGAGGGATTATATAGGGAGTGGACTTCCTGTTTTAATGTGTGCCAGTGTCCATCACCTGAAGGTGGCCTATTAATTACTATGGCTCTGTGTCCAGTGATGTACTTCAAAGAAAAGGATTTTACAGGTAAGCTTTTATAAAAATCCTATTTTTTGGGCAAACGAATGCTTCATTGGGAGAATAGTTTGGATGAGCCTCATACGTTTGAGAGAGCAACTTCAAACAGTCATGTAGGTTGTAGCATTTAAAACAGGAGATGAAAGAGATCTAATCTAGTTTGTTTCTTGCAGGTTGGGAGAATTGTAGAAAGTTCAGAGGCTATAACAGAGATCCTTAACAATCAGGAGCTTCTGAAACAAATAATCATTTGTATTGGCGGTGACAAGATTTCTGTGGCAAGGGAGGTGAGTGCTGCCAAAGGAAAGAAAAATCTTTAGTTTAGCCTTGCACTTTGCAGCTGTCTTTTCTTGCCTACTTAGAATCTCTGTAAATAGGTGCACTGGAATCAACACCTTCACATCTTGGGCATCACAATTGCTCCCATGATTTCAGACAATCAAAACTTTAATCTGCATTGTAGGATCCGTGAACTAGAAGCATGCACCTGTACACGAATCTGTTTCTGTGACTTTGCTGTCATTGACAGCTGCAGATCTCGGACTGATGCTAACAAACCAGTCATTGGGGTCAAGTAACCACCCTGACAGCCAATCATGGTGAGCACTGGAAGTTTATATACAATTAGGGTTGTTGATTTTAAACCCAACTATGGCACTAACTGCACGGATTTTGTATGTTCTGCCTGTGCGTGTACTCCGGTTTCTTCTCCTAAGACATGCTGGTAGATTAACCCCTTGGGAAAGAAGAAAATCCACCGCTCCAGGCTGATCCACCGGAAAACTGATTGCTCTTCCTCCAAACAAATAGGGGTCCCAGGTGCAGGCTAATTGCACTAGCCAAATGGAAAAGAACAGAAGAACTCTGGATAGCCGCACTCCGGATCAGATAAAGTGAATTGTGCCTTTATTGTTTCCACTAAAAAAGCTTCACATCATACAAATCACAACAGCAAAGGGAAAAAAAAATATAGAACAAAAAAGCTGACGCGTTTCACGCTGAAGTAAGCGCTGACTTCAGCGTGAAACGCGTCAGTTATTTGTTCTATATTCTTTTTCCCTTTGCTGTTGTGATGTATGATGTGAAGGTTTTTTAGTGGAAACAATAAAGGCACAATTCACTTTATCTGATCTGGAGTGCGGCTATCCAGAGTTCTTCTGTTCTTTTCCATTAGATTAACCCCTTGACGCTGACGTAACGCAAATAATGCGGCTTCGGCTTTATAGGCCGACAGTGAGCTTTTTTGTAACAACCACCGATGTGACTAAGCAGTCGCTCGGCTGTTATTACAAGCAGCGGGAGAGGATGTCGTCTCCCCTCTTGCCACCTTCTGGGGCTCTCCTTAGCTCTCCGGTCCCACCGGGAGGCGTGAGCGACCAGCCGCCGGCTGGCCAGAGAGCCAAACAATGTAGAATGGGGCGGTAAAGTGCTGCTTTATTTAGTGGCGATTTACAGTCGTTTTATCTGTGCTTTTCGGCCGTTAGCAGGGCACTTTTAACCCCCGCTAGCAGGCAAAAAAAGGGTTCAAAGCCCTGCTGCAGCGGCGCTTTGCTGGCGTGTCGGCGGCACTGCCCATTGATTTCAATGGGCAGGGGCGCTTTAGGAGCAGTGTATACTTTGCTGCTAAAGCACCTCAAAGATGCTGCTTGCAGGACTTTTTTTAGCATCCTGCCAGCGCACCGCTCCAGTGTGAAATCCCAGGAGAGGCGCTTTTCAGGCACTATTTTTAGCGCTATAGCTCCTGTAAAGCACCTCAGATGTGAAAGAAGCCTTACTGAAGACTTAAAGGTGCCAGATTTAGAAAAAATAAAAAATAACCGCATTCAAAACAGCCAAATTTGGCACTTTGAATGCTTTTAAGTGCAAAGATTTGGGGTCTTATAGATGCCAGATCTGTCCATAAAGAGTACCGGTCACTGCCTATTAATGTTTACATTCCTTGTGACAGCAATAAAAGTGATCAAAAATAAATCATTTAAAGTGACAGTGTAAAAAAAAAAAAAAATCTGACTTTTTTTTTTTTTTTTTTAAAGCGTCCCATCCCTTCATGCTCGTGCGCAGAATCGAACGCATGCGTAAGTTGAACCCGCAAATGTAAACGGTGTTCAAACCACACATGTGAGGTATAACTGCGATCGTTGGAGTGAGACCAATAATTCTAGCACAAGACCTTCTTTTTAACTCTAAACTGGTAACCTGTAGAAAATTTTAAAGCGTCGCCTATGGAGATTTTGGAGTACTGTAGTTTGTCGCCATTCCACAAGTGAGGCCAATTTTAAAGCATGACATGTTGGGTATCAATTTACTTGGCGTAACATCATCTTTCACATTACACAAAAAAATTGGGCTAAGTTTACTGTTTTTTTTTTTTAATTCATGAAAGTGTATTTCTTTAAAAAAAAAAATGCATTTGAAAGACTGCTGCGCAACTACAGTGCGACATAAGATATTACGATTGTCATTTTATTCTCTAGGGTCTCTGCTAAAAACAAAAATATATATATTATATTATAAATATTTTTTTTGGGGGGGGGGGGGGGTTCTAAGTTAATTTTCTGGCAAATACTGATTTTAACTTGTAAGCAACAAGTGTCAGGAAAAGGCTTAGGCATGAAGGTGTTGATTGGCTTCTGTTCTAAATTGGCCCTAGTATGTATTTGTGAGTTAGGGACCTTAGCTTCCAAGCCCCTTGAGGGTAGAGACCAATATGAAAGTACAATATACTGTATATGTAAATCACTGCATAAATTGAGTGCTATATAAGTCCTATCAATAAATACATAAAATAATAAACACTTTGCTAGCTTTCTGTGCCCCTCTGTTTAACCACTTAAGCCCCGGACCAATTTGCAGCCAAAGGACCAAGCCCCTTTTTGCGATTCAGCACTGCGTCGCTTTAACTGACAATTGCGCGGTCGTGCAACGTGGCTCCCAAACAAAATTGGCGTCCTTTTTTTTCCCACAAATAGAGCTTTCTTTTGGTGGTATTTGATCACCTCTACAGTTCTTATTTTTTGCGCTATATACAAAAAGAGCGCCAATTTTGAAAAAAATGCTATATTTTTTACTTTTTTTTTTTTTTTTTTTTTTACACAACAGGAGTGCTTTATTGTCAAACATACATATACAGTATAAAATGAAAAAGAATACAATGGGTCAAACTACCGGAGCACAGTAGAGTGTAAAACACATTACATACATCAGCATACGTCACCCAGTAGTGCGAGGATACAAACTCAAAGGACGGGGGGGCTCTACAAAGAACCAGCAACAACATCAGCATCCCGATGTCCACGGGAGCCAGATTCTATCAAATATCCACGGACATATTTTTTACTTTTTGCTATAATAAATATTCCCAAAAAATATATATAAAAAAAACGTATTCTTATACATATTTTTGGTAAAAAAAATCGCAATTAGCGATTACTGATTGGTTTGCGCAAAAGTTATAGCATTTACAAAATGGGGGATAGTTTTATAGCATTTTTGTTAAAAAAATTTTTTTACTAGTAATGGCGGCGATCAGCGATATTATTTTATTTATTTATTTTTTTTTTTATTGTGACTGCGACATTATGTTGGACACATCGGACATTTTTGACACATTTTTGGGACCATTATCATTTATACAGAAATCAATGCTATTTAAATGCACTGATTCCTGTGTAAATGACACTGGCAGTGAAGGAGTTAACCACTAGGGGGCAGTGTAGTGTTATGTATGACGTTATGTGTTTTTTTTTTTTTTTTTTTTTATCGTAGGGGGCGTGGCCTGCCATGTGATGTCACAGATCGTCCTTCCCTATAAAAGGGAAGAGACGATCGTGACAGCCACACAGGGAAGTACGGGGAGAGGTTTGTTTACACAGACCTCTCCTCGTTCTTCAGCTCTGTGACCCGATCGCGGGACACCAGCGGCGATCGGGTCCGCTGGTTCCGCGGCCACGGTCACGGAGCACAGGACCGGGTCGGGAGCGCGCCGCCAGCGGCACGCTCCCGACCCACAGCTGGGCACTTAAACACTTTCAGACCGGACCAATTTGCTGGTCAAAGACCAGACCACTTTTTGCGATTCGGCACTGCGTCGCTTTAACTGATAATTGCGCGGTCGTGCGACGTAGCTCCCAAACAAAATTAACGTCCTTTTTTTCCCACAAATAGAGCTTTCTTTTGGTGGTATTTGATCACCCCTGCGGTTTTTATTTTTTGCGCTATAAACAAAAATAGAGCGATAATTTTGAAAAAAACGCATTATTTTTTACTTTTTGCTATAATAAATATTCCCAAAAAATATATATAAAAAAAACGTATTCTTATACATATTTTTGGTAAAAAAAATCGCAATTAGCGATTACTGATTGGTTTGTGCAAAAGTTATAGCATTTACAAAATGGGGGATAGTTTTTATAGCATTTTTGTTAAAAAAATTTTTTTACTAGTAATGGCGGCGATCAGCGATATTATTTTATTTATTTTTTTTTTTTTTTATTGTGACTGCGACATTATGTTGGACACATCGGACATTTTTGACACATTTTTGGGACCATTATCATTTATACAGAAATCAATGCTATTTAAATGCACTGATTCCTGTGTAAATGACACTGGCAGTGAAGGAGTTAACCACTAGGGGGCAGTGTAGTGTTATGTATGACGTTATGTGTTTTTTTTTTTTTTTTATCGTAGGGGGCGTGGCCTGCCATGTGATGTCACAGATCGTCCTTCCCTATAAAAGGGAAGAGACGATCGTGACAGCCACACAGGGAAGTACGGGGAGAGGTTTGTTTACACAGACCTCTCCTCGTTCTTCAGCTCTGTGACCCGATCGCGGGACACCAGCGGCGATCGGGTCCGCTGGTTCCGCGGTCACGGAGCACAGGACCGGGTCGGGAGCGCGCCGCCAGCGGCACGCTCCCGACCCACAGCTGGGCACTTAACCACTTTCAGACCGGACCAATTTGCTGGTCAAAGACCAGACCACTTTTTGCGATTCGGCACTGCGTCGCTTTAACTGACAATTGCGCGGTCGTGCGACGTAGCTCCCAAACAAAATTAACGTCCTTTTTTTCCCACAAATAGAGCTTTCTTTTGGTGGTATTTGATCACCCCTGCGGTTTTTATTTTTTGCGCTATAAACAAAAATAGAGCGATAATTTTGAAAAAAACGCATTATTTTTAACTTTTTGTAATAATAAATATCCCCCAAAAATATATAAAAAACATTTTTTCCCTCAGTTTAGGCCGATACGTATTCTTCTACATATTTTTGGTAAAAAAAATCGCAATAAGCGATTGATTGGTTTGCGCAAAAGTTATAGCGTTTACAAAATAGGGATAGTTTTATAGCATTTTTTTTTTTTTTTACTAGTAATGGCGGTGATCTGCGATTTTTATTGTGACTGCGACATTGTGGGGGACCCATCGGACATTTTTGACACATTTTTGGGACCATTGTCATTTATACAGTAATCACTGCTATATAAATGCACTGATTCCTGTGTAAATGACACTGGCAGTGAAAGGGTTAACCAGTGGGTGGCAGTGTAGGGGTTAAGTGTTCCTAGGGGTGTGTTACTAACTGTGGGGGGGTTGGGCTTTCATTTAGTGTACACTGATCTCTGCTCCAATCACATGGAGCAGAGATCAGCGTCACTAGTTGCTAGGCAGAATGGAAAAATGTTGTTTATACAGCATTTCCTCCATTCGGCCGCTCCGTGAGACGATCGCGGGGATGCCCGCGGCGATCGAGTCCGCGGGTCCCGCGACCGGACTCGCGGGGGTCCCGACCAGCGCGGGAGCGCGCCGCCGGCGGCGCGCTCCCGATGGCACGGCGGCAACGAATATTGGACGTACATGTACGCCAATATGCCTGCCCGTGCCATTCTGTCGACGTACATCGTCGTGCGCTGGTCGGGAAGTGGTTAAAGAATCACGTACATCTACGTGATTGTGCCCAGCCGTGCCATTCTGCCGCCGTACAGCGGCATGAGGCGGTCCTTAAGTGGTTATACTGATTTTCATGTAGCGAGAAAAACTGGTTCATTTACTAAAACTGGAGAGTGCAAAATCTGGTGCAGCTGTGCATGGTAGCCAAAAAGCTTCTAACTTCAGCTTGTTTAATTAAGCTCTGACAATCAAACCTGAAAGCTGATTGATTACTATGCTGTGCAGAGCTGCACCAGATTTTGCACTCTCCAGTTTTAGCAAATCAACCCCATAGTTTCATTTTCTAGTTAAAGATCTACAGTGTTAACATTACAGCATAAATGTTTTTTAATTTGTCAGCTTATAGTAAAGACACGAGCAGGGTATTTGTTAGGACAGGGTGCAAAATAGAAACTTACTTATATGTTTTTAGTTATTTATATTGTATGTAGGCAATGTAGACCCTCTGGTTATGAAGGGGCTAAAGATACACAAACGCTTTTTGTCTTTAAAAAATATATAACATTAACGCGGTTGCCCATTCTCCTGTGAAAAAAGTAAATCAGCCATAAAATAAAACACCCACTCCTCTGTCCTAAGATCCTGCAGTGTGCTCAGCCCAGCCGGTTTCACCTGCTATCTTCTCTCCTCGGTGCTGGTACTTAGATCCCTTTCACACTGGGGCGTTTTTCAGGCGCTTTAGCTTTAAAAAAAGCGCCTGAAAGAAGCTGCAACTGCAGTCCCAATGTAAAAGCCAGAGTGCTTTCACACTGAGGCGCTGCGAAGGCAGGGCGCCAAAAAAAAGTCCTGCAAGCAGCTTCTTTGCAGCGCTTTTGGAGCGGTGAATACACGGCTCCTAAAGCGCCCCTTCCCATTGAAATCAATGGAAAGCGCCTGTAAAACGCCTGAAAAGCGCTATTGGCAGCAGCGTTTTGTGGGTTCTTTTAACCCTTGATTTGGCCACTAGCAGGGGTTAAAAGCGCTCCAATAATGCTCGAAAAATGCTGGTAAAGCGCTGCTAGTTTAAGCGGCGCTTTACGAGCGTTTTTTGGGCGCTGACATTGTGAAAGGGCTCTTAAAGCACTTGGGATTTCACATTGGGACTGCAGATGAGGCTGCAGATCTTTCAAGCGCTTTACAGGCGCTTTTTTTTTTTTTTTTTTACGCTAAAGCGCATGAAAAACGCCTGAAAAACGCCCCAGTGTGAAAGGGGTCTTAAAATGTTACTAAACCCACAACCGTAAAAATCTGCCTGTATATGCAGCATAGCATGCTTGTTGTACTCGCTGTGGAACTTAAGGGGTTAGTCCTCTGCAGTGTGTAAAAAGGCTTTTTTATCCTGTATGCACAGATCCTTCCCTCCTGCTCTGTCTAGCTGGGGAAAGCCAGCTAACACAAGCAGGGTAGCCAACCTGCACATGCTCGGTTGTGTCTTTTTATGCTGGAAAGAATAATTACTTGTTCTCAGAGCTAGCCAGGTCAGATTGCCTAGGTGCTTGAAGAGGGAGTGGGTACCTGAAACATTGGGGACCCGCTCACCCCCTTACCTGGTCCTCAATAGTGCCAATTCTTCGAGAGGAGCAGGGGATGAATCTATAAAGAAGAACTTTCCCTTTTGAGTGGAGCTCTGCTTTAAGTCATGATGAGCCACTGCAACTAATGAGCAACCTTAGATTCACGGGTCTATCGGCAGTACATTCAAATATGGTAGTCGTGAATTAAAGAGGGGGATCCGCCCACAGCTGCAAAAATGAAAAGCCAGCAGCTGCACATACTGCAGCTACTGACTTTTAATAATCTGACCTGGAGTCCAGCGATGTCGGCACTGCAGCTGATGTTTCCATCAGCTGTCGGGTGCATGCTGCTTCCATTACGGCTTTGCGCCGGGAACCCTAATGCACGTGTGAAAGGCACTACACCTCTCTCCTAATGGCCCGGCGGCTGGGGAAGGAGGAGGGAGCCTGAGTGATGACGTTAATACCTGCGGCTGAGGCTCCTGAATGTGGGAACCGGATACCTGTATTAGACAGGTATCGTGCCCGCCCCCCCCCCCGAAATGTGGCAGCGGAGGGGGGGGGGGGGGGGAGTACAACGAGCAGAAATTCCACTTTTGGGTGAACGCTTTAAATTGCTTTATAGACAAATTCACAAGTGGTAGTTTGAGGCATAACACCAAACATTCCACAAACTGCTTCACATCAGTTGTTGAGTGGAAGTGGTTGCATACAACTTGGTAAAGTGGTTTGATGTCATTAACTATTTTTTTTTTTTTTTTCACAGAAATGGATATCTCAATACCATGTTTCTGTAACACTCAATGATTGCTTGCTCATATACTGTATATATTTTGTATTTATTTTTTAGGCTATTAAATCCATTTCTAAAATCAGTCGGAGTACGTCTGGCCTTGATGTGCTCTTTGGAAGCAACTTGTTAGCTAGCCTAAAAGCTGTAATGGCTGTCAGTGATGTGGCGCGATATAGAGTATATGAGGTAAGAGTGGATAGTAAATATATGCATACATATGTTTTAAGTACACTTTTAGTCGGCCATTAGAAATCGCTTGTGGGTAGCTTTAGCTTTTTCCTTGAGTGCTGTCTTCTAGTCAGCAAATCTTGATTTTTGTCTAAGAAGTTGGTTCTTGGTCTTGCCGCTTTGCATACATTCTATTGGGGCATTATTGTCATGGGCTGCCTCACAAAACAGAGATTCACGAGGGGCAAGCACTAGATTCCCATATGCAATTTGTATTTATGTACGTTTCAGGTCTGTTTGGGAACAAAGCTGTAGCTACCTTCTGTTTCATGGAAGTGTGTGTCTAAAATGTTTACAGTGATATACCTCTCCCACAGAGACACAGACAAGGGAAGTAGTAGATGTGATGTTCTTCATTACAGAGAGGAGTTATTAGAGGGAACAGAGTCCTGTTTGTTCACATGGTTCATATACATATATGCTTGTCTTGTCTTTGTCAGTTAATAGTGGAGATATCATCTATGTCGGCAGAGTCTCTAAGCTTCTGTGCAAACAGCGGGATCTTATCACAGTTGCTGGATGAGCTTACTGGGGCTGATGTGCTAGTCAGGTAAGAGTTAAAACACCTCAAACAATGCTTTTGCTTTATTCTTTACTTACAGTATCTTCTCAGGATCTCTGTGGTCTGTGCAGTCCTATTTGGATTTACTGACAGATTCAAGGCCTTCTTAAATACTTATTTCCATTGAATGACAGAAGGGTGGCTGTGTTCAGAGGTCCCAGCAGTGACTCATTTTACAGGGTGAAAATGTTTTTCTATGGCCCCTTTCACACGGGACGGATCAGTAATGATCCGCCCCGTGATGATCCGTTTGCTCAGCGGTGATCGCTCAATTGTCCCCGCAGAGCCGGCGGATAACAGGGCGGTCAGCTCTCCGCTCTCCTCTCTCCTCTATGGGGGAATCGGATGAACACGGACCGTCTGTCCGTGTTCATCCGATCCGCTCTGCAGACAGATAGAAAAATAGGATTTTCCTCCGTCTGCAGAATCGGACAATTGCGGAGGTGGACGATATCGGGTGGACGATATCGGGTGGACGATATCCCATAGGGATGCATGTATGTCCGTATTTCATCCGCAAACGGATGGATGAAATACGGACATAATGTCCGCATGTGTGAAAGGGGTCTTATTCTCTGAAATAGAAGAAAACCTAGGAAACCAATTCAGTATCTGAGGGTTTTGTTATTCTGTGTTTTGTTATTAAATAAAACTACAATGGATTTTAGTCACTTTCATAAGATTTGAAACTGAAAGCTTTTTTTTTTTTTTTTTTACTGTGTTTATGAAATGTTTTTGTTTGCAAATAAACATCTAAGGGTGCACATTTGACATTGGATTCCCAGGTCAAAGAAAGCACAACAGACAAAGTTTACTCTGATGGAAGCTTTGTACAGAAGAGCTATGTAAACAGAACAGGAAGGCAGGGGACGGAGTCACTGTCTGGCGCTAGAGGTACTAAGCTCTGTAAAGAAAAAAAAATTGTAATCCCTGACCATAGTGAATAAAGAAAATACGTACAAAGCCACTATCCTTTGCCTTTCTATTGATTCAAATATGAATGAGTATTATGTGGCTTTTTAAATAGATTGTGCTTAGTGATGTTCCTTTTTTTTTTTTTTAACCACTTCCTGCCTGGCCCATTGTAACAAAATGCCCGGGCAGGTGCTCTCTTACCCCAGGTGGGTGTCATATGATGATCTCCTGTTCACTTGCCTCGCGTGTGCCCTTGAGGCGCACAGCAAAGCTATCTGCTACTTCTTCTGTGTCTACTGACACAGTGGAACCGAGCAATTGATACTGGGCCGCTGTGATTGAGAGTCTCAAGGCTGCGGCCAAAGGCCTTAATGGACTCTGGAGACCAACACTGGGTTACTGTCCTTTCTGCTCATACCAGTCGGGGCTTGACCAGAGACGAGAAGTTACGAATACACTTCCGATAATAGTTGGCAAAGCCACGGGTCAGAGCCACTGTAGGACTGCTAAAAGTTTCTCAGGGTCCATCAAAAAAGCAGTGGAAATGACATACCCCAAGAATTTAACCTGTTCATGGTGGAATTCGCACTTCTCCAACTTACAATAGAGATTGTTCTCTTAGTTTCTGAAGCACACCACAGTCCTTTGTGTGGTGGCTCTCTAGGGACTTGGAAAATATGAGGATATTGTTGAGATAAACCACCACACATAACTGTAACAAATCTCGGAGGACATCGTTAATAAATTCCTGGAAAACTGACGGGGCTTTACAAAGACCTAAAGGCATTACAAGGTAAAAATAATGGCCTGCTCTGGTATTCAACGCAGTTTTCCGCTCATCACCCTCCTTAATCCTCACGAGATTGTATGCCTCTCTCAAATCAAGCTTTGTGAAAACCGTTGCTCCCTTGAGGCAGTCAAATAACTCAGTAATTAACGGAATTGGATAGGCATTCTTAATCGTGAAACGACTGAGGCCCCTATAATCAATACAAGTTCTCAAAGCAAGGAAGGACACTGGGGTTTTAAAACAAAACCCCGGGACTTTTAAGGTGCTAAATTGTAAAGTTAATTAAGGTCATATAAGCAATATGCTCAAACTAAAAAAATATTTATTTATTTACAAACAATAATATCAACATAATGAATACAGTTCATAATTTCACTAGAATGGTGAAACCATAAAACAACTGATCATTCCATAATATACCACTCTACATGTTTCGCTTGTTCAGCTTCTTCAGGAGTATTTACGGTATATGAATGAACAAAAATTGCCACAGGCTAATGTTAACCAATGATCTGAACCAGCAAAAATGGTGGTCAGCGGATGGAATCCCAGTAACGGAGTCCCCAAACTAAAGTGCATGCTCGCAAAGGTGGACCACAGGAGGGCTAATAAGATGGATACATAAATAGACCTCAAATTCCATAAACCGCATGAATTGAATCAGAAAGATCAAACTCATGAGGATATAAAATCCTCAGATTTGTACCGATAACAGCATCATAGATGTCCATCAGAACAAATTGTAGATGAAAATCTTTAAATAAGAATAGAGTCCACTTGATACCAAAGAGCTGCTGGAGTACAGAAGTTCCATCCAACAGAATAGCTGTCAGACCTTTATTTGGGGAACAGTGTTGCGTGACTGAGTAATTGTCATTCAAAGTGTGACAGTGCTAAAAATGTAAAAATGGCCGGGGAATGTGTCCGGTATTGAGGTGATTAAATTATACCTGCAGTTTAATGTCCTAATAGATAATTCTGTACAACCTTTTAAAGTGCAGCAAAGTTTCAATTTAACATGTTTTATCTGTTTCAAGCTTTCTAGGATCTGCTACTTCAGTTGTTTGCCCACTGACAAAAAAATGATCAGTCTATAATTTTAATGGTAGTTTTTTTTTTTTGTTTGTTTGTTTTAACAGTGAGAGACAGAATAACAAAAAAAATCCAGCAAAACACATTTCAAAAAAGTTATAAATTGATTTTGTCAGTGGGCAAACTACAAAATCAGCAGGGGGTAAATTACTTTTTTTTCCTACACTGTATCTGTAACACTTTTTGTTTCACTTTAAAAGCTGGGCAGATTTAACTATTGACTTTTCTGATCAGTCAGTATAAAGCTTTTCCACAAGAATGTAATGGCTCTTCAGTGGTCACTCCGTCCTACAACCGGTGGTGTACACATAATATTCAAAGTGATGCTGCCCTCTTCAAGCTGTGAAACTCCAGAAACAACTGTGCAAATCATAGGATGGCATGCTATTGAAGGGGAGTTTTTTTTTTTTTTAAATATAGGAACATATAAATTGTGAATTGTTTGTTTCTGGTTGGGTTAGCTCTGAGGAAAGGGCATGTCTCCCGAAATGTCAGTCCTCCAACCGCAGCTATTATGGCATCATCCTAAACTGGAATTGATACTTTTTATTTTATTTTTTGATACTCTTGTACCTTTTTATCATGCTTTTCAATGTGTTTTTGGCTTTTATATTTTATTAAATTTGGTGACGGTAATGCATGAAGTATAGAGGTTATCAGTATCTGGTTTACCGTATAGAATATATATTTTTTTTCCTGGGCATTCTGCAGAGTGACTTGCACAGAGATGATCACAACACTGGCTTCCACACATCATGGACGCCAGTACTTGGCACAGCAAGGAATCATCGACAGAATATCCAACATGATCGTGGGGGCAGATTCTGACCCATTTTCTGGGTTTTATTTGCCAGGTAAACCTCTGTTTTTAACGGTTAAAGTGATACTAAAGTTTGTTTTATTTTATACTTACCTGGTCTGTGTAGTAGTTTTGCACAAAACGGCCTGGCTCCTCCTCTTTTTCGGTCCCTCGCTGGCGCTCCTGGCCCATCCCTCCCGTTGACTGCCGCTACAGTAAGCAGCTTGTGATGGGGGCCACTGAGCCGCTGCTCTGTGTGTCCGTTCAGACGCGGAGCCGTGGTCCAGCCCACCCCATCTCTCACCTCATTGGCTAACTGAGTTTTGATTGAAAGCAGCAGGAGCCAATGGCACCTCTGCTGTGTCTCAGGCAATCGGGACAGAGTGGCGGACGGCTGAGGCACTCGTGAACATTGCTGAATCTAGATGGACCTTAAGTAAGTATTAGAGGGGCTGCTGCACACAGAAGGTTTTTTTTATTTGAATACATAGAATGGATTAAGATGAAACTTCTGCCTTTACTACCACTTTAAGGTGCATCTATAGCCATAACTAAGGAGTCACCTATTCTGGTGACTAATGGCTAAGAAAACATGTCTTCAGGACAGAAACCCTATGAGTCTCTACTCAAAAGAAAAAAAATGTTTTTTTTTTTTTCTTTTAAAAGAAAATTCTTTTTATTGGGAAGAAAAAGATTTTTCATTGTTCTTAGACCCCCTTCACACCGAGAGCATTTTGAAGGCGCTATAGCGTTAGAAATAGCGCCCGCAATCCGCCCTTGGACCCCTTTCACACCAGGGCGTTTTGCAGGCGCTATAGCGTTAGAAATAGCGCCTGCAAAACGCCCTAAAGAAGCTGCACCATTGTGTGTAGTGTGAAAGCCCCGAGGGCTTTCACACTACAGCGGTGCGCTGGCAGGACGTCAGGAAAAAAGTCCTGCCAGCAGCTTCTTTGGAACGGTGAAGGAGCGGTAAACACACAGAAATCAATGGGGCAGCGCTGTAATGCCGCCGGCAAAATGCCGCTATTGCGGCGTATTGCCGGTGGTTTTAACCCTTTCGCGGCCGCTAGCGGGGTGTAAAAGCGCCCCGCTAGCGGCCGAAATGCACCGCAAATCCGGCGGTAAAACGCCGCTAAACATAGCGGCGTTTTACTGCCGACGCAAGGTGCGGTGTGGTGTGAAAGGGATCTTAAACTGCTACTCCATTGTTTCCAGTGTGAAAGCCCAAGTGCTTTCACACTGGAGCGGTGTGCTGGCAGGACGTCAGGAAAAGTCCTGCCAGCAGCTTCTTTGGAGCGGTGAAGGAACGGTGTGTTTACCGCTCCTCCACCGCTGCTGCCATTGAAATCAGTGGGGCAGCGCTGTAATACCACCAGCAAAACGCCACTATTGCGGGCGGTTTTAACCCTTTCTCGGGCGCTAGCGGGGGTAAAAGCTCCCCGCTAAAAATGGCGGAAGTTTTACCGCCGACGCTATGGGCAGCTTGGTGTGAAAGCCGTCTTACACGTAAATTTCTGTCCCCAGTTACGAGCTTTATTAAAAAAAACACAAAAAAACAGCCAATGTATTTCAAAATCTTGCACTTATTCCATGGTAAGCACTGTGAATTTATCAGCCTCTTTCAATGCACAGTAAAAATTCTTCTGCCGAGTTTTAGGCACAGGGTGTTTAGGGACAAGTTGCACATGGAGGATCAGTTTGGAAATGACTAAATAAAAGGTCAGCGCTCTGGCTAGAGTTGGGGAGATGACTCGGGAGTGAATAGTGCTGTTACCCTATCCGCATAGTATGGTAAGGTTGGTTTGACTCGCAAGACCAGCTAAACAGAAATATGTGTATTTTGCCAGGTAAAACTGACCCTTTTACATATATATTGTATATTCTCATGAGCCCCTTTCCTCAAAGAGCTTACAATCTAAGGTACCTAACCCCATACACCTGCTATTAGAAATGTATATTTTCAATATAGGGTGCTGCTACTTACCACTAATTCTGCATTATTTTCTCCAGGCCTGGTGAAATTCTTTGGGAATTTGGCTGTTATGGACAGTCCACAGCAGATCTGTGAGCATTACCCTGCATTCCTGCAGAAAGTCTTTGACATGGCAGAAGGTCATGAGTCCACCATGATCGGAGTGGCTGTGGACACACTAGGAATTTTGGGTTCCACCGTGGAAGGGAAACAAGTTCTACAGAAGACTGGTGTGTTGGCTAATCTGTCACTAAATAAGTTGAAGACCTGACTATCAGGCTGTGTTCTGTTGATTTAAAGGGAAATGCTGCTTAATTTTAGGAATTGCACATCATTTATGTGCCTCTGTTCTGTGGGTATTAGGTTCGAGCATCTTTTTACACTTTATAGTT
Organism: Lithobates pipiens; assembly: GCF_037356315.1. Lineage (NCBI taxonomy): Eukaryota > Metazoa > Chordata > Amphibia > Anura > Ranidae > Lithobates > Lithobates pipiens. Next base: position 931,165 of record NW_027507728.1, on the reverse strand, counting down.
ACATAGTTAACCGGGTTGGAAAAAAAAGACACAAGTCCACCCAGTTCAACCATAAAAATAAATGAATAAAAAATATCATACAATCCCATATACACAATCCTATACCCACAGTTCTTCCAGAGGAAGGGGAAAAACCTAGCAAAGCATGATCCAATTTGCTACAGCAGGGGAAAAAATTCCTTCCTGATCCCAGAGAGGCAATCGGATTTTCCCTGGATCAACTTTACCTATAAATGTCAGTACCCAGTTATATTATGTACATTTAGGAAATAATCCAGGCCTTTCTTAAAGCAATCCACTGAGCTGGCCAGAACCACCTCTGGAGGAAGCCTATTCCACATTTTCACATCTCTTACTGTGAAGAAACCTTTCCGTATTTGGAGATAAAATCTTTTTCCTCTAGACGTAAAGAGTGCCCCCTTTTCCCCTGTTGACCGTAAAGTGAATAACAAGTTCACTATATGGACCCCTTATATATTTGTAAATGTTGATCATATCCCCCCTTCTTTCCACTTTCTCCAGTTCCCCAATATCCTTTTTTGAGAACTGGTGCCCAAAACTGAACTGCATATTCCAGAAGAGTTCTTACTAATGATTTGTACATGGGCAACATGATACCTCTCTCTCTAGAGTCTATACCTCTTGTAATGCAAGAAAGGACTTTCTAAAGTGTTGGAAGATCCCTCTCCCTCTCTCCCCTGTACCACTACACATTATATGAACATTATTAACAGAGTGCTATGAAGGTATATACAATAGTGTTTGAATGAGGGGTGTTACTGCAGGAGTGCATAAAAGTTTTTGTATTTCTTTTAACCACTAGGGATCCGTGCTATAGCCGAATGACGACTACAGCGCGGACCTGATTTGCCGGGACGACGTCTATTGACGTCGTCCCGTGCACTAGCGGCCTGCGCGCCCCCTGAGGTGCGCGCGTGGCGCACTCTGTGATCAGCGAGTCTATGAGACTCGCCTGATCACGGATCGGAGCAAGGGGTCGATCCCGACCCCTTACCACATGATCAGCTTTCAGCCAATGACAGCTGATCATGTGACACAGGAGGAGAAAAAAACCCGATCACCGGCGGCCATGATCGGGACATCAGTCCCGATCACGGCCAGCTTATCAGTGCCCACCTGCCCCCTGCCAGTGCCACCTAGATAATAATAAAAAGTGCCACCCATCAGTGCCCACAGTGCCACCTATCAGTGCCCATAATCTGCCTCAACAACAGTACTGCACCCCAGTGCCCAGCAGTGCCACCTATCAGTGCTCATCAGTCCCATCTATCAGTGCCCCTTAGTGCCACCCATTAGTGTCATCTTATCTGTGCCCATCAGTGCCGCCTTATCTGTGCCCATCAGTACTGCCTTATCTGTGCCTATCGGTGCCACCTTATCTGTGCCTATTAGTGCCGCCTTAACTTTTCCTATCAGTGCCGCCTCATCAGCGCATTTCAATGCAGGAGATAAATGACCTGTTTGCAAAATTTTATAACAAACTATGAAACATGATTTTTTTATTTTGCATCTTTTTTTGTTTGTTTAGCAAAAAATAAAACTCCCAGCTGTAATTAAATACCACCAAAAGAAAGCTCTATTTGTGGGAAAAAAATGATAAAAATTTCATTTGGGTACAGTGTTATATGGCTGCGCAATTGTCATTCAAAGTGCATCAGCGCTGAAAGCTGAAAATTGGTCTGGGCAGGAGGGGGGTTTAAGTGCCCAGTAAGCAAGTGGTTAACAAGAAAAGGGGTGGTACTTTTTTTTTTATTTTATTTTTTTGTATTTTCTTAGCTTTTGTAAACTTGCGAAACTCAGTAAAGCTGTATCTGATAAAAAAAAAAAAAAAAAAAAACATAATAGAAGGGAATATCTTTATTACTAAATATTGCCAGTTAAATAAGAGGCGATGAGCATTCTGGGATATCCTGGCTACAGATTATTATGAAAGGCAAATTTTTGTCTGATCAAAGCTGACTGAAGAAGTGGAAATATTATTTAATGCACAAGTAATTTGATATGCGCATTACGCTGTTTTGATAAAACTGCATTATTTTCCTTCATTTCCTAATTTACCTATTGAAATGATTCAAGTTTCTTGACTGTATGCTGGCTTGTATTGTCTGTGTTACAGACCGAACATAATAAATTGTTCCTGCCAGATTAGGTAACCTGTTGGAGTCAAAACTTTTATACAATTTGCACAAAAATAGAATATTTGCATAGGCAGTTATATCATAGGAGAGGATTATAGCATTTTCAGAGATAAAAGCATACTGTAAACAGACTGCTGGCTCTGAAATGTATGGTCATAGTTCATTTTTCAAAACTTTTGGTAGATAAAGCCGTATTTAAATGTTTCAGCTGTGTATTTAATTGTTCAACTACAGTTGCCTTCTGTTTTTTTTTGTAAAAGGATTGCTCTAAGCAATCAGATTCCAGTTTTCATTTTCAAAGCTTAAGTTGAAGATAGAATGATTGGTTATTATGCATAGCTTCTCCAGATTCCATGTGCTCCGGCTTTAGCAATTTCCCCATGGTTTGGTGTGAAGGTGCTCAAGTGGCTCGAACAGAGCCCTGACCTCAGCCTTACCGATCACTTTTGTGATGAGATTAAACACAGATTTCAAGCCAGGTCTTCTTGTCCTGTATTATGTGTCTAACCTGGGATGGGAACCAGGGGATGCCTAATGAGATCAGATAATTGTTCACAAATTTTATAGTGCAGATCTGCATGTACTCAACACAAACAAATTCAGAACCTATAATAATGGATCCTTTCCCTTTTTCCTGCCTCATTTCCCAGCTGTAATTTTACCTTTTTAATGTCCATCTTTCCAGTGAATAACATTTTCTCATTTTTTTTTTCTTTCCTCCAGGACCCAGGTTTAACAATGTTTTTAAGCGAATTGGACACCATGCAAAAAATGCCCCTACAGAGATGAGAGTGCGATGTTTGGACTCCATTGCATCCCTTCTATCCCTGCCAGTGAGTGCTGCTATTACATGGCTTGTTCTATAAACCAAAAAAAATAATTTGCTGCAATCACTGGGTCTGTAATGGCCTATACAGACTCATATCTACACCCTTTCTCTTTGATGACATCACTGAGATAGAAAGGCCCCTTTTCATTAAATGTGGAAGCCTAAACTAGCCAACATAAGTGCTTTGTTTCAGTTAACTGGTAATATAAGTGTATAGTTCTCTTAGCCCTTGTACACCCGATCGGAGATTCCGACGGAATGTGTCCGATCGGAGCGTTTTGTCGTATATTTCGACTGTGTGTGGTCTGCATCGAACTGTTTCCGTCGGAATATCCTTCGGACCAAATTTTCCAACTTGCCTGAAATATTGTCCGACAAAAATGCTCCGATCGGACATACTCCGATCATGTGTAGAGAATTCCGATCGGACAAAGTTCCACACATGCTCAGATCAAATTCCTTCACCAAAGCTATTGGCTACTAGCCTGAACATAGTCCGGTCGTAACAAAATAACGTCATCACGTTCTGAACGATCGGATTTTCCGACAACTTTGTCCGACCGTGTGTATGCAACAGTTTCGGACAAAATCCGACAGATTTGGTTGTCGGAATCTCCGACCGTGTGTACAAGGGCTTACAGTTGTCAGGCTGACAGCTGCTGGTAATAATTCTGTGTGGAGATAGAGCTTGGAGAGCAGACTGAAATTGTGTAGACATCTCGAGTTTACTGAACAATTTGCAATGGAAAAACGTCAGCTTTGGTACCTCTTTTTGTAATAGATGGTGGTAAAATCTTTTCAACACGACTGTAATTTTAGCAGATTTTGATTATCCCGATAAATGTAACAGTTAAAACCCAACTTCAGGGAAAAATTTAAATTTAAATGGTGCATTGTGCATTAGTTATCTTGCTACTTGATTCCAAATATCTCTTCCTAAGCCACCCTGCAGTGTAATGGATCAAGTGTCACAGTTTCCTCTAAGCCAAGCATTTTTCCCTACTTGTTATCTACTTGGGCACTGATCCCCTTAATACCCCCATGCGTTCTTTTCTCTCTGGAGCCAATAGATAGAGGACCTAGCGGCTGCAGGTGTCGCCTCCACCAATAAGGGTCAGATCACACTGGAATGCGCATGTTACAATTTTGACAGCCCTACAGCACTACTGTTTCAGATTGCACTGCACCAAACCACATGATACTGCAATGCAATAGGGTGCCCTTAACAATTAATTGACACCGCACACATCGTGCAAGGGCAGCTTGTTCACATGCAGTGTGGAAAACATGCACGGAATGTACCTTTCCTGCACCATGTTGCGGTGTGAGCTGGTCCTAAGAGATATCCACATCATGTGGCTTTGGTTTCAGGTAAATAAAATAGGCATTTAGAGTGTTGAGCACTCTTTTTAGTGGACTAGATGCTGTTTTAAGTTTTTTTTACTGTAGTTATCATCAATCATATCAAGAGAAACTGTGCTTGCCAACCAGTGCAAATTTATATACATCCGTTTCCAGATCTCGGTGTTGAATGAAGCGGGAAACAACAAGGACTTCATCATTTTGTTTGAAAGCCATTACAGCTGCCTTGGAGGGCAGGGGAGGCATTGGGGGTCTAATGCGACCCCTGTTGTCTCAATAAAGAGTACCTGCCACTGACCAAAGTTATCACAAGGGGTCTTGCTCTTTTGACCCTACTTTTACTGTAGGTCACTGGAGTGCACTTCGTTCAGCACTCCTGTGAACCATTTTCAGCCAATAGAGGGCCACTGTCGGATGACGTCACTCAGTCTGTCCAGTCTCTGGACAGTTCCCGACTTTAATGTGGGGATCCACCCAGATGTCTGGACTAGCAGCTGTTAGCTCCTCAGAGAGCCGCTGGGAGAGTGAGCCAGCCGCTTCCACCCCCTCCACAGCCCAGGGCTCCACTAAGCACTGGAGAGCCAGAGGAGAGAGACGGTGACTGACTGTCACCGGCTCTCTGCTCACTGAAGACCGAAAACTGAGTGACCAGCAGTTTTTGATAGCTCAGTTCTCAGTCTTCCTTTCACACTGGGGCGGTTTTCAGGCGTTACAGAGCTAAAAATAGCGCCTGTGTAGCGCCTGAAAAAACAGGCCCCTTTCACTCCGGTGCGCTAGCAGGAGGGTGAAAAAAGTCCTGCTAGCCAAATCTTTGGAGCGGTGAAGGAGTGGTGTATTCACAGCTCCTAAACCGCTCCTACCCATTGAAATGAATGGGACAGCGCGGCTATACTGCCCGCAAAGCGCCACTGCAGCTGCGCTTTGCGGGCGGTTTTAACCCTTTTTTGGCCGCTAGCGGGGGTTAAAACCACCCCGCTGGCGCCCGCAGACCGCCGCTAAAAAAACGGTAAAGCGACGCTAAAAATAGCGGCGCTTTACCGCCGACGGCCGCACCGCCCTAGTGTAAAAGGGGCCTTAGAGGCAGTGGAGGATAAGATGCAGCACTGGGCCAATGCTGCATCCACCTAGGTGAGTATCATTGTTTTTTTTTTTTTTTTTTTTCAATTCCTGAACTTCTCTTTTAACTCTAAGCTGATAACCTGTAAAGGACTTGTAAGAAATGCTTTTAATTTTAGGTACCGTAGCTTGCTGCCATTTCACAAGTGTGTGCAGTTTTAAATCTTCACATGTTTGCTATCTTTTGTGTTTGTGTGCAGTAAAATTCATAGTTGTATTTTTTTTTTTCATGAAAAATTGCATTTGATTAACAGCTGTGTAAAGTTCATGTAACACAAACAATTGCAACAGCCACCATTTTATTCTCCAAGGACTTTGCTTTTATAAAATATATAACGTTTGCAAGGTGTAAGTAATTTTCTAGCTAAAAAATCCAGACTTTAAAATGTACGTGAAAAATGTTAAAATTCCCTCAGTAAGCTAGTGGTTACAAAGCATTTCACCAGCCAGATTAGGTAACCTGTCAAAATTTTATACCATTTACCAAATTGTACTCTGACTGTGTTTAGAGCTGTTCAGAAGAGGACAACAGCAACTGCATGGTTGTAGACGGACAGCTGCAGGAAGGAAATACAGCTGCTTACTGGCAAAACTTGTTTTGATGCTATACTGGAGAATGAATAGAGACACACTACAGACATTCATTTCTTCCAGCCGATGAAACGTTTTCTTTGCTTGTATGGAGTCATCAGTCAAGGTGTATGCAGGGCAGTTGATGTAACAGCAGCCAGTTATAGCAGTATGCACTTTTTCTCTTGCAGGAGGATCACCACACCGAAGATCTTCTGGCCATGTCAGAAAGTTGGTTTACTTGTCTGTCCAACCAGCCAATGGATTTGTTCCACAGCATCGCCACCCAGCCCTTCCCTGAACTGCACTGTGCTGCACTGAAGGTTTTCACTGTGAGTTCACATAATGGTTTTCATTGACAGAACCTTGCCTGAAAATTCTAGAGCAGGGATAAGCAAGTAGTGGACCTCCAGCTGTTGCAGAACTACAAGTCCCATGAGGCATAGCAAGACTCTTAGAGCCACAAGCATGTCAGTCAGAGGCAGGGGCATGATGGGACTTGTAGTTTAGCAACAGCTGGAGGTCCACTAATTGCATATCAATGTTCTAGAGGTTTGACAGGAAATAGTAATTACCCTGAGGTGTTTCTGAACTGTAAATGTCCCTTCATATTTAACTGTATCATTAGTTTTGGATATAGTGTGAAAGGGTAAAAACCTCTGTCAGGTTTAAAGTGGAAGTAAACTCCCCTATCGTTTTCAGCCAAGGAAGCTGCCATCTTTGCCTCTGTTTAATCATTATCGGCTATGGTGCTGCACATTAGAGGTCGACCGATATGGGTTTTTCTCTGGCCGATGCCGATATTTAGAAATCATGGCGGCCGATAGCCGATATATGATGCCGATTTTTTTTTTTTTTTTTTTTTTTTTTTTTTTTTTTTTTTTTTTTTTTTGGGCCGATATGTTAGGCCGATTTTTATTTTATTTATTTTTTTTTTTTCCTTTTTTTTTTTTTTTTTTAATCCCCCTTGATCTAACACACCTTTCCCACTGGGGCGTTTTTTCAGGCGCTTTTGGGCTAAAAATAGCGCCTGTAAAGTGCCTGCAAAATGGCTTCCCTGCAGTCTGTGTGAAAGGCAGAGTGCTTTCACACTGAGGCGATGCGCTGGCAGGATCTTAAAAAAAAGTCCTGCAAGCAGCACGTTTGGAGTGGTGTATACCGCTCCTCCACCACTCCTGCCCATTGATATGAATGGGCACCACTGCCGAAGCGCATACAATGCGATTTGGCAGCAGTGCTTCACGGGCGCATTTAACCTCTTCCTTGGCTGCTAGCTGGGTTAGATGTGCCCCACTAGCAGCCAAATAGCACCGCTAAAATGATGGTAAAGAGCCGCTAAAACTTGCGTTTTACCATCAACGCCTGCCCGCTCCACTGTGAAAGTGATGCAGAAAATTTCTTACATTTAAACATTTATTAACCACTTCAGCTCCGGACCAATAAACACCTTAACCTCCTCGCGCCCGCCCTATAGCCGAATGACGGCCGTAGAGCAGGCGCGTTCGTCCGGGCGGTCGTCCCTGGACGGCCTGATGTTTACTTCCGCAATGCGCGCCGGCGCGCATCGCGGAAGTTCTGTGTTCGCCGTGTCCCCCGGGGACAGGCAAACACAGATCGCTGTAAACGGCCAATCACAGCGGCCGTTTACAGCGTGATCGGCGTGTCCAATGGGAGATGATCTCATATGTAAACATATGAGATCATCTCTCAGCGCCGCTCTCCTTCCTCGCACAGACAGTGCGAGAGGGGAGAGATGAACGGCTGCAGTGGCAGCCGTTCTGCCTGTGAAAAAAAAAAAAGTAAAAAAATAAAGTGCCATCCTCCCCTAGCAGTGCCATCCTCCCCTAGCAGTGCCATCCTCCCCTAGCAGTGCCATCCTCCCCTAGCAGTGCCACCTGCCCCCAGTGCCACCTGCCCCCAGTGCCACCTGCCGTCAGTGCCACATAGTGCCATCTGTCATCAGTGCCACGTATCAGTGCCATTTGTCATCAGTGCCACCTGTCAGTGTCACGTGCCATCTGTTGTCAGTGTCACGCGTCATCGGTGTCATGTATTAGTGCCATCTGTCATCGGTGGCACATATTAGTGCCATCTGTCATCGGTGGCACATATTAGTGCCACGTGTCTTCAGTGCCACGTATTAGTACCACGTGTCTTCAGTGCCACGTATTAGTACCACGTGTCTTCAGTGCCACGTATTAGTACCACGCGTCATCAGTGCCACATATTAGTGCCATCTGTCATCAGTGCCACATATTAGTGCCATCTGTCATCAGTGCCACCTGTCATCAGTGCCACGTATAAGTGTCATCATTGCCACGTATCAGTGCCATCTGTCATCAGTGTCACGTGTCATTGTCCTGGTGCTTCAAAAGTGTAATAAATAGTCAACAAGTTAGATGTGTAATTTATGTTCCTAGAACACATGATGGCGCTACCTGCATGTTGGGCCTCTCTATGTGGCCAGGCTGTGAAAAAGTCACACACATGTGGTATTGTAATACTCAGGAGGAGTAGCAGAATTTTTTGGGGGGTGTCATTTGTGGTATACACATGCCACGTGAGAGAAATAACCTATTACAATGACAATTTTGTGGAGAAAAAAAAAAAAATGAAAAATCTTAATTTTGCAAAGAATTGTGGGAAAAAAATGACAACATCAAAAAGCTCACTACGCCTCTTACTAAATACCTTGGAATGTCTACTTTCCAAAAAGGGGTCATTTGGGGGGTATTTGTACTTTCCTGACTTGTTCGGGTCACAAGAAGCGAGATAGGCCACCAGTACATCAGGTGTGATCAATTTTGTGCGATTCGCACCACAGCTTGTAGACGCTCTAACTTTCACAAAGACCAAATAATATCCACTAATTTGGGTTATTTTTACCAAAGATATGTAGCAGTATAAATTGTGACCAAAATTTATGAAGAAAAATTAATAATTTGCATAATTCTGTCACAGAAACAAAGAAATATGCGTTTTTTTTCAATATTTTCGGTCTTTTTTCATTTATAGCGCAAAAAATAAAAACCCCAGAGGTGATCAAATACCACCAAAAGAAAGCTCTATTTGTGGGGAAAAAAAGGACAAAAAATTCATTTGGGTACAGTGTTGCATGACTGAGTAATTGTCATTCAAATTGTGAGAGCACCGAAAGCTGAAAATTGGTCTGGGCAGAATGGTGTTTAAGTGCCCAGTAAGCAAGTGGTTAAGGACCAGAGGTCTTTTTGCAATTTCGCACTGCGCTGCTTTAACTGGTAATTGCGCGGTCATGCAATATTGCACCCAAACGAAATTTGCGTCCTTTTCTTCCCACAAATAGAGCTTTCGTTTGATGGTATTTGATTGCCTCTGCGATTTTTTTTTTTTTTTTTTTTTTTTTTTTTTTTTTTTGCGATATAAATGGAAAAAGAGCGAAAATTTTGAAAAAAAAAGATATTTTCTTCTTTTTGTTATAAGAAAAATCGAATAAACTAAATTTTAGTCATACATTGAGGGCAAAATTTATTCAGCCACATGTCTTTAGTAAAAAAAATGTCAATAAGCGTATATTTTTTGGTTTGCGCAAAAGTTATAGCGTCTACAAACTAGAGTACATTTTCTGGAATTTACACAGCATTTAATTTATGACTGCCGATCTCATTTCTTGAGGTGCTAAAATGGCAGGGCAGTACAAAACCCCCCCCAAATGACCCCATTTTGGAAAGTAGACACCCCAAGGAAATTGCTGATGGGTATGTTGAGCCCATTGAATATTTTTTTTTTTTGTCCTAAGGGATTGAATAATGACAAAAAAAAAAAAAAAAAAAAATTTTTTACAAAAAGTTGTCACTAAATGATATATTGCTCACACATGCCATGGTTATATGTGGAATTGCACCCCAAAATATATTCCGCTACTTCTCCCGAGTATGGGGATACCACATGTGTGGGACTTTTTGGGAGTCTAGTCGCGCACGGCACCCCGAAAACCAATCACCACCTTCAGGATTTCTAAGGGTGCAAATTTTTGATTTCACTCCTCACTACCTATCACAGTTTCGAAGGCCATAAAATGCCAAAATAGCACAAAACCCCCCCAAATGACCCCATTTTGGAAAGTAGACACCCCAAGCTATTTACTGAGAGGCATGTTGAGTCCATGGAATATTTTATATTTTGCCAAAAGTTGCGGGAATATTACAAACTTTTTTTTTTTTTTTGCACAAAGTTGTCACTAAATGATATATTGCTCACACATGCTATACAATACACAGTGGGAGGAAGCTTCTCATTGGCCAGGAGCGATCCAGAGGGGGTGGCCGAAAACCAACGGCCATCCCCTCATCACGGAGCGCTCCTGGAGCGAACCGGACCGTCGTATCCAACGGGAGGGGGTCCGATCGGACCCCCCACCCACTGGAAGGCAGGCACGTACATCTACGTGATTGTGCCTGCCTGTGCCATTGTGTTGACGTACATTGGCAATACGGCGGTCCTGAAGTGGTTAAACAAAACAAACCTCCAATCAGTTTACTTGTATGTATGATTTAGATAAGAAAAAAAAAGCTATATATTAAATAAAAACAGGTAGTCAAAACTTTTGGACGAAAAAAAAAAATGGGCTAACTTTACTGTTTTTTTTATTTTTTAAATAGTGTATTTTTTTTTCCCAAAAAAAATGCATTTGAAAGACCTCTTTGCAACAAACACTATTTTATTCCCTAGGATCTCTGCTAAAAAAATATATATACTTTTTGGGGGGTCTAAGTGATTTTCTGGCAGAAAATACAGGATTTTTACTTGTAAGCAACAAGTGTCAGAAAAGATTTAGTCTTTAAATGGTTAAACTGAGAACTTCTACACACTGAGATGATTTCATTCATTGAAGTGTAAACATTGTATCATTTTGTTCTTTTCTTGGCAGCCTGCCCAGAGAGGAGGAAGACATTTCTATGGCAACTTACACTGACTTCTATACAGAAGTCATTTCAAAGTCCCAGTCCCTGAAGGTTCTACATCGGCTTTTTATCAGCACAATCGGCCGATGCCGATTAATTAAAAAACGGCAAATATTGGCCGATATATTGGTCGACCTCTACTGCACATGTGATTCGTTATGACACCAGCCATTGGGTGGTTTGATAGTTTGGCTGAGAGCACAGCCAATGTGCAGTTAGCATTCCCGGCATGCCTTTTTTTTTTTTTTTTTTTTTTTAACTGCTTAAATCGATGGGTTTACTTCCACTTTAAAACACTATACGTACGTTTTCTAGGGAAATTCTCTCTATTTTCTCTGATAGCCGCTATCACTGAGGCTAAAAGTGGAGGAAAACACGGTATATTGCGTTATCATGGGAACAGGAATAGTGGGGAAATTTTCCAGTGGGTTTCCCTCACATTTCCTGTTGTAGATACAGGAAATTAACATAGTGGCATATAAATAATGAAAAAGTGACAGCGTTTTTTTTTTTCTTTTTGTTCTATAATCAAGTTTTTGTAAAAGTTTTACAATACAAAGATAAAAAACAAAAACAGTACAGAAGTCACATATTTGAGGAGTAGGCTGTACACAACTAGAAATAAAAGGCTCTGGTGTATACAATCCATATATTCAATTGTGCTATAGCATGAACACTGTGTAGGTCAGTAGAACATAGTCATCAATACAGCTCAAGTACTGATAGTAGCAAAATGTATTGTGACACCCAGAAAGAAAAGAAACAGAAAAAAGGGGCTTATTTAAGAAACTAAAACCGACACTAAAGATGGTTATGGGGGTGAGTCTACAAAAAGTGGTCAGTAATGGTCTGTTGGAATACTAAGGGTGGGGTTGCACCATTAACATTTAGGTATTTGGTATATCAGTGGAGTAGTTCATCCAACCTGCCCATGTTTCCCTGAAGTGACAACGGTTTTATCCTTTCCCTACTCTATCCAGACCTAAAATAAAAATCGCTTTAGATACACTTTAAATACCAAATTAAGCATATACCCCATTGGAAAGAATTTTCTTTTTATGTAGCTTTGGGAAGTGCTATCTAGCCATTGGAGTTCTCCACAGGCTTTTTCTTAGCCAGATGGGATGAAAGTGTAGCCAAGTGGTAAAAAAATAGTGCCGTTCACCCTAAACTGCCAATTTCTACCTCGAAGCACCACTAAGGAAAGCCATGAGAATGACGGTGGCCTTCATTCAGCTCTTATGCCATGTTTCTCTCCCATGCAGCAAGTAGATAGAAGGGGGGAAAAAAACTAATTGTGCTACGATGCAGAGCAGTTGGTAAACCAGCAAAGTCAGCCAGGCGGTGGTTTCAAAACATAAACAAGGACCTATTATAGTGTACATTGGTAAGGTTTCACCTATTGGTCTAGCCACTATGTCCGCTTCTACAAAAGAAGGTAGAAAATGTACCCATCAGTTCACACTCGCGCACACACACACACACGTGCACACACACCCCCCAGGTGCTTACCTACCACCTTGTGAGGTTTACACCCTCCTTTCAGAAATATTGTCCAAAGCTTGTCCCAATATCAACATGGAAATCAAGTGGTGTACTTTTTTTATACCGTCTTACTGTAAGTTATCTCATTATCTGTTCTGTTTCACATAGGCCATTGCCAACCAGTCCTGGGCACAGAAACAGATGATTGAAAGCCCTGGATTTGTAGAATATATTATAGACAGAACTGTCGACCCAGACAAAGATTCAAAGGATACCAAATTTGAACTCGTAAAAGCTCTGGTGAACTCAAAAACCATAGCAGAAGTGTTTGGTAATCAACATTATCTGAGACTGCGTGCTTATCTGCGGGATGGACCCTACTATGTAAAAGCTATTTCTACTGTGGCTGTTGAAGGAGCAGAATAGGTAACGCTCATTGTGGACAAGAGCAGCTGTGAGTCCTCTTCAAACCACCTAGTTTTCGGTTTGGCATTACAAAGATGGACACCGTTCCAGTGACCAAAACAAAGCACTTAAAATCTGGGAAATCTCAAACAGTTGATTGCTGTGTGTAGAATTTGTTTAGAAATATATGGCTTTATAGTCTGGTGCTGTCTCTGTTTATTTTTTTTATTGTGACAATCAGCCTAATTTTCTTCTTGCTCTCTCGCTCTCTCCAGGTCTGTGCATAAATGTCTTTAGTAACACTTTAATTCTTAGTTTTTATAAAATCTGAATTTAAAAAAATATATATTAAAATAACAAACAGCGGTATTGCACAGAGGGGCTCGATCCTCCTCTTCTCTGGTCCCTGGCAGCGATCTTGGCTCCTCCACTTTGAGTGTCCCCATAGCATGCTGTTTGCTGTGAGGACACATGGTGTATGCTCACCCCTCGACCTGTGTGTATATTATGTATTATATTGAAGCTTACCAATTCTTTGATGTAGTGTCTGCATTTGCTTTCCTTTTGTAGGCTTGCTTTCTTCTATTATCATCTAGTGATCCAGCCAGGAAGTATGTTTCTCAAAAAAGAACAAGCTCTCTTCCAGATGTATCCATCACAGGGATGAAACAACCCATTTATCCCTGCAGGGGGTGCTTACAATGATCAACTTTTATTCATGTAAACCTTTTTTCCAAAAATGAAAAAAATGCTTCCTGTAACTGATTATAAAGTGTGAGCTGGAGTCTGGCTTTGTTAATGTATTTAAATCTGCTAGGACATTTAAATGGTTCTAAAGCCTTAAAGCGGGAGTCCGCCGGGACTCCGCGTTTTTTATTTTTTATTTTTTAAAAGCCAGCAGCTACAAATACTGCAGCTGCTGACTTTTAAAATAGTGACACTTACCTGTCCAGCGCGCCCGTGATGTCGGCACCCGAAGCCGATCTCTAGATCGTCTGTCGGGTGCTGCCGCCGCCATCTTGGGTATGGGAATCAGGAAATGGAGCCTTTCGGCTTCATTTCCCGGTTCCCTACTGCGCATGCGCGAATCGCGCTGCGCAATAAGGACGGTCCCCGCTGCCTCTGGGATCTGTGTGTTTCCCAGCAGGCAGCAGGGCATTTGCGGAAAGGGGCGGGCACTTGCGGAAAGGGGCGTAATCTACGCCCCTTTCCGCAGAGAGCTATCCCGGAAGTGGGTGCAGAATACCTGTACTGTACAGGTATCTGCACCCCCCCCTCCCCCCTGAAAGGTGCCAATTGTGACGCCGGAGGGGGGGAGGGTTCCGATGAGCGGAGGTCCACTTTAGGGTGGACCTCCGCTTTAAGGTTTTTTACCTTATTGCAGTCTATGCATTTAGTTAAACAACCTTCTGTGCTGCAGGATCTCCCCAGCCCCTACCCTTATACTTTGCCTGATCTTGAGCCAGTGATTTGCACAAGAGCATCGGCGCTCTCTGCTGTCTCCCTCTTCACTGGGCATGTTGATACCATGGTTCCCGCTGCTGTCAATCAAATGGGGGAGGGGGACCACCCTGCCTGTGTCAATGGAAGCAGACAGGGCGGCGCAGGGAATACCTGCTGAAAGTACCGAGCCCAAAGGTATCGTTTTTGGTATCGGGGCATTTGCACGAGTACCGATACTCATGCAAATGATTAGTATCGGCACCAGTGTCGGTGCAACCCTAATTTTATACAACTGGTGAAGTCTTCCTGAAAGAGCTCTTGTGTTCCTATAGTATTCTGTCATTCTGGATACAGATAGAGATTTAAAGGATAACTAAAGGTCTGTTAGTACCTCCTGGGCAGTGCATCACCAAGCCTCCATGGCTCAAATCTGCAAGACCGCAACTTAGTGTTCAGTCCATACTTTTACTAGATTCTATCAAGTAGATGTAAAAGGTCATGAGGATATCGCCTTTGGGTGCAGTGCGCTGCAGGATAAGTCATCTAGTCTCTTGGTGCCCTACTTTTGTTTTGTGTCCCTCCCTTCATTTGACATCCCACATAGTAACTGCTATGGCTCTGTATCCCATGATGTACGATAAGAAAATAGGATTTTTATAACAGCTTACCTGTAAAATCCTTTTCTTTGATGTACATCATGGGACACAGAGGTCCCTCCCTTCTTTCTAGTATACATGTGTATTGCTTTGCTACAAAAACGGAGGTACTCCCAGTAGTGGGAGGGGTTATATAGGAAGTGGACTTCCTGTCTTAGGGTGTGCCAGTGTCCATCACCTGAAGGTGGCCTATAACCCACATAGTAACTACTATGGCTATGTGTCCCCTGATGTACTTCAAAGAAAAGTATTTTACAGGTAAGCTGTTATAAAAGTCCTATTTTCACCTTAATGCATGGAATATGCATTAAGGTGAAAAACCTCAAGGGTTTACAACCCCTTTAATGGAACTTGATATGAATCGAATATTTGCATATTATGAACGTTGTAAATTATAACCACAGTTCCAGTTGGGACACTGTTTAAAATCTACACAAAAACAGAGTGTAATGATTTGCATATCTCCCATCTTATATTCACAATAGAAAATAAAAACATATCAAATGTTTAAATAGATAAAATTAAAATTTTAAAATTGATGGCAGCCATGTCTCAAAGTTGGTACAGGGTAACAAAAAAGATAGCAAAGTAAGTGGTACTAACATACTAACAAGGAAGAGCTGTAAAAATTGTTTGCAACTAATTGGGTGAATTGGAAACAGTTTAGTAACATGACTTGGTATAAAGAGAGCATCTTAGAGAGTCTCAGAAGTAAATGTGGGCAGAGGTTCCCCAATCCTGTTAAAAGCTGCATCTAAAAGTTGTCAGACAATTTCAGAATAACGTTCCACCACATAAAATTACAAAGACTTTTTAAATATATCATCATCTACCGTACATAATATCAAAAGATTCCAAAAATCTGGAGAAATCTATGTGCACAAGAGACAAGGCCTACACACAATATTGGAACCCCGTCATCTTCTGGCCCTCAAACAGCACTGCATTTAAAGTGGTTGTAAACCCTTACAACCAACTTTGACCTACAGGTAAGCCTAGATTAAGGCTTACCTGTAGGTCCAAGAAATATCTCCTAAACCTATACGGTTTAGGAGATATTTGCCCGAAAACAGGCACCGCTGTCTACGGCGGATGCGCCGTAGACAGCGGCGTGCAGGCGCACTGAGCGCGTCATTCTCAACAACGGAGCTGCCGCGCGTGTCTGCTCCCTTGCCCAATGCGCGGGAGTGACGTCATCGCGGCTTCGCCGAATGACAGCGGTGGAGCTGCGAGACCCCACCAAGAATATGGATGCAGCGGACTACAGGGGACAGCGGTGACTGCGCTGGCTCCTGTGTCAGGTAAGTGACACATAATGGATGCGATGCGATGCATAGTAGTCCATTATGCTTTGCCTTTGCAGGGGAATGAAAGAGGAAGTAAACTCATCAGGGTTTACTTCCTCTTTAAAATGGCATGATTCTGTGATGGACATCACTGCATGGGCTTAGGAATAAAATTAGCTCTATGATACAAAAAATAATCCATATCTGAACATGATCCAGAAACGCTACCATCGTCTCTGGACCAAAACTAACTTTAAAATGGTCTGTTGCAAAGTGGAAAACGGCTCTGTGGTCAGACGAATCAAAATTTGATATATTCTTTTTGGCAACTGTGGGTGCTGTGTCCTCTAGAGCAGTGGTCATCAACCCTGTCCTCAGGGCCCACTAACAGGCCAGGTTTTATGTATTACCTTAGGGAGATGCAGACTAGAATACTGCAATCAATGAGCAGCAAATGCTATCACCTGCAACGTATTTCAGTTATTTTGCAAACCTGGCCTGTTAGTGGGCCCTGAGGACAGGGTTGATGATCACTGCTCTAGACTATAGAGGAAATGGACTCTCCTGGTTCTTATCAGAGCTCCTTTCAAAAACCTGCATCTCGGATATTATTGCTATATGATATGGTATTGCTATCTGATGTTATAGCAAACGCCTGTCCCTACGGGTTAGCTGCAATATGCAGTGACGTCAACGTGTCTAGAGGAGGGGTGTGCTGACGTTGCCGCAAACCCACAGGGATGGGCGTTTGCTATATTTTCAATTCAACGTTTTTTTATGGTTTGCATTCACAGGTTTTGCAGTTATACATAATTGTGTTTATCACCACTAGATGACTGTAAAGTGATCCTTATACGTGGAAGAGTGATTCACACTAATCGCCTACTTTTTCCTAGTTTGTTATAAAATGTTTCAAATAAGTAGTTTTTCTCCTTCACTGATGTACGCTGACGAGGCGGCACTGACGATCCCACAAAAAAGCATTATAAATACCCCCCCCCCCTTTTTTTTTTTTTTTATAAGTGGCCACATTCCCTCTGCTCCCTCTGTTCTCAGCTGCATAAGAGCTGGGGGGAAGAAAAAGCAACAGTGCACTGAGCTTCCCAGTAAATGGCTGTGCAGGAGGGGAGTTGTCCAGACAAGTCTGATCATTGGAGGAGAGCAGGCTGAGTTCCCAGCATAGCTAGAGAACTGACCACAGTGTGTTCTCCTTCTTAGTGTGGTCAGTTTTTAATAGGAAAGCAGAGAGACTGGCAGGAACACCAGGGATTTCACACAAAGGAAGCAATACAAAGAGAACAGGAGACTTTTTCATACAAGTACATGGTATAGCTGGCACATATCAGGAATATGAAATGCTTTAAACTTATTTTCTCATTCGTTCATTGACAGACACAGCCTTCTTTATTCAGATAGGTAGGTTATATCATCTCTGCAGGAGTAGGACTAGGCAGAACAAAAAAACAACCCCTGGCCATGCCCATGGGCTGTCCTCCGTCAGTATATAACCCCCCTTCCTGCTCTAGGTATTCCGTTTTTTTTTCTGCCTTTCCCATGTCGTGAACAGTTTAAGGCCCTGACCTGCCTTGTGTGGGTACAGAAGGTCAGAATGGAGTCTGTTAGCATGGCGGTAGGACCCCTTCATCATAGGGACCTTCTGGTTTCTATCGACATCACGAATGCTTGTTTATGCATTCCAGTACATTCCTTCGCTTTGCTGTGGGTGTGGTGCATGATCAGTACATAGTCTGGGCACCACTCCTCGAGTATTCGTGAAGTGTTGGCCCCAGATCGGGCGTGGTTGCCTCTGTGGGGGTTTGCGGTCCTGGCTGCCTGGACAATCTACCACTCCTCGGTTACTCTGATGGGTATTTGCTATACAGACCTTGACTGATTTCAGTAGGCACCTATACTATCTGAAGTCTGCTTGGGCCCTTCCAGAAATTCGTATTATCTAAGCCAGAGCTTCAGCTCTGGCCAGCATGTTTTCTTCTCTTGGACAAACTCCAGAAGTTTCATGCTGGGTTTCTTTTTTTTTTTTTTTTTCTGTCCGGCAGGTAGGAGTGGAATGCTAACAGGCAGATACCTCAGTTGGCGAGGGTTGGACCAAGGGTGGGCCCTTCACTGGGCCATGTTTCTCTGGGTTTGTTCTCGCTGGGACACTCATGAGGTAGTTCTCTTGGTGTTCGGGTTCAACTGGACGGTACCAAGGTTTCTGGTAAGATCACGGGTTGCTCTGGTGGCCCATGGGGCCAGTGATGTTTCCCTATGCCTTTCCGCCTCTCTAGCTTTTGTTGTGGCTTTTATGCAGGATCACGGCTGCGGGGGTTCTGGTCATTTTATTATCCCCGGTTGTGTCCAGACAATCTGGGTACGCCGAGCAGGTGCGCCTAGTCGCCAGCGTTCCTTGTTGACTGCCTCTCAGGAAGGATCTATGGTCCCAGGGCCGTTCTTCCATCCTGCCTTAGAGGCACTGGTTTTAACAGCCTGGCTGTGTTGAGCCAGATGCGGTAGGTCCGACACTAGGCTAGGGAGTCTATCTTTTAGGAGGCTTTAACCTTCGGGTGTGGAGAGCGCATATATCCTGGTATGACTCACCGGGCATTCATCCTTGTTCTTTCTAGGTGGTTCCAATTCCGACCCCCCCCCCCATTTACGGGGGGGGTTTAGCAGGAATGCACCTCGAGGGCCAGGTGTCAGCCTGGGTGGTCGTCTTCAGCATCCCCTGGTCTCGCGTTCCCTGGTGCATACCACTTTAAGGGGTTAGATGTCTGTTTCCACCGGTGTGTTTTTTTTTTTTTCTACCGCCGTGGGATCTGAACTTTGGTGTTTTCGGTTCTCCAGGAGCCGCTCTCTCTCTCCTTCTTTCAAAATATCAGGAGATTCCACTGCTTACTCTATCTCGGAAGGTGGCCTCTTGGTGGCTTTCACCTCTGCTCACAGGTTGTCGAAAAGGGTGGCGTTCTCTTCTTGTTCACCTTACCCAGGTTTAGACGTTGCTTCGCCCTTTTCTATAGTACCGTCCCTGGGTTTCCATTTGAACAAGGACATTGTGTTTCCTTTCTTGTGTCTCTGGCAACACATCCCAAGGAATTTGCCTTATGTGCCCGGGATGTGGTTTGGGGGATTCGGTTGTATTTGCCAGCCACTGAGTCTTTTGGAGGTCTGTACTCTCGGACAGGCCAAGAAAGGGGCTGTCTGCTTCTTCTACGACCTTCTTCTGGAATGGATCAGACAGATGATGACTGTGCATTTTTCATAAGTTCTACAAAGTGGATGCCTTGGCGTCTACGGGTGCCTTTTTTGGCCGCAAGCTTTTTGCAGGCTGCTGTTAAAAGGGTCTAATCCCTCTTGAAGGGGTATCGTTCATGTTGGGTTCCAGCTTGTCCTGTGTGAAGCTCCTGTTACCTGGTTGGCTTTTGTGTTAGCCTTGGGATTTTTCACTGTCCCACTCCTCGTGTTCAGCACTGCTTTGGGACGTCCCTACCCTTCTGAATAAAGAGGGCTATGTCTGTCAATGAATAAATGATAAAATAGGATTTTTTACTTACCGTAAAATCCGTTTCTCATTGACAGACACAGCACCCACCCCTCTGGAGTTTTAGGATACTTCTATTACTGCTTGCTACTAAACTGAATACCTAGAGCAGGGAGGGGGTTATATACTGACTGAGTACAGCCCGTGGGCCGGGGTTGTTCTTGTGTTCTGCCTAGTCCTACTCCTGCAGAGATGATATAACCTACCGTTCTGAATAAAGAAGGCTGTGTCTGTCAATGAACTCAGAGAAACTGATTTTACGGTAAGTAATTTTGCCATTGTTGCAACCTCACTAGAAATCTCACATCCCAGTAAATACACGTTTCTCTGTTCTCTGCCTATTGGGCATTTGCCCCCCAGCCTCACACAAACTCTGTACTAAACCACAAAGTTGTTTTTATTTATGTGTGCACTTTAGCATTAGTAGTCTCTGTATTGCAGCTATGGTTCCTTCACTGATATAATTGTTATCTAAGCTTATAGATTTAAGTGCCACGTCTGTAGTGGATGCCAGACCTTCTGCAATGGCTCCTCCCCCTTCCTCACTGATGTCATTGCCATCCAGATCAATAGTGACGAGGGACCGGTTTACTTGTATAACTTCTGCCAGCAGCCTGACGCCGCCATCACCGAGGCCATTCTCATCTAAAAGGAGGTGGGTGAGGTTCGTGTTTATTTTTAGTGCTTCAAACAGCTCCTGCCAGGCGCCAGGAGAATGTACCGAGACATGGGCCAGGCCAAGGTGTTTTAGGAATGGGTTCAGCTTCAGATATTCTGCTACAGTTCTGAGTGCCTCGGCACTCATGTGATTTCCTCCAATGTCCAGTTCTGACAGCTGAACAAGTGGCATGCCGTATGATAAGGTGGTGTCCATCCGTTGCTGTGTAATCAGAATCTCCGATAGGCCACACAGAAGACTCTTTATACCTTTATCTTCTAACTGGTTCCCATATAATCTGCAGAGGAAGAGCAAATACTTTCATTGTTACAGCTACTGTGTTAGATCACACTTCCATGGCAAAAATTAGATTGTCATATTTCATCACATGATGCTATGCTTTATTTGTTTCCAGTACATTTCACAATTCTATGTTTTTAACATTATGCACAATTGCTTCAAAGGGCACAAAAACACCACATCTCTCTAATATGTATGCATTGTAGTGAAATTTACAGGCATTTTTCCCCAATCGTCTTTCAGGACAGCCACCTTTGAGAGACACTGGCTCCTCCCCTCTTAGGAAACACCGCCTTCATTTTCATGATTTAAGCCTCCTCCTCCTCCCTTCGTTCCTCAGTTATGGTGTTTCCTCCGGTGGGGAGACACCGCTAAGGAACCTTAGCTGAATTCGGTTGGTGAAACTGAAGCTATCCGAGCGGAGCTCCGGCCCCACTCGGCTATCCGACCGTTTATCGGTCGGCCTGGGACAGTCTGATCAGCGGGGAGCTGAAGTGTTCGTACTGTCCATACACCCTAAAACTTCGCTTGGGGAAAGCAGGAAGTTTTACAGGGTCGTCCGTTCGTTCACCCGCGGGTGTTTCAACGGAACGGGCAGTCCGGTCGGCTGGGGAAGCTGAACTCGTGACTGACCTTTTCTCTAGGCACTCCAATCTTCGCTTGGGGAAAGCAGGAAGTTTTTGGGGAGGTTCATCCCTACGTTTCGCCCAGTGGGGCGCTGCAACGAAGACGTCCAGGGCCCCCCTGTGTATACAGCCGGCTGGGAGCTGGAGGCCGGACCGGTTGGCGGGCGACGTCAGTTCCGGGGGGGCGGACCTCTTCGTTGGATCCGCGTCTTCCGGTTCCGGACGCACCATGTGGAGGGAGACCTAGCGTTCGGCTGGTGCAGCCTCTCTTTCTACAGTTGCACAGGTAGCTGTCGGAGGCACGTTCGTACCACTCTTCCTCAACAGGAGAATGTCCAAAGCAGTGGCTTCAGGAGCTCCAGGAGTAGCGGCACCAGCCACTCAAAGGTAAAAGCCCTGGCGAGGGGTTCCCTTACCTTACAACCAGTAGCTCCACTGGTGTTTTTTCCCCCTAGGTGGTCGGGGGGAAGGGCAGTGCGTCTGGGATCCAGATGGAGATTGATCCTAGGGGAGGGCACTCCCGGTGGTCCTCTTAAGTAGTGCTGGTGTTTCTTTTTTTTAGGATTTTATGCTGCTCTTTTATCTCTAGGTCTCAGAAGGACATGAGCAAGTCTCCCCTTGGTTCTAGGAGGGAGCGTCCTTCATATAGAGCCTCTTTGGGGGAATCCCTGGTTCAAAGGCACTTGGTAAAGAGTGTATTGAAGCACCGGATAGCTCAGTCAGACCTTTAACCTAAGGTTCCAGTGGCCTCAGAGGGTTCAGGTCCCTGTTTGAGCGCCATCAGGAAACAGGCAGCAGAACACGGTGCATATCTGGCGGCTTCTGTGAAGGTTCCAGTGGCCTCAGCTCCAGAGCACTCTTTCACCAGCACAGCAGAGTGTTCCACCTAACCCGATGGATGTTCCTCCTGCAGGTTAAGGGAGAGTCTAGAGGGTTCCAGAGAGGAAGTTGAGGAAGAAGTTGACAGTGCCGTCTCAGACTCCCAAGGGAATCTGATAAAGGTGAGGGCTTGGGTGGGGAACCCAAAAGAACCCCTCGATATAAACTTCCCCCTGGATGAAGTGGATAAGCTCTTGGGAGCTATTCATACCACTTTAGGAAGAAGGCATTGTCACCCCACGATCAGATGTACTAGGACCTGGGGGAAGCGGGTGTTCCCGGTTCATGATGTCTTGATCGATGCCATCAGGAATGGCGGGGTCCCGAAGGAAAACCTTTCTTTTCTGGTGCATTAAAACAAAGGTTTTTTCTTGGGCGGAAGAGGAAGCTCTTGTCTGGAATAGAATCTCACAGGTTAGAGACTACCTTTCTTCAGATGTCCAGGCATACTGACCTGTCCTCGGGGACTTGGGAATACTTTCAGACCCTATGTTTGAAATGATGGACTCACTTCTGAAGGATGCATGGGTTTTTTCTCTTAAGAAAATATCTAAGCCTGCCATAGCGGCCACAGTGGTGGCTCATAATATGAAGTGTCGGCTTAGCCAGATTAATGCATGAAGCAATGACGGCAGAGGAGACTTTCTATCCTCCTTTCCCATGCTGCTTAAGGAGTTGGCATACGCTGCTTCGATTCAATCCAGGCGAATGTATGCAAGATCTTCGGCTCTGACCAACTCAGCCTGGAGGGCCTTAAGGCTGAAGACATGGCAGGGGGTCAAGGCGTCTAAGGCAAAAGCTCTGTGTAATCCTTTTTTACAGGAAACCTGCTGTTTTTTGCCAGGTCTTGAAGCAGTGCGAGATCGCACGGCTGATAAGTAAAAGGCCGTTTCCCTTAAGAGGAAATAAAAAAAAAAAAGGGGGCCTTCCTCCCCCAGTGGGAGATGATCACCTCCAATTAGTTTGTGATGAGGATCATCAGAAGGGGTTACAGTTTGGAGTTTTCAGAACTCCCCCCTGTTTGAGACTCCTTGTCACTGAGCTGCCAAAATGTGCCCTTCTTTCCTCTTCAGGAGTTAGAGGAACAGGAAGTGGTAATACAGGTCCCAGCAGGATATATAGGAAGGGCTCCTATTCTCACATTTTTGTGGTTCACAAGCCTTTGGAAAAAAGTTCAGGCTCATCCTGAACCTGAAGCGTCTGTGTGTCTTAGTCACCTACAGATGGCTTTCGTTGCTTTTGGTCACTGGGTGAGGGCACCTCTTCCACCAAAACTGTTTCAGGGCATGGATAGTAAGAATGCATACCTGCATATTCCCATTGCAGAGAACCACCAGCGTTTCCTTAGGCTGGCAGTGACAACTTCTGTAGGGGTGCTACACCTTCAGTTCAAAGCACTTCCCTTTTGGGCTATCCCCTTCCTCCTCCTATCTTCACCAAAGTGATGGTAGAAGTTCTGGCATTCCTGCGTCTCAGGGGAGTCTCGGTGATCGTGTGTCTTGACGATCTTCTCCGGTTTGTACCTTCTCTGGCGCAGTCGATTTGGGATCCATAGGTAACAAAAGACCTGTTAGTGAGCCTGGGTTGGCCTCTGAACCTAGAGAAACCCAACTTAAATTCCTTACCAGGGGGTCACCTTTCTGGGGTAGGTGCTGGGCTCAACAGAACAAAAGGTCTTCCCTCCTTGGAGAAGATCCAGAAGATAGACAGAGCACTGTTGTTTCTCCAGGGCAACCGTCAAAAACTCAGTTAGGCAGGTTGAGTTTACTGACAGCCACGCTCCTAGCAGTTCAGTGGACGGGGTCATGTTACCGTCCTCTGTAAACTATTCATCTTGAAGCTTTGGGACCACAGTCAGGGGTCTTGGGACTCTTTGGTTCCAACTCAGGTAAAGAGGTCCCTTTGGGAAAGGGAGCACGTTTGTTACAAGACCTAGAATGGAGTTTCCCAGTATCCAGGGTGGTTACAACCGATACGAACGGCTTAGGTTGGGGTACACACCTAGACTCCTGTTTGGTACAGGGTACCTGGGAGAGGAAGGAATCTAAGAGATCCTCAAATTGGAGGGAGTTGAGAACAGTAGATCTGGTTCTCAGGACCTTTCAGAGTTCTCTGGAGACTTCATGTAAGAGTCATGGAAACAATCCCTTGGCAGTGGCTTACGTCGACAGGACGGGGACTCCTGGAGCGGATCCTTATGGGTCCTAGCGAAGGCCATCCTCAGATGGGCCGAATATTAAAATCCTGTCTTTTCAGTGATCTGTTTTGAAGGAGAGCAAATCCTGATATTAGATTTCCTCAGAGCAACCAGGTTCTCAAGCAGGAGGTTCTTCGAATGGATCACCCAGAGTTGGGGGATTCCTTGGATAGACCTCTCTTTTTCTCAAGGGAAAACGCAAAGGAAGCCATCTCTTGTTCCATGAACAGGGGAGATGGGAGGTCGGGAGCAGACACATTAAAGCACAGAGTTAGGGTTTCTCTAAGTGCTATGCTTTCTCCCCTCCCGTTCTGATTCCTGCAGGGTCAGGGAAGTTTTCAGGTGGAGATTACTACCTGTTTTCTAATCACACCTCTTGGGCCCAGGAGGCCGTGGTTCTCCATTCTGAAGGGCCTGTCAGTGGAACCCCCCCCCCCCCGGGTTTTCCCGGTCTAGGAGTGTCCCTTTTCCCAGGGTCCAGTCTGCGGTCCCCAGGTGGATTCTTGCAGCTTGGCTACTGAGAAGGAATTGCTGAAGGGCAAAGAGGTCTCAGACTGTTTAATAGCCACTCTTCTGAATTGCAGGTAAATAGAAACTCAGTCCATTTTCTTGAAGGTATGGAGACGGTTCAACAGCTGATGCTCAGAGAACTCCATCAATGTGCACAGCCTCGTAGCCGTTCTAGAGTTCCTGCAGTCAGGGGCAGATAAAGGTTTAGCCCCATAAACATTGAAGAGTCAGGTTTTCGCTTTTAGCGTATTCCTGGAAGGGCATCTAACATCAGACCATGGTATAGTAAGGTTCTTAGAGCCTTAAGTAGGCAAAGACCAAGCCTTTGGTCGTCCCCTTCCCAGTCGGGGTCACTCATTAGTTTTACAGGTTCTCACAAAGGAACCTTTTTCAGCAATTGGAATCTGGCTGGTTATGGTTGATCACTCTCAAAACTGTGTTTTTTGTGGCGATCACTACGGCAAGGAAAGTGAGTAAACTCGAAACCCTTTCTGTTAAGGCACTCCCTTTCCAGACCATTCAGTTTTTAAGACCATTCTGGCCTTTTTACCTAAATGGTAGTCTCTAATCCTCAGAGAGTCCGAGAGATTATGCTGCCTATTTTTCGTTCAAAACCAGTGAGCGAACAGGAACACATCTTATTGGACGTTAGAAGATGTGTCCTTCATTATTTTGGTTACACAAAGCCAGTTCAGGAAGTCTGATTTAATTTTAGTGTTACTTCCAGGGGCTAGGAAGGGTTCCAAAGCCTTTAGACGTACGCTAACCAGATGGTTAAGGTCAGCCATTGGGCAGACTTGCGTGGTTGGGGTATTAAAGCCTCCAGTTAGAATTAAAGCACACTCAGCCAGGACAGCGGCAACTCCGCAGACAATGTGGGCTGGTGTGTCTCCTGAACAGATCTGTAGAGCCGCAACGTGGTTCAAGTTTTCTACGTTCGTGAAGCGCTATAGATTGGATCTTCTCTCAGCCAAAGACCAAGCCCTTTGGTCACAAGGTGCTGCAAGCAGTAGGTCCCACCCTAAGACAGGGTACTCGCTTATCCTCTCAAAGGTGGCTGTCCTGAAAGACGATTGGGGAAAAATGGAATTACGTACGGTAATGTCCTTTTCCAGGAGTCTTTCAGGACAGCACCGGTTCCCACCCAAGTTTTTTTCAGATCATCGGGAACTCATTACATGAGGCCGTCAGGTAAGACTTAAAAGTTTGTTTGTTTGACGTGTTCTTGTGTCTCCCCAGTTGGCCGGAGGTACTCTGGAAGAACTAAGGAACGAAGGGAGGAGGAGGCTTAAATCATGAAAATGAAGGCGGTGTTTCCTAAGAGGGGAGGAGCCAGTGTCTCTCAAAGGTGGCTGTCCTGAAAGACTCCTGGAAAAGGACATTACCGTACGTAATTCCATTTTTTTGTACAATTTTTGACATGCAATTTAAATAACCTTGTTAATGCATGTAAATCTGCACCAGAACACCTGTTTAACCACTACAATACAGGGCACTTTCGCCCCCTTCCTTCTCAGCCCAATTTCCAGCTTTCATCGCTCTAGCGCTTTCAGTGACAATTGCGCGGTCATGCTACACTGTACCCAAATCAAATTTTTATCATTTTGTTCACACAAATAGAGCTTTATTTTGGTGGTATTTATTCACGACTCCGTTTTTTATTTTTTGCGATATAAGCGCAAAAAAAGCGGAAATTTGGAAAAAAACAATATTTTCTTTTTTCTATTTTAAAAGAAATCTAATAAAATCAAATTTTGTCATAAATTTAAGCCAAAATGTATTCTGCTACACGTTTTTGGTAAAAAAAAATTCCGTTAAGTGTATAATAATTGGTTTGTGTGATCACGGACATATGTACGCAAATGATCATGTACATATGTGTGCAGGTGATCACGTACATATGTGTGCAGATAATCATTGGGACATGTGATTTTAGTGGGACATATGTGGGGGACATGTTTTTATTATTAGGGACGTGTTTTTATTATTTGGGGACATGTATGTTTTGGGGACATTGTGTTTATACTGTGTGGTGTGTTTACACTGTGTGGTGATTTGTGTTTACACTAGACTGGTGATCAGTGAGTAAAAAGCTGTAAAAAACAGCTCATACTCACTGATCATCAGCCGGCTGCAGCGATCTGCTCTCCTCAGCGATTGACTTCTGTGTGAGGAGAGGAGGAGCCAATTGCCTAGCAACCGGCTGTTTGTTTACATCACATGACGGCCGTGATTGGACACGGCCGTCATGTGATCAGGAGGGCCAATCACAGAGCCCTCTTGCCGATCTGAGATGCGCCGTGTCCGGGTGACACGGGCGCATCGGGATCGCGCCACTGCGCGGGCACGCGATCCCGCTCCTTCTGATGGACGTTCCTGAACGTCCTATCAGAAGTAGACGGCTCCCACCTGGCCGTATATGTGCATTGGCCGGGTGGGAAGTGGTTAATAGCATTATTGTAAAAATGCAATGGGCTTAAAATCTGCAGCCAGGCAAAAAAAAAAATTGTGAATGGGGCCCTATGTACCATTAACTTTTATTGCCTCTGCACACTGCCTCAACATGAACCCCTCTACAGCTGATATAATTATGAACCAACCATACCTTCATCGCCCTTTGTGGAAGATATTAGACTAAGCTTAATTTTCAGTAATGTCTTTAAGCTGATAAACGCTCAACATCAAAGGCAGAAAAGACACTGCTTTGTTTGAACTGTCTACCCAACAACATGCAGGAATGATGTAAGTATTTGGGGGGGTTAACGGAGTATAATGGATAGAAGATATACATTTTATAGCTTTTAAGCAAATTTTCTCTTTCGTTCATTGACAGACACAGCATCTTCATCTTGACCTTAGGGATATTTATCGCCCCTTTAGGAGAGGACTAGGCAGAACATGTTAAAAACGGCAAAACTGCACAGTACCGCCCATTTTTTACCCCTCTTGCGCCAGCACGCTGCTTCCACCCTGGCAACAAAGGCCTCCAGGACCGCCGAAAGAGAGTCCATAGGCAATGCCGGTGCAGGGGAACCGGTTGCCATAACAGGGATATCTGGGGTAGAAGTGCCAGCTTCTGAGGCCATGCTGACCCACACTCGCCTGTCACCACTTAGGGAAGTCACCCAAAATGTCCACCCTCATAGCTGCCACAGACTGAGGGCCCCCCTGCAGGACTCACCACCCTGACCCTGCTGTCCGCTCTACCCTGTGTATCCCACAAGGTGTCTGTGTAAAAAGCACGCTGTTCTAGAAGGAAACAAGCACCCAGCGCTAGAGGCAAAACAAGATGAGGCTACTAGAAAATGGCTGCCTCAGCAAAAAACGTCTGAGGGCGCTGGGAAAATGGCCGCCGGACTTCCAGAAAAATGGCCGAAATGAAAAAACTGGCTGTGGCTACAGAAAATGACCACGGCCTCAGGAAAATGGCCACGGAGTGTGAGGCAGCCTCCCCACATGGCATACACACCAAAACACCCCACCCTGGCCCAGAAACAGGGAAGAGGACGAGCGAAACCCCAACACCCAGCGCAGCCCCCTGCCAGGACCCAGAGCCCCCCCCCCCCGGCCAGGTACGTGCACCGCACCCCGATGTGCGCAGTCACATAGCAGCCCATAGCATGGGGAGAAGGGTAAGGGACGGGGAGAGAAGAAAGGGAGAGCGAGAGACCCCCTAGTCAACCTCCCAGGGAATGGCCAGCTGCTCCATCCTGCCGAGAAAGGTGGAACCATACTTACCCCTCCTGTAGGGACTGCTGGACGCATTCCATGGACAGACCCATCACCCGAGCAGGACGGGGTGGCTGTTGGCCACGGTACACTGTGACACAGACAGCAGTAGCCTGGTCATATGTGCCCCGAAGCATATAGCTCACCAGCCGCTCCTGGATCAGTCGGGGCATGTCGTGGCCGACCCAGTGCATAGCTAAGGTCTGCTCACGCTCGATGGCCAGGCTGGGTAGACTACCAGGATCTATGTTATCCAGCCTGTCACCCAGCCCGGCTGTTGATTGTAGATCACAGGAATCAAAAATGCAGAAAAAATTCCCAGGACCAATGGACCCACTGGGAGCCAGAGCCTTCTCCTACACTAGGTAGAAAAAAACGAGCTGCTGGATGCAGTGTGAGGGGGTTATAGCCAGTAGGACCGCCTCCTGGGCGGTACTGTGCAGTTTTGCTGTTTTTAACATGTTCTGCCTAGTCCTCTCCTAAAGGGGCGCTATAACCCTAAGGTCAAGATGAAGATGCTGTGTCCGTCAATGAACTTCAAAGAAAAGGATTTTACGGTGAGTACAAAAATCCTATTATTGTCTTGACACGTCAGGCATGTATATTCTTAAGCTGGGCACACACTATTTTGTTTTTTTCGTTCAACCCTGCAGGTTGAACGAACAAACCGTCGGCTCCGGTACTAACCGGAGTCGCTGTACTAACCACGCAAGGTTAGTTCAGCGATCGACCCCGCTGAGCTGTTGTGTTCTGACAGAGACTGCTGCTCTTTATGCGGGCCGAGTGACTGGTCTTATATCCACCCCCTCCTGTAGTTATCTGCAGGCAGCCCATAGTTGGTGGCCCTGCTGGATCCCTCCCAAAGCTCCTCTGCACAAACTATGTGTGGCACAGTGATGATGTCACAGATACTTTTACAAGGTATTAACTGGATTTGCAAAGGCATTTGAAGCATACAAAGTGGATCATTTTGTGGCTATTGAGGAATACATGTTTATAAAATATTTTGTGCCTGGAGTACAGCTTTAAAGTGATTTGTAAAGTGTTTTTTTTTTTTTTTGCCTAAAAATAACAAACATGTCATTCTTCCCTGCTCTGTGCAGTGGTTTTGCACAGAGCAGCCTGAATCCTCCTTCTCTGTTGGCTCTCCTGGTCCATCCTCCTGACAAGTGCCCCCACAGCAAGCAGCTTGCTATGGGGGCACTGAGCCGAGCCACAGCTCCGTGTGTCCATTCAGACAAGGAGCCCCGGCTAGGCCCTACTCTCACTCTCACATTGGCTGGCTGGCTGACTGACTTTGACAGCAGTGGGAGACAATGGCACCCTGCTGCTGTCTCAGCCAATGAGGAGGGAGAGTCTCAGGCAGCCGAGTATCTACTACAACATGGCTGGATAGAGAGGGACCGCATGTAAGTATTAGGGGGGCTGCTGCACACAGGTTTTTTTATCTTAATGCATAGAATGCATTAAAGTGGTTCTGCACCTAAAAAAAAAATAAAAAATAAAATATATTAAAAGCCAGCAGCTACTAATATTGCAGCTGCTGACTTTTAATAAAATCACACTTACCTGTCCCAGGGTCCAGCAATGTCGGCGGCAGATGACGAGCAATCGCTCGTCTAGCTGCTGCCCCCGCCGCCATCCTCTGTCAGGGAATCGGGAAGTGAAGCATTGCGGCTTCACTGCCCGGTTCCCTGCTGCGCATGCGCGAGTCGCGCTGCACGTCTACTGGTCCCCGCTGTGTCCTGGGAACTGTGTGTTTCCCAGAACACAACGGGGGGGCGGGGTGTTTTCAGTGGTCTGCCCGGAAGTGGGTGCAGATACCTGGATTATCCAGGTAACTGCACCCCCCTCCCCCCTGAAAGGTGCTGATTGTGGCACCGGAGGGGGGAAGGGATCAGATTAGCGGAACTTCCCCTTTAGGGTGAAGAACCGGTGTAAGGTAAAAAAAAAAAATCTGTCTTTACAATCCCTTTAAGTACAGCTTATTCAAAATCTGAACTCCAGACATATATTAAAAAGAAACACTAATATGGTTGAATATTTTCTGCTGCTATAACAGGTACCTGAATCTGTCTCGACATGAGATTTCTGCAATCCCTTGCACAGCAGCAATCAGACTGGGAGAGGGAGGACCAGCACTTGGAACCAATCAGGCTCGTCAGCAGGGCACATTTTCAGACAAATAGGACTATCAGTGTGACTAAACACTCAACAGGCTGAGGATGTGTTTTTGAGCAAACTGTTGCTGCACTGGAGATGAAAGTTTTGGCTGAAGTATCTGGATAACAAATCTAGATTTACAAATCTTTTTGCACGCTATGTATTTCACATATATATGTATTTTAGATGCTCTTTTAGCTGCTTACCTAGAGTTCACCTTTTTATAATTGTCTTTTCTACATGATGCCAAATGTGTTGTGTGTATTATTAGAATTATTATTGTACAGGTTTTCTATAGCGCCAACAGTTTGCACAGCGCTTTACAATATAAAAGTACAGTTACAATACCATAAAATGCAAGAGGGTTAATTGCGTGTTTAGGTCTGGATTGTGGCAATTTCTTAAAGGGGTTGTAAAGGTTCGTTTTTTATTTTCTACATAGGTTCCTCTAAGCTAGTGCATTGTTGGTTCACTTACCTTTTCCTTCGATTTCCCTTATAAATGTTTTTTTTCTTTGTCTGAACATCTCACTTCCTGTTTCTCCTCAGTAAACTTCTCACCATCATCCGAGCGGTGGTTAGTCAGCCAGAACAGCTTACTGAGGAGGAACAGGAAGTGAGAAATTCAGACAAAGAAAACAAAGAAAAAAAACATTTATAAGGGAAATCGAAGGAAAAGGTAAGTGAACCAACAATGCACTAGCTTATAGGAACCTATTTGGAACCTTTACAACCCCTTTAAGTGACAGAATTATGACAGACGGGTGATCGGGGAAGCTTCATATTACTCACAGTAAACTCTGTATACAAGGCTTCTCTTTCAACAGCTGAATGAGTTTCTCCGCTCCTCCTGGGCCGATCTCATTGAGATTCAGGTTGATGCTTTCCACCTCTGAATGACTAACTATTATAGCCGGCATGAGGCGTTGAAGCAGTGCATCTGTCATTCCGGTGTTCCTGAGGACCAGCTGATGCACTTCATCCGACTCCTGAAGAACCGCAATGAGGTCTGTGATCTGTTGAAGTACAATTGTGTCAGCGACTACTACTGCAATGATAAATTCACCATAAACACAATCTCGTTTTTTTAACCATTGTAATTATGTTTCTTATTTCTGTACTTCCCTAGTTTTGTGTTCCTTGTTAGTCTTTTTTTGTTTTAGCACTCCTTCACTGGAATGAAAGAATCTACAAAGCAGCTTCGGGTAAGAATTGATCATATCATTTGTTAAAGTTGTGTGTGTGTGTGTGTGTGTGTGTGTATGTATATATATATATATATATATATGTGTATGTATATGTATATATATATATATATATATATATATATATATATATATATATATATATATATATATAGAGAGAGAGAGATATAGATATAGATATATATAGATATAGATATATATATATATATATATATATAGATATATATATATAGAGAGAGATATAGATATAGATATATATAGATATAGATATATATAGATATATATAGATATATATATAGATATCTTTAGGGGATTGCGCCTCCCACTCACTATTTATACTACCCCCTTCTCAATAGAGTATACTTAATAATACTTATATTCACTAAATAATCACTGTGCCCCCATATTATCCAAAATATATACACAAGACATTAATTTATAATTGCAAAAAATATAGCGTCCTTATTGTGGGATATTTTAATTCGATTGCTCCAACTGTGCCATCTTAATCACCGTTCATCTTCTAATCAAAAGTCCACTTGTGTCAACTAAAATAACCAAATCTGTGCCACCGTCACCAAGCAGAATGGCCACTCA
Source organism: Lithobates pipiens (assembly GCF_037356315.1). NCBI lineage: Eukaryota > Metazoa > Chordata > Amphibia > Anura > Ranidae > Lithobates > Lithobates pipiens. The sequence continues at coordinate 898,513 of NW_027507728.1, read as the reverse complement.
CCAGATGTCCCCAATCAATAAGCCTTCGGTTCATTCAACGGATAACCAATCCACAACGCATTCCTCCCGTTAGCAATTCCTCAACGTCCATATATTCATACAAAATTAAATGGAACCAATATAGTGTAAAACCGTTTTAACTTTAATGGAAAAATCAATAAAAAAAAAAAAACGTATTGCACTCATATTTCAATGTGTCTATTGGCCGACACCAAGCCTTTCCAGCAATGGGAAAACCGTTCTAAAATCAGGCAAGCCACTGATGTTCCACAGGTGGTGATAGTCTCCCTCCACTGGGCTGACCTGTTCCTGGCTTGCATACAAGGACCGTATGTCTCCCACAACTCCTACGCGTTTCAGGAAGCTTCCTGATGACGCTCAAATGTGAAACGCGTAGGAGTTTTGGGAGACATACGGTCCTTGTATGCAAGCCAGGAACAGGTCGGCCCAGTGGAGGGAGAATATCGCCACCTGTGGAACATCAGTGGCTTGCCTGATTTTAGAACGGTTTTCCCATTGCTGGAAAGGCTTGGTGCCGGCCAATAGACACATTGAAATATGAGTGCAATACGTTTTTTGTTGTGTTTTTTTTTTTTTTATTGATTTTTCAATTAAAGTTAAAATGGTTTTACACTATATTGGTTCCATTTAATTTTGTATGAATATATGGACGTTGAGGAATTGCTAACGGGAGGAATGCGTTGTGGATTGGTTATCCTTTGAATGAACCGAAGGCTTATTGATTGGGGACATCTGGTGAGTGGCCATTCTGCTTGGTGACGGTGGCACAGATTTGGTTATTTTAGTTGACACAAGTGGACTTTTGATTAGAAGATGAACGGTGATTAAGATGGCACAGTTGGAGCAATCGAATTAAAATATCGCACAATAAGGACGCTATATTTTTTGCAATTATAAATTAATGTCTTGTGTATATATTTTGGATAATATGGGGGCACAGTGATTATTTAGTGAATATAAGTATTATTAAGCATACTCTATTGAGAAGGGGGTAGTATAAATAGTGAGTGGGAGGCGCAATCCCCTAAAGATAGATATATAGATATATAGATATATATATATATATATATCTCATTTACTTACCCTGGTTTTTCTGGGGGGAGGACTGGGATTGCAGCGGACCCTTAAGCACAGAAGGGGGGAGGTTGAGCGCCGGTACAACTTGTTTTTTTTTTTTGTTTTTTTCATTTGTTAAAGTTGTTGCATTGTTAAGCTCACCTGAAGAGGGTTTTGTTTTGTTTGTTTTTTCACTCACTGAAACTGAAATTCCACTTTAAATCGATATATACCGTGGGAATCCGTGTTTCCTGTGAAGTGATATACTATGGATGCACAAACCAACAAGTAGAATCTTACAGTACAGATAAGCTGGCTCTTAAAAGAGGGGGTTATGGAAAATTTGGAATAATAGTGAGGCTTACATTTTATGCGGACTTATTCAAATCTGGAGGCGAGAGAAAGGACTTCATGACTGTAAACATTACACTGGCAAGCAGATTTTTTTCTGACTCATTTCTTGGATAAATTGGTTGCTGTGAATAGCAACTAAGTTTACAATTTTCCTTTTAACCACTACAATACCGGGCACTTTCGCCCCCTTCCTTCCCAGCCCAATTTTCAGATTTCATCGCTCTCGCAATTTCAATGACAATTGCGCGGTCATGCTACGCTGTACCCAAATGAAATTTGTATCATTTTGTTTGCACAAATAGAGCTTTATTTTGGTGGTATTTATTCACGACTCCGTTTTTTATTTTTTGCGATATAAGCGAAAAAAGAGCGGAAATTTGGGAAAAAAAACTATATTTTCTTCTTTCTATTTTAAAAGAAATCCAATAAAATCAAATTTTGTCATAAATTTAAGCCAAAATGTATTCTGCTACATGTCTTTGGTAAAAAAAAATTTGGTTAAGTGTATAATAATTTGTTTGTGTGATCAGACATATGTGCGCAAATGATCATGTATCATGATCATGATCATATGTGTGCAGGTGATCACGGACAGATGTGTGCAGATAAGACGAGACAAAATGTGATGGCCATCTCATCTTTCGAGACCTTGTGTAACAAGGACAGGAGGGACAATAAAAGCGGGTGTCACACCTAAATCCACTTTTTCTTCAGACGCAAAACTTCTTTGGGGTGTTCTGTGGGCAGGGATACTAGGGAGGACTTACAGAAAATGCCTTTTATGCAGCCGGCTCAGTGCATTTGCGTTGGGAAGGTGAACCATAGCACCGTTTGGAAACAGAAGAGCTGTGACCATCTCTTCCTGGAATTCTCTTCCACAAAAGCATTCAGCAGAGCCAATTTGGAATAAATACACAGACACTCTTTTTATACCAGGGTCTGACCTTACGGGCAATTGGGTATGGCGCCAACAACTAGTCGTTGAGGTCCACCCTGCCCATGTTAAGGTTGTATTAGTGGACATGGAGGGGTTTCTCCACAACACCATTCGCCATAGGAATTTAGACTGTCATATCTGCGTGAAGGGAGGAGAGAACGAAAGCATTCCGTGAATCCCTCCACTTCACTGCTAACAAATCATTACATTTCAAGCAGGCTCTCTTCCTCCTGTCTAAGCCCAGACTCTACAAGCCGCTTTAGGAAGCCCCGGCGATTAGGTCGCACAGTGCCACATGCACCAATTCCACAATCAAAAAGGTGACTGAAAAGTGGCATGCTTGCGTAACAATTGTTCACGTACAAGTGGTACCGCTTTCTGAATAAGGGTGACACCATGTCCCACACAATCTACCTGGGCTCCCTATGTAGTCTGGGCAGTTCTCCGGATCCACATGACTATCTCTTCCCTCATAAACCATAAAACTATATGTATAGCCTGTTGCCCTGTCACAGCGCTTATACATCTTGACCCCATATCTGGCACGCTTGCTGGGAAGATGCTGTTTGATAGACAATCGGCCAGAAAACTTAATCGGAGACTCCTCAACGCAGACCACTTGATCGGGAGTAAACAAGGCTGCAAACTGTTGCATGAAGTGGTTTACGAAGGGCTGACTTTTGTGGAGACTATCGTATCCAGGGTCACCCCGAGGACAAAAGAGTTCATGTCATTGAAATGCATGAACCGCAGGATCTGCTCGTATCATGTCCTGGTCATGGAGGCAGAGAACATGGGCATATGGTGAATTGAGTCAGTGGACCAATATGACCACAACTCACTCTCTTTAGTTATGACCATGAGGAGGAATAGGCCCAGGAAGGTCTTAACTTCGGAAACCGTAATAGGGTTTCAATCTCTGGCAAGGGTCAACTGGGGATTAGCGGCGATGAATTGACCAGCATACAAATTGCTTTGGTCCACAATATATCTATAGAGATCTTCCATGAAAAATGGCGAATAAAAATCAAGTGGCGTAAAATCAACAGTTTCCACCTGAATTCCAGGTTAGCCAGTGAATGGGGGAAGTACGGGTGCTGCAGAAGTGGTGGGCTCCCAATTCATATTGGCAAATGCAGCAGGAAGGGCACTATGGGCTTGACGGGCCTGTGTTTGTCCTCTTCTTGGTGGCTGCGGGACACTAGTTGTGCTAGCCACCTCACCAGCTTGAACTGCACTTATGGGACTCGCCACGTCAGAAAGTGTTACTGCAACGCTGGATGTAAGACCAGGATGTACTAGGCCGCTGGTGCTTGCCAGTTCACCAGAAGGATGAGCGGCACTAGTACTGGCTTTCTGCCCCATACTAGAGCCTTGCGGTTGTTGCACCTCAACAACAGCAGAACGGGGTCGAGTATTGTAGTACACACGAGCGGATTGTATGGTGTACTTAGTCCGTCATACAATCCGACGGACAGTCCGTCGTACTTTCCACTGAACGGACTTGACCACACACGGATACACAAACAGTCCGTTGAAAGGTTGCGCGATGACGTGTACAGCACGTACGACGGGACTAGAAATAGGAAGTCCAAGACACAGCAAAGCACCCTTCCGCCGTGTAAATCCTTTCTGGGCATGCGCCATTCTTAGTCCGTCGAACTAGCATACTGACGACCGTATTGTCCGCTGAAACCAAAGTACGACGGACAGAATTTCGAAAAAACCTAAATACTTAGTACTCCGGACTGCACGCTGAAAAAGTCCGCTGAAGCCCACACACGAGCGGATTGTCCGCTGAAATGTGTTTCGACGGACTAAGTACGCCATACAATCCGCTCGTGTGTACGCAGCATATGCCTGACCTTAGCTCTGACGTAGTAGTGGTCCCTGCCATCTGTCAGGGTGCAGCTGCTGTGTACTGGTTCATATTCTGAGCCAGAATCGGACAGATGGGTGACTTCCTCCACACCCATCAAATGTACCTATAAGCTGCCAATCGGTGCCCAGTCAGTTCCCCATTTTAACCCCCTGCCAGTGCCCAATAAAGTGCTAATCCGTGCCAAACCACAGTGCAAATCGGTGCCCAGCATTAACACCTGTCAGTACCTGTCCAATCAGTGCTGCCCATCAGTGCCATATATTAGTGTCCATCAATGCCACGTGTCAGTGCTGCATATCAGTGTCTCCTATCAGTGCCCATGAATTCTACATATCAGTGCTCATCAGTGTCGACTCATCAGTGCCCATCAGTGAAGGAGAAAACAAAATTTTATAACAGAAACTAAGAATAACTTTTTTTATTTTTCAAAAATGTCTGTTTTTTAGTTTCGCAAAAAAAAAAAAAAAAAAAAAAGCTCGTAGAGGTGATCAAATACCACCAAAAGAAAACTCTATTTGTGGGAAGAAAATTATAAAAATTTAGTTTGGGTACAGTGTTGTATGATCGCACAATTGTCATTCAAAGTGCGACAGCACTGATAGCTCAAAATTGTCCTGGGCAGGAAGGGGCGAAAGTGCCTGGTATTAAAGTGGTTAAGGACCGGTCTCTTTTTTTAGATGTGTTGTCTAGAAGTTAAAAACCTTTTTTGTTTTTTTTGCTAGAAAATTACTTCGAACCCCCAAACATTATACAGTGATGGGCAACCTTTTTGGCGTAGTGTGTCAAATCGGCAAAAAATCAAGCATAACTCGCGTGGTGTGTCACTTCGACAAAAAAATATAATTTTGCGCAATTTATAGTTTAAACTACAAAAATGTATAATTGCAATATATAATTGTATTTAATAAACCAAAAACAAATTATTTAACATACCTGCTTAGTAACTTCTTTGTTCATCAGTCGATTTCGTATGTTGCCCTTGATATTATTGAACTTGTTTGGGGTGCCGTGAACCAGGGCTGTGGAGTCGGCTGCTTCCAGCTCCACGTCCTCATCAACACGCCGCTCCAGCCCGCCCCTGCTATGAATATTCCTAATGACACGAGGGCTTACTACCGTTTCAGTACATAGAACGCAAAATGATCTGCCATTTTTTTTCTATAATGCCATACATCTCGCTCCATGTCTCTTGAAAGGGTCGGCCACTGCTACTACCACTCCCTTTACCTAACCTTTGTTTTTTTATTTTTTGGGTGCTCCATCAGTGGGCCAGTGACAGCAGATAGAATTATAGATAGCTTGTTATCTCATAACAACCTCCCCCTCACTTATCTCAGTTATTGTGGGCAATTACAAGTCCATGGCACCCCAATAGTTGCTGCTAATGGCGCTCACAGTTCCCCTTGGCACTCCGCTGTTCCCTGCTGTGGTGCGGTCGTAACTGGCAGTCCCAGGAGTAGACTCTCTGTGAACACCATTTTCATATGTGGGCGCTACTCATGTATCTGTTTGCTTCTGCGCACGAGCTCGGCGGCACGGGGTGCGTTTTAAAAAAATGTTTTTCCTTATTTATTTTACCTTTTTTATTTTTACACTGTTTTTTAAAAATAAAAAAAAACATTTTGTCACTTTTACTCCTATTAAAAGGAATGTGGACCTCTTACCTCAGATCTCATGTTTACACTAAAATGCAATAAAAAATAAAAAATAAAATTTTCATTTAAAAAAAAATGGCCCTTTTTAAGAGCTATGGGTGGAAGTGATGTTTTGATGTCACTTCCGCTCTGCAATGTCATGGAGACGGGTTGGGGCCATAATCCCCTCACTCGTCTCCATGCACAGCCACCGAGAGGACCGGATTGCCTCCGCCGCTGCCGACCGGCTCCGGTAAGCAGCGGAGGACACCGGATCGCGGCGGGATGGGTGGCCCTCTCTCGCCGCTGATAAAAGTGGTCTTGCGGCGAATCCGCCGCAGAGACCACTTTTATCCTATAGCCGAGCACGAGAATACCGGGGTTATGTCACCTAGCTGCTGCTATAACAATGATATCCATTCTCAAAGTAAGGATGTATATCGGCGGTCGGCAAGTGGTTAACAGCCTATATAACAAATGCGGTGAAGTAAAATTAAATACGGTAAGACTTGTATATATTTATCTCACCTGAGAAAGGAGGCCCTCCTCATCTGCTCTCTCTGCTGTTTCATGGATTTCCCCATCCGACTCCTCTGTTATCGGTGCTGCAGCTTGTAGTGTGGAGTTCCCACTGGGTGACATCTCGCTCTCAGCTGCTACCTGCTTGTCTAGTTCTTGTAGTGTAGACTCCTGATTGGATGATGTGATTGGTCCAGATCTTGCATCATCACCCCCATCTTTCTCTTCATTTCTTTCTGCTGCTACTTGCTGGTCTATCTTGTGTAGTGTTGACTCTTCAGTGGCTGACATGACAGGTCCTGATCTTGCATCTTCATCCCCATTGTCTATTTCTTTCCTCCCTGCCGTCACCTGCTGGTCCAGCTTTGGTTGTGTGACTTCATCACTAGAAATCATTTTGTGTATCCATTGTTCCTCTGAGATAAGTAAAACATGAAAGTATTAAGTGTAACGGGAAATCTGTTATATTATGTTTTATATTAAATCAACTGCTGGCATAACTTTATAATCTGTAGCAAGTTTTATTTGAGACCTCATTATCAAAGTGGACCTACCGGCAATGCTGTAGATGTCAGTGCTGTCACTGGAATCGCTTAGTTCCACTTCTGAATAACGGATCGCCTCGCTGAGAGCTCTGGCAAGCCGGTGGTGTATTTCCTGTACTAAAGTGGAGTATAGAGTAACCGTATCTTATTACATTGAAATCTTATGCAGAGCCCAGACAATAACATTCAGATACTTTATACTGTGTGCTGCCTAGATGAAAACAGATTGATACCTTCAACATAATTACTGAACAGAAAGTCAGTTGTGTATTTCAAAATGTCTTTCCCCAAGAGCAGAATTATGTGTCAATTAAATACAATATTGTTAAAGAGGAAGTAAACCCTGATGGGTTTACTTCCTCTTTGATTCCCTGCAAAGGTAAAGCATAATGGACTACTATGCATCGCATCGCATCCGTTATGTGTCACTTACCTGACACAGGAGCCAGCAAAGTCACCGCTGTCCCCTGTAGTTCCGAGCGTCCATCTTCTTGGTGGGTCTCACTACTCCGGTGCTGTAATTCGCCGGAGCAGCGATGACGTCACTCCCGCACGTGCGCACGGGAGCCGACACTCGCGGCATATCGCCGCAATCTGCGGCTTACCCAGTGCGCCTGCGCGCCGCCGTCTACGGCGCATGCACCGTAGATAGCAGTGGCTGTCTTCAGGTAAATATCTCCTAAACCGTATAGGTTTAGGAGATATTTCTTGGACCTACAGGTAAGCCTTAATCTAGGTCAAAGTGGTTTGTAAGGGTTTACAACCACTTTAAGTGGCTGCTCTACATCCTGCAGGAGGGAGACATGCTACATGAGAAACCTTGCAGGTACATATGTAAAGCTGGCCATACACCAGGGACTGGATGATTTATGATCAGTATGTGGCTGTTTCTGTCCTGCTTGACAGAAGTCGATCAGTAAATCAACATCTGTCGAAGGGACATTCTGGAAAACTTGTCTGTGTACAGTCGGTTGTAGTTCATGATCAATGTGTTCTGACAGCAGGGGGTCCCACTGTCAGAATACAATTTCCCAGTAGGGTGGGGGGATGGTCAGTGGCAATCCTCCATCCACTCACTTCATTTGCGTGGGTGGAGGAAACTGTTAGCTTTTGAATGAGCAAAAACTAACAGCATAATGCTCTTAATACAGACGCTCCACTTCCCAGAGCGTATGCATTCTATTAAAAATAATAGTTGTGCAACCAATTCCTTAAATGCAGCACTGAGGTTTAGGCAACATTTTTGTTTTCATGCAGAGTACACACTTAAGTTCAGCTCTCCTCGCCAGCTGCTGAGAAACAGGGACTTGTAGTTTTCCAAGACCTAAAAGATGCTGACTGCTGGCCACAAATAATGCATGCTCACCTGAATGCAGATCTAAGTTTGCTCTGGCTATTTATCCCCACCTGCTGGAAATTTCTGCACAAAGAAACTGGGACATTGAGAGTCCACATACTGAAGTGGATGTATATTAATCTAAAAGCAGAAATATTTTAGTATGAACTTTTAATTGTTCATTATATCTTATTGGCTTAAAACCTAAATCCACCTTTTTATTTTTATAATTTTTTTTAGCTTTGGATGCAGTGGAAAAGAATTGCACTTTTGTCAGATCTCTATTTCTACCTGTGATCCCTTAAAGCGGGATTCCGCTCTTTTTTTTCTTACCTGTGTTACAGGTGGGCGACTGCTACCTTCGCTTAGCATTCACGTCCGGCGTTTTTTTGGCCCCCGGCGCGACGATTCTTTTCCTCGGGATGACTTTTAAAAAAGTGCTCTGGCGTTTTCCATTTTAAGTGTGGGCGTCTGAAGCCCACAGGCATTTACTTCCTGTGTATCGATGACGCTCGGCTCCCAGCATGCTCCGCTCCATCTCGCGCATGCTCCGTGTGCAATAGTGGTAATGGCAGATACAGCTGCCTGCCCACTTTAAAAATGGCAAATTCGGACACGCCCTCGTCACGTGACCGGCGTCCTAACGAAATCTCGCGAGATTTCGCAATTTCATTGTCCCCCCATGGATTCTTGGGAAATAGCTTAGAAATTTCCCAGGGACCATTGCAAGGACGATAACCACGCCTACTCCCACGGGAGGACAACCCGGAAGTCAGCAGAAACATCTGAAATAAAAGCTAAGTAAAGAATAACTTTTTTTTTTCAGGGTTCATTTAGGTAAGTATTCAATCTGGTGATTTTAATAAGATGAAGTTTCATTTTTAGGTACCAAACCGCTTTAAGTGAAATTTCCCTTACTTCCTGTCTGTGTCAGCTATACAAAAAAAGGGGGAGCAATTGTCATAGGGACAAAAGAGCTCGTAAAGCAATAAAAAAAACATTTTTAGAGTTTCCAGCGCTTCCTCACTTTACAAAAATATGTTTTGTCTGTGTCCCCATTGGAGAGATTTGCCATCACTTTATGTCTAAAGAAAAATAAGAAAAAACTCCCTAATAGAAGACAACTGAGGATCCAGACTTCTGAAGTCGGGATGACACTGTGCCTGGACTGATCTTGGTGACTTCTGACCGCTCTCTGCTGAATACTGGTCACAAGAGTGCAAAACGAATTGCACTCCTGTGACCCTAATGCCGCATACGCACGACCAAACTTTCCGGCAGAAAAGGTCCAACTGAATCATTCCGTCGGATATTACGATCGTGTGTGGGCTTCATCTGACTTTTTTTCTTCAAAAATTCTGACAGACCTAGAAATAGAACATGTTTCAAATCTGTCCGACGGAATCAATTTCTATCGGGAAAACCGCTCGTCTGTATGCTGGGCGAACGGACCAAATATGACTCAAGTGCAGCTATTTGGCTATTGAACTTCCTTTTCTAGTCCCGTCATACGTCATCACGTTCAAAACCAACAGACTTTGGTCCGTTCGTGTGTGGGCAAGTCTGTTCATTCGGAAGTCCGTCAGGAAGACCATCTGACCTTTTCTGCCGGGAAGTCCGGACGTGTGTATGCGACATTAGGAGAAGCCAAGCTGAATGAGCTCAGGCTGGACTTTTCCGTTTTTTATAGCCTTTATTTATTGGATTTACATAAATACTGTATATTCCTTTTGCAAAAGTTAGATTACAGTTGCCACTAAAACAGGAACTGAGGCAAAATCATTCAATAGGGAGCTATGTTCAGTGTCTAAGGATTATCCCCTCACTTTGCAAAGACTTCCTTGGCTTCTTGTGTTTTTGGGAACAGTAGTGCAAGGAATTCATACAGGTAGGTACAACACAAAAAAAACCTGCCGGGAGTTCTAACTATTTCATACTCTGTTCAAAACGTAGCCCTTGTACACACGGTCGGAGATTTTGACAACCAAATCCGTTGGATTTTGTCCGACGGATTTTGTCCGAAACTGTTGTATACACACGGTCGGACAAAGTTGTCGAAAAATCCGATCTTTCAGAACGTGATGACGTAATTTCGTTATGATGGGACTACATTCAGGCTAGTAGCCAATAGCTTTGATGTAGGAATTTGATCTGAGCATGCGTGGCACTTGGTCCGATCAAAATTCTCTACACATGATCGAAGTATGTCCGATCGAACCAGTTGGTCGGGAAATATTTCCAACAAGTTGGAAAATTGGGTCCGACGGAATCAGTCTGATGCATACCACACACAGTCGGATTATCCGACAACATGGTCCGATAGGACGGATTCTCCGACCGTGTGTACAAGGGCTTAGTGTTAATCTTTAAAATAATAAATAAATTAAATGGTTAAAGAACATCCTACATCCCCACTTCCCTAGTTCTGTCACTGCCCACACAGCTGGTGTAGCAGTCTGGGGATTTTAAATGCCCCACTTTTCTTACCCTTCTTTCTGTAGGGATTCTGGGGCGGATCAGTGCTATTCTGATTGGTCAGGATTGGCATGTGAATTTTTGACCAATTTCTGTCACTCTGATCTGTCCCAGATGCCCTACAGAAAGAAAGGAAAGCAATCATCAGACTGCTTCACTGGCTGTGTGGACAGTGACAGCTCATCGCCCACAGAGGTAAGTTAGCAGGGACCAAGGAGGGTTTATATGGTGTTCACCTTTTCATTTTTTTTTTTTTATGAAAAGGGGCACTTACACTTTAAAAAGGGGCTTTGGCTAAAATTGCACTTGAACTACAATGACTTATGATTGCAAATTTAGAACTTCAAAGCAAGCTTCTGGTTGGTTACCGTTGGAACAAGTGGTACCGTTTTGTAAACACCCCCTTCCCATAATTAGCATTACTCACTAGAATCCTCCTCTGTCTGTATTCTGCCACCATTGTGCAGACCTTTCCTGGCACGGCTTGGTTTTATTGTCACTGCTGACTTTGCATGTTCTAGTCTTGCAGTTTGATGTTGACGTTGTGCGTTGTCCCCCATGGAATCTGCTGATCTTGGTGATGGTGACTCAAATTTTTTTTCCTTGACTGTTGAAACTGCAGTTGCGTCTTCGCTGGTAGTGTGTGCCACAGGACTATTCCATAGTTTGGCCTTGATGTCATTCTTTCCTGTATTGGAGTTACTCTGTACAAGTAAGTCGGGTTGCTGGCCTCTTCTGGAATCTGTAATATAAAAGCTTCAGATGATGTTAAATGCAACACCTATAAGAAACGGACACCAAGTTTAGCTGGTCTGACGCTTCTAGATTCAGATCTGATTATTGCTGGTTTTACTGGGGCATCTGAGATCCGTAAAGGAGTGTGGCTTTCCTGCATTATTATAAATTACTGTTTGCCAATTACACAGCCAACTCTACTCATACGAATCCAAATATCATCCAAAAATGTATGCTGCTTTTAAATTTAGAAAGGTGTATACAGTGCGTTGAAAAAGTATTCATACCCCTTGACATTTTCCAAATTTTGTCATGTTACAACCAAAAACATATATTTTATTGGGATTTTTTTTGTGGTAGACCAACACAAAGTGGCACATAATTGTGAAGTGCATGGAAAATTTATAAATGGTTTTACATTTTTATTTTATTTTTTACAAATATGTGAATAGTGTGGCATGCATTTGTATTCAGCCCCCTTGAGTCAATACTTTGTTGAACCACCTTTTGCTGCAATTACAGCTGCAATTCTCTTTGGGGATGTCTATATCAGCTTTGCACATATAGAGAGTGAAATTTTTGCCCATTCTTCTTTGCAAAATTTTCAAGTCTTTTCACAGACTCTAAATTGGATTTAGGTCTGGACTTTGACTTGGCCAATATAACACATGAATATGCTTTGACCTAAACCATTCCATTGTAGCTCTAGATATATATTTAGGGTTGTTGTCCTGCTGGAAGGTAAACCTCCATCCCAGTCTCAAGTCTTTTGCAGACTCTAACCAGGTTTTCTTTTAAGATTGGCCTGTATTTAGCTCCACCCATCTTCCTATCGACTCTGACCAGCTTCCCTGTCCCTGCTAAAAAGCATCCCCCCAACATGATGCTGCCACCGCCATGTTTCAAAGTGGGGATGGTGTGTTCAGGGTGATGTGCAATGTCACTTTTCAGTCACACATAGCATTTTGCTTTTAGGCCAAAAAGTTTAATTTTGGGCTTATCTGACCAGGGCACCTTCATCCACAACAGGACTTCTTATGACTTCTTTCAACAATGGCTCTCTTCTTGCCACTCTTCCATAAATACCAGATTTGTGCACGACTAATAGTTGTCATCTGGACAGATTCTCTTACCTGAGCTGTGGATCTATGCAGCTCCTCCAGAGTTAACATGGGCCTCTTGGCTGCTTCTCTGAGTAATGCTGTCCTTTCCTGGCCTGTCAGTTTAGGAGGACAGCCATATCTTGGTAGGTTTGCAGTTGTGCGATACTCTTTCCACTTTCAGATGATGGATTGAACCAGTGCTCTGTGATTATGTTCAAAGCTTGGGAGATTTTTTATTTTTAAACCTAGCACTGCTTTAAACTTCACCACAACTTTATCCCTGGCCTGTCTGGTGTGTTCCTTGGACTTCATAATGCTGTTTGTTCACTAAGGTTCTCTAACAAACCTCTGAGGGGTTCACAGAACAGCTGTATTTATACTGAGATTAAATCACACAGAAGTGGACTCTATTTACTATGGTGACTTCTGAAGGCAATCGGATCCACTAGATTTTAGTGGGTCATGAAACCGGTCTGATCTGAGTCTATGATGGAGGGAAGTAAAGGATTAAGTCTAGCAGTGAGACGCTTAGAATTTTGAGGTCATTGTTAGGAAGTGCAATAGGTCTATAAGAGGCACATAACTTTGGATCTTTATCAGTTTTGGGAATGAGAATAACGTGCGCCATGGAAGGTGGGGGAGAGAGCCCTGCTTTAGGCAATGAGTGAATAGGACAGCCAGCTGGGAAGCCAAAATATCGCCATGTGCTACATAGAATCAACTGGAAGACCATAAGACCATTCAGGCCAGGTGTCTTGGCAGAGGACAGGGAGTTAATCACAGCAAGAACCTCCTCAATGGTGAGTGGATCAACTAGATGAGCTCTTTCCGAGTCAGAGAACCAGCCAAGCGCTATCAGATCCAAAAGAGATGCCAACCTCTCTGGGTCTAAACCTGATGTTAATGTGGTGGTATATAAGGATTGATAAAAACTATGAAAAGTTTGCAGAATGGCCTCTGGAGAAGAGATGGCCTCACCTGTGGGGAGAGGTAAGTTCAGCAATCACGGTAGTAAGGGTGTCATGGTGAGACATCATTGCCAACAGCCTGCCATTCCTGTCCCCCTGTACAAAGAACTTTTGCTACGTATTTGAAGGTGAAGACTGCATTTAGATGCCTGCAATGCATCAAAGTTTGAGGTGGAGGGATCCAATCCATATTGGTCAGAAGCCAACCCCACCTCACTCTCCAAGTGCTGTTGTGGTAGCAGTTTGTTGCACCCTAACCACCTTGATAGCTTAGATGTAATAGCCTCTTGTCGATGCCTTGAAAGCATCTCAGACTATCTCAGGAGAGGATAACCATTCATTAGAATCCCAGTAATCGCGTAGGGCCAGGAGAGTTTGTTCAGCTATATCAGGTTGGGAAATCCCATTGAGCACTGAGACACCACATGGAGCCACTACGAGAAGAGGAAGTGCGCAGGGTGATCTCTAAGGCGCTGTGATCAGACAGGCCACTAGGAAAATAAGATGCGCCTAGAACGTCTATCAGCATAGAGGGGTTAACAAAGGCATAATCAATTCTGAAGGCAGTTTTGTAAGAGATAGAAAAACAGGAAAGGTTTTGGTGGATGGAAATTTCCACCTCCATACTTCAGTTACACCTGCATATAATGCCCAATTTGACAACTCCCCGGTAAAGGACTCAGGTGGCAAGGGTCTATCCAAATCTGGGGAAAGGATGGCATTAAAATCGCCCAGTAGTAACATTTTTATTGAACAATAGGGGGGTTATCCTCTCCAGTATAGTATATAGAATTTTGGGCGGAGGCACATTATATACCAGCGAAGACATATCTTCGCTGCCATAGCATAAATACCAGTATCACAAATATACCCAGTGGATCTGTGTGAATCGCTTCTATGACACACAAGAGAGAATTATACACTAAGGTGGAAACTCCCCTCGCATATGTCGAGTAAGAGGCATGAAAAGCCTTCTGTACCCAGGATCTTTTCAGAGCCATTAGCTTACTCCCACCAGGTGTGTCTCCTGCAGAACTAAAACAGCTGGACTATATTGTTTGACATATATTGAAAAAGAAGCTCTTAAACTTAAAATAGATGTTTACGAGCTTTGGCTAGAATCCTGTCCCTGTCTTGGTAGTTAAGAAAGCGGCCTTAAAAGGGAAGTTCCCAGAGATGGCTTGGCCTGTGTGTACCCGATGGGCTTTTTCAACCACATAGGTAGGAGTAACAGCTGTAAGACCCATCAGGCTCTTAAAGAACTCCTCCACAAATTCTGCCAGGTGATCCCCCCCCTTCATATCCCTCAGGCAAGCCAAGGACTCTAATAATATTCCACCTGAGCTGGTTTTCAGCATCATCAGATTTTGCGACAAGGGCCTGTACTGTGCGCCGTAACTCGGCAATGGAGGTGACGTGGGTGGCGGTGAGATCCTTGGTAGCAGAGATTCTGGACTCAGACTCTGTCATTCTCCCCTGACTTTGTGTAGGTCATTCCTTATCGGGTTGCACTCTTCAGAAAGCTGATGTGCATCAGCAGTGAGGCTCTGCTCTGTTCAATTGCTGCAAGTATCATGGCTGTGCTATCCTGGGGTAAGGGGGCTGATGCCGCCAGAGCATCCCCAGGGTTCCATCTCCGATTCGGCTAGTGAGGCCTGTAGCCTTCCAACCAAGATGGCGTCCAGCCGTGGTGAAGGAGATGGCAGCAATGCATGCAGTGGACTTAGCAGACTTGGGATGTTTCTTCTTTGAGGGCATCTGCACTGGGGAAGCCACAGGAGGGTATCCCACAGAGTCTGCACCTGGGATAGCGCTTGCGAGGAAGGTAGGGGATACCCAGATGGTGGCTGTGGCCAGACCCTAAGGTATCTCAGCTGAAGCAGGTATTCAGGTGCGGCTCAACGGCCCTCCTCCACTAGGCAGGAAGATGGACAGGAGGGTAGGGATGTGGAGACTGTGCGTCCGGGCCCAGGATTAGTGCAGTCCCAAGCAATTTATCAGGATGGAGGCTATCACCAGGCCTCAGCAGGCCGTGGCCATCCAAGCCCCAGCAAGAAGGTAAGGAGGTGAGAGGATGAATGGGGATAGCAAGTCTGTGCTCCGGAGCTTGGGATGGAGGGTGCACAGCCTCAAGTCCTAGGCAGGCAAGATGGCCAGCAGGCCACGACTGGCCTCCACAGGCAGCATCGGCCCGGCAGCCTCCTAATCCACAGAAGGGATGTAAGGAGGTGAGAGGGTGGAAGAGGATGGCCAGTCAGTTCTACGCTGTTGTGGATGGATAAGGCTCAATGCACAGTTGTGGGACTCTGGCCGGGTAAGATGGCAGCGGCCACGAGTACAGGCACTATGGCCAGGCAGTTATCTCCTCTCATGGGCAGCAACACCGCTCAATTCTTGGCCAGGGCAGAGCAGGATGGCATAGGATGAAAGCCAGGATTCCTGGAGCTCTTCGATAACACTTCCGCAGTTGCTGACATCAAGACACGCCCCTACATTTACGTTTTTGGTTGTGACAAATGTGGAAAACGACAAGGGATATGAACATTTTTGCAAGGCACTGTAATTGTGAAGGAAGAGTAGAAGGTATAAAGAAAAGCATACATTTTAACCCATTCCAGCCGAGTGTACGCAGATGTGCGTACTCAGCTTTTGGGGGTTATACCGGGATGATTGCTGCAGGCATCATCCCGATATCTTTGTTTAGAGCAGGCGATCAGCTTTCCAGGTATAACAACCGATGTGACTAAAAGCCGCTCCGCTGTTATACCGGAGGAGCGCGAGGGGACGCCCCCGCTGGCGGCGGGTAGTGACAGACTGGAACGAAGCCGGATATGTCTTTGTTCCAGTCTCCTGAATGTAAACACGGAAGCGACGTTACAACGTCACTTCCGGTTTACTCGGCACCCAATGGCACCGGATTTTTAAATATATACAGTATTCAGATACACCGTTTTCGGTGATCTGAATACTTTGAAGTGCAAAGGAGGGATTGGAGGTCTTTTAGACCCCCGATCCCTCCATAAAGAGTACCTGTCACCAACTATTACTGTTACAAGGGATGTTTACATTCCTTGTGACAGCAATAAAAGTGATAAATTTTTTTTGTTTTTAAAAACACAATTTAATATAAAATAAATAAGAAAAAAATGTTTTATTTTTTTCAAAGAGCCCCCGTCACAGCGAGCTTGCGCAGCACAGAAAATGCATATGGAAGTCGCGCTCGCATATGTAAACGGTGTTCAAATCACATGTGAGATATCGCCTCGATTGTCAGAGCGAGAGAAATAATTCTAGCACTAGACCGCCTCTGTAACTCTAACCTGGTAACTGTAAAAAAAAAAATTTAAAGCGTCGCCTATGGAGATTTTTAGGTACCAAAGTTTGTCACCATTCCACGAGTGCGTGCAATTATAAAGCGTGACATGTTTGTTATTTACTCGGCGTAACATCATCTTTCATGAATTAAAAAAAAAAAAGAAAAACAGTATAGTTATCCCAATTTTTTTGTATAATGTGAAAGTGTCCCTTTTCCTAAAAAGTTGCATTTAAAACACTGCTGCATGAATACCGTGTGACATAAAATATTGCAACAATCGCCATTTTATTCTCTAGATTCTCTGCTAAAAAATATATATAATGTTTGGGGGTTCTAAGTAATTTTCTAGAAAAAAATACGGATTTTAACTTGTAAACACCAAATGTCAGAAATGGGCTTAGTTATGAAAGGGTTAAAGCGGGAGTCCGCCGGGACTCCACGTTTTTTTTTTTTTTTTTGTTAAAAGCCAGCAGCTACAAATACTGCAGCTGCTGACTTTTAAAATAGTGACACTTACCTGTCCAGCGCGCCCGCGATGTCGACACCCGAAGCCGATCTCTAGATCGTCTCTCGGGTGCTGCCGCCGCCATCTTGGGTATGGGAATCAGGAAATGGAGCCTTTCGGCTTCATTTCCCGGTTCCCTACTGCGCATGCGCGAGTCGCGCTGCGCAATGAGGACGGTCCCCGCTGCCTCTGGGATCTGTGTGTTTCCCAGCAGGCAGCGGGGCACTTGCGGAAAGGGGCGTAATCTACGCCCCTTTCCGCAGAGAGCTATCCCGGAAGTGGGTGCAGATACCTGTACTGTACAGGTATCTGCACCCCCCTCCCCCCTGAAAGGTGCCAATTGTGGCGCCGGAGGGGGGGAGGGTTCCGATGAGCGGAAGGTCCACTTTAGGGTGGACCTCCGCTTTAAACTCCCCTCATGTTCCCGTGTGCCCTACCTCAGGTTCACCTATCTTATTTGCTTTTTAGTTTGTATCGTTTTCTTATTTCTGAGAGAGCATTCATGTAAACATTTTCATACGTTTTGTCGCAAGCTTAAATGGCTAACCCAAGACTTACCCCTCCCCGGCGGTCTTCTGTGTTTGGAATTTTTGTTGCACTGTCTGTTCTCTTGCTCTGATTCCGATTCATTCTGTTGAGGCCACCTTTTCTTCTTCTTCTTCACCTTTCTCTTTTGGAGGCAGGGCTGTGTGCCGAGTGTAGTGAGGGATAAGCAATGAGATGCAACTGGCTGCGTATCTTTTGAAGTCTTCTCTGTCTTGTTTTTGATCTCAGAAACTGAGGGCAAAAGCAGATAGCAACATTTTAAAACCACAAACCTTAACAAAACCCTATTGTCCAAGTAATAAAAATATCTTAGCCCTTGTACACGCGGTCGGAGATTCCGACCGAATGTGTCCTATCGGACCGTTTTGTCAGATATTCCGACTGTGTGTGGTCTGCATCGAACTGTTTCTGTCGGAATATCCGACGGACCAAGTTTTCCAACTTGCTGGTAAAATTTTCCGACAAAATGCTCCTATCGGACATACTCCGATCATGTGTAGCTTAGGCCGCGTACACACGCACGGACTGTTCGCCCAACTTTGTCCGTCCAACAGTTTCGGCAAACAGTCCGCTCAAAATTAGCATGGACGGACATGGCCACACACGACGAACGAACAGTCCGCTGAAACCGTGCGCGATGACGTGAACGTGCCGTACGTCGGGACGAAAAATACGACGTCCTATACACTGCATTATAACTTTCGGCGTGTAAATCCTTTCTGAGCATGCGCGGAACTTAGTTTGACGAACAAGCCTACACACGGGCGGACTGTTCGCTCAAACAAGGTTTCAGCGGACAGTTTTTCGGAATTTCCGAAAAACCTTGTCCGTCCAACTGTCCGCTGAAACTGTCCGCTGAAAGCCCACACACGAGCGGACTGTCCGCCCAAACACTGTTCAGCGGACAAGGTTGGGCGAACAGTCCGCCCGTGTGTACGCGGCCTTACTCCGATCGGACAAAGTGCCACGCATGCTCAGATCAAATTCCTAGACCAAAGCTATTGGCTACTAGCCTGAACGTAGTCCCGTTGTAACGAAATAACGTCATCATGTTATGTACAATCGGATTTTGCGACAACTTAGTCCGACCGTGTGTATGTAACATCACTTCCGGACCTCTTCCGGAATTAATCCGTCGGAATTACTCCGACGGATTTGGTTGTCGGAATCTCCGACCGTGTGTACAAGGGCTAATAGGTTATACTGTACATGACCCTAAACTCATTCTGTTATATCTGCATGTTATTTCCATTTTAGTATCAAAAGGGGCTTATGGTATATTTATCATGTAGGTCATGTGATGGCACAAAACCAAAAACAAAAAAATAACGGGTATAGCAAGGTCCACTTTCTAATGCCGTGTACACACGGGTGGACTGTCTGTCCAACTTAGTCCGCCAAAACACATTTCAGCGGACAGTCCGCTCGTGTGTGGGCTTCAGTGGACTTTTTCAGCGGACAGTCTGGCGGACTAAGTATTTCGGAATTTCCGTAATATTGTCCGTCAGACTTTGGTTTCAGCGGACAGTCCGCTCGTGAGTAGGTTAGTTGGACGGACTAAGTATGGCGCATGCTCAGAAAGGATTTACACGGCGAAAGGTTGCATTGCAGTGTATTGGACGTCCTATTTCTAGTCCCGTCGTACGTGCTGTACACGTCATCGCGCAAGCTTTCAACGGACTGTTTGTTCATCGTGTGTGGTCAAGTCCATTCATTCGAAAGTAGGACGGACTGTCCGTCGGATTGTCTGAAGGACTTGGTTGGCCAGACAGTCCGCCCGTGTGTACGCGGCCTTACTTCGTATAGTTTTCGCCTACCACTCACCAAGTAAGGTGTTGTCACCGTAACCAAAAACTGTATACAAAAAATAGGGGGGGGGGGGGTTTATCCCAATGACAGACATTGGGAAAGCATAGCAGTTACTATGGGTAACAAAGGTAAATTATGAAAAAAATAAAGTAAAAAACAATAATGTGCTACAATCTGTTTGGAGTATAGCCTCACAGTGTCATCTATGTGGTATCAGCACCTAGAGTAGGGACTTCATGAAGGAGCAACAGATAAGGACATACATGTAGCTAAACAGTACAACCACATTAAAAACAGAAAACGTGTGATTGCACACAATCTTTTCTTAGCACACACTTTCTTTTCTACCTGTTTATTGCCCTAAAACAGAATTTCACTTCAGAGCCGTTGTAAAACAACCTACAGGATTATTTGTTATTTTGTGCATTGTCTTTTTTTATGTTCAGTAGTAATTAACCAAAAATGTGTTTTGTTTTGAATTGGGTGAATATAAAATATAGATTTCGTGTTTTAGGACTTGCAGGCGGAGTTGTCTACAATTGTTGTACCAAAAATACTCCCAAATTACTTAGCGGTATGAAACTCCTCCTGATGCAAAATAATATAGCTGCACTGGGCCATCAGAGGGGTCTTTCTCAGTACTCAATGGAAAATGGCTAGCGGCAAGAGCTGAATTCTACATTCAAGACAATTAGTGTTTTTATATTATGGTACACAGAATGTTTGCTCCATTTTATCACCCTCTAGTTTTTGGAGCCCTCTGTGCCAAATAACCCCCCTGGTGGTCGTGCAGATATCAGTTTTTACCCCTTTCCTGGCTGGTGGCAGACTCTTCACATGTGCTGCTCACTGAATGGTCACCTTCTGTTTTCATCTTCTGATCGTAATGGAATCCACACCTGGAAGACACAGACTGTTTGTTTCACCCTGGTCAGGCTAACAGGACTGTTTTGGTTTTTTAACCACTTGCTTACTGGGCATTTAAACCCCCCTCCTGCCCAGACCAATTTTCAGCTTTCAGCGCTGATGCACTTTGAATGACAATTGCGCGGGCATACAACACTGTACCCAAATGAAATTTTTATCTTTTTTTTTCCCACAAATAGAGCTTTCTTTTGGTGGTATTTAATTACAGCTCGGAGTTTTATTTTTTGCTAAACAAACAAAAAAAGATGCAAAAAAAAAAAAAACATGTTTAATAGTTTGTTATAAAATTTTGCAAACAGGTCATTTTTCTCCTTCATTAAAGTGCGCTGATGAGGCGGCACTGATAGGCTGCGCTGATGAGGAGGCACTGATAGGCTGCACTGGTGGGCACTGATAGGCATAGTTAAGGCGGCACTAATAGGCACAGATAAGATGGCACAGATGGGTGGCACTAAGGGGCACTGATGGGTACCACTGATAGCTGGGACTGATGGGCACTGATAGGTGGCTCTGATAGGTGGCACTGATGGGCACTGGTAGATGACACTGATGGGCACGGATATGTGGCACTGGGGTGCAGCACCGTTGTTGAGGCAGATTGTGGGTGGCACTGTGGGCACTGCTGGGTGGCACTGTGGGCACTGCTGGGTGGCACTGTGGGCACTGCTGGGTGGCACTGTGGGCACTGCTGGGTGGCACTGTGGGCACTGCTGGGTGGCACTTATTTATTCCTGAGGGGGGCAGGTGGGCACTGGTAAGCTGGCCGGGATCGGGACTAATGTCCCGATCACGGCCGCCGGTGATCGGCTCTTTTTTTCTCTCCTCGCGCTGTCAGCACAAGGAGGAATAATAGCCGATTACCGGCTCCGTTGTATCACATGATCAGCTGTCATTGGCTGACAGCTGATCACGTGGTAAGGGGTCGGGATCAACCCCTTGCTCGGATCCGTGATCAGGCGAGTCTCATAGACTCGCCGATCACAGAGCGCGCCGCGCGCGCCCCTCAGGGGGCGCGCAGGCCGCTCGTGCACGGGACGACGTCAATAGACGTCGTCCTGGCAAAGGAGGTCCGCGCTGTAGCCGTCATTTGGCTATAGCGCGGATCTCTAGTGGTTAACCATACATTTTTATTGAATTTTACAGCTTACATGTAACAGATGAGGCATTGTATATATCACATAGTTTACAGAGTTTGAATATCGGTTATCAAACTTACAAACGTAGAAACATAGATCGCATCTGAACTACTTATATTACAACAGAACATGGCCTCTTTAAGAAGTAAAGCCTGTCACCCCTTTTGGGTACACACTGTGATCAGGCTCTGCAAAGGTACAGTCATAAAGTAGCCCTCCTTGGACCTTGTTGCGGGTCTCTGGAGATGGTGCACACAGTAAGTTCGGTCCGTACAGTTTGCTAACATTTAATCAGACATTGAGATATTTTCAATGCTGGGTAGTACACATAAGCCAGTGAATGGGGTAGTTGTGTATTTACATTACCTGACAGTACGCTACCAGTACGACCGCTCCCATTGTTTGGTCCCACCACTGGATGACCAGGTGCATGTAATAAGTATCAGTAGAGGTTAAACAGAAATCAGTAGTCACAAATGTGGAGAGGCATATTTTAAAGTTCTCCCAAAATTTGTGGAAAACTGGAGCTCTTCTTTCTTTATATGCAAGTAGTCTTTCCATTAAATATTGATTTTTAACTCTAGAAATTACTACCTCAATGTGTGGAGGTGTTGCAAAGCGCCATTCTTTCACCAGAGATATGCAGGCAAATAGTATATGTACTACCATCTTCCTCAGTACAGGAAGCAATTGCTCAATACCAATGCCTAGCAGTGCAAGTGCAGGATCTAGCGTATATGTGGTACTTGTAACATCTTTGATAAGAGAAGATACTTCTTTCCAGAAGGTTTTAATCATCCTGCAGCTCCGCAGTGTGCGCAATAAGCTACCTATGGATTGCCAATTTCTCCAACAGAGTTGGGGGGGGGGGGATGTTTGGGTCCATTTTTTGAAGGCGTAGAGGTGTTAGGTACCACATGTGTAAAAAAAATTGTGACCATTATCCCAGTGATTTACACAAGCCGAGGATTTGTCGTTGTATTTTACAGCTAGGTGCCATTGACGTAGAGAGAATTCTTGTAGTTCCTGTTCCCATTTTATCATGTTGGGTAATTTTAGTTTGTACGTACAGGGGAGTAGCAAATTTGTAAAATGGAGAGAGCCCTTTATTTTTCCCTGGGTGTCTGTTAAGCAGGTAGTCCCATAGCGTTTGAGGTATTTCTATTGGCCTAGATGTGTTGGTGGATGAATAGTGTTTTATTTGGAACAGTTTGTTTCTGTCTAATACCTCCTGCTCCTCAATTGAAGATGTGAGAAAATGTTCCCCTCTCTTTTTTCCAGGATTGGGTGGATAGATTGGGGATTAAATATTCATAAGCCGCTAGGGGGATTTTTAATTTGCACATTGGGGTATCAGTGGGTTTCTGGTGTATCAAGAAGGACCATGCTGCAACAGTGGCTTGTACTGTAGGGTATGGTGGAATTTCTGGTTTGTAGTGTATGCTAGCTGCCATAGCTAGCGCTGGGAAGTCGTGACCTGGAGTGACTGCACATTCTATATCCGACCACCGATTTATCAGTTGGGAACGGAAACCAGTATCTCATTTGGTCCAATATCGCTGCTCTGTAGTATATTTGTGCATTAGGGAGGCCCACCCCACCAAGGTTTTTTGGTTTGTATAATTGTGCCAAAGCAATTTTTTCATTTTTTTTTCCTGCCCAGATATGTCTTCAATCTTTTCGATAATTAAGTAAAGAGTTTTTGGAGGATAGGAATAGGCAGTGTTCTAAAGTGATATAACGATTTAGGCAGTATTTGCATTTGGTATACAGCTATCCTCCCTATCCAAGATAGATGTAATTTTACCTATTTGGTTAATTTCTTCTTCAAGTTTATTTAGCAATGAAGGGAAGTTGCAAGTATATGTGTTAGCGGAAGATGAGGACAGCTGCACCCCAAGATAGGTAATCGAGGGGGAGTCCCATTTTCAAGGAAATATTCTCTTAAGCTTGTTTTTGGTCTCTGGTGACACATTGAGAGCTACACGAAGCATTTATTTGCACTGACTTTGTAAAGGGATACCTGACCAAATTCATATAATAGCTTTTGTATTGCTGTGATGGAAGACTTATTTGTTGATAGAATTATATCGTCTGCAAAGAGCCCTATTTTATGGCTCTTGGAGCCTATCCCAATACCCTGAATAGTGTCGGTGGATCTGATACTTTCCGCTAGGGGCTGTATGATAAGTGAGAAGATAATTGGGGAAAGGGGGCAGCCTTGGTGTGTGCCAGCTGGAAGGGGTCAGAGAGTAAACTAGACGTATAGATTTGAGCAGTGGGGTGCAAATAAAGGGGCATTATAGCTGAGTGGATCTGGGCAGATATTCCAAATTTGCACAAGGTCTTTGATAGGTAGCCCCAATGTACCCTATCAAAGGCCTTCTCCGCGTCTAAGACTAAGAAGGTGCTAGGGTGTTTGTTGATTTCCGCAAAGCGCAGAAGATTTCGAATCTTTCTGGTCCCATCTGGTCCTTGCCTGCCTTTTACAAAGCCCAATTGATCTAATCCTATGAGGGAAGGGGGCGATTTCCATTAATCTATTGGCTAAAATTTGGGCATAGATCTTTAAATCTGAATTCAGTAAAGAAATTGGCCTAAAGTTTTGGGGGTGGGTTGGGTCTTTGCCCGGCTGAGGAAGTGTGACTATAATGGCCTGTAGCACTTCTCTTAGGAAGGAACCAGTGGTAGCTGCTGCATTAAAAACTTCCACCATTTTTGGGTCTAGTAGGGAGGCGAATGCCTTATAATATTCAGCGGAGAAGCCGTCAGCCCCCAGTGACTTATGCATGGGAAGGGACTTAATAACTACTTCCACTTTTTCGCGAGTGAAAGGGGAATTGAGTTTTTGAAGCGCGATTGCATCCACAGAGGGTAGACTAACCCCCTGTAGAAACTTGTCAATTTCTATGTCTGTGGGTTGGTGGGTGCGTGGGTCATTATTGAGGTTATGAAGGGATTCATAATAATCCTTAAAGGCATTTGCTATGTCTTTAGGATTATGAAGTATGGTGCAGGAACTATGGTGCTGAATGTGGGTGAGGTTGGTTTTGGCTTGCCCTTTCTTAACTTGGGAGGCCAGGAGTTTACTTGCCCTATTGTTTTGGGAGTAGAAGGACAGTTTCATTCTTTTGAAGTGCACATCACGATCCGATTTAAGCTCTTGTCGTAGTTCTTCACGACATTGAGGTCTAAGATGCTAGGTGAAGTAGTATTGAGATTTTTGTGTTAGACCTCTAGTTCTGCAATGGTCTTGTGGAGCTGTGTCATGCGTTGTGATTTTTTTCATTCTTTCCCTGGAGGCTATCTAGATAAGGGTTCCTCTAGCAAACGCTTTATGCACACACCATGTCGTTGATGAGGAGCATTCTCCATTGGCATTGAAGTGGAAGTATTTGATTAATTTCCCCTCTATCTCATCCCTGATTTGTTGGTGCGATAGTAGGAAAGTGTTGTTACACCACAAAGGTTTGTGGGAAGATTTATTGGAATCCATAACTTCAATTGTCACTGGAGTGTGGTCCGACCACTTGATATTATGGATATCAGATTTGACCACATTTTGCAAAGTATACATATCAGTGAGAAAAAAATCAATTCTAGAGTAGCTATTATGCAACATAGAGTGATATGTATAGTCCCTCTCTGTGGCTCGAGAGCATCGCCAGGGGTCAAAGAGCCTTTCTTCATGGCAGAATGGGCCTAGACATGGCCTCTGCCTAAGAGCCACAGAGGAGGAGTCGATTTCTCCATTCAAAGCCATATTCAAATCCCCACAAATAACTAAGCTACCTTTTTGCATAGATCTAGCAAGTTTTACTACTTTGCGAATAAATTTCATTGTTTTAACATTTGGTGCGTATGTTTACCAACATGTAGTTGGTATGGTTAATTTTGGCAACCAGGATGATGAAGCGTCCATGCGGGTCTACGTGATCCTGTACTAAAGAAAAAGTTAGTGTCCCTGACGGCAATCATTACACCATTTTTCTTAAGAGTGTCATTTGCTGTGAAAATCTGTAGGAATTTGCTATGTGTGCATTTTGAGGGATTGCTGCTAGAGAAGTGCATCTCTTGTGCACACAGGACGTCGCATTTCATATCTATGGCTGATTTCCAGAGCACCCTACGTTTATAGGGGTTATTCAGGCCTCTCACATTGTGTCATTATTTTAATGTTCATTCCAACATAAATAAGCAAACTGCTGCCATCCCGTGGTAGGATCTAGAAGTGGACATGTTAAAGCGGAGGTCCACCCTAAAGTGGAGCTTCCGCTCATTGGAACCCCCCCCCCCTCCGGCGCCCACGGGGGGAGGGGGGTGCAGGTACCTGTACAGTACAGGTATCTGCACCCACTTCCGGCGTACATTCTGCAGAAGCTACGCCCCTTTCCGCAGAATCTACGCCCCTTTCCGAAGGTCCCCCGCTGCCTGCTGGGAAACACACGGATTCCAGAGATGGCGGCGGCAGCACCCGAGAGATGATCGAGAGATCGGCTTCGGGTGCCGACATCGCGGGCGCGCTGGGCGGGTAAGTGTCATTATTTCTGCAGTATTTGTAGCTGCTGGCTTTAAAAAAAAAAACGGCGGACTCCCGCTTTAAACTGTTGCTGGATATGTGTATAACTTGAGGTAACTCTTCTTGAACAGTCATCAAAAAACAAACAGGAACATAACTGGAAGACCACACTTGGTCGTATAGTAACTGGGAACAATTATGTAACTCTTGTTGCATAAAAGGTTACAGGGATCATCCTGTAAATGAAGTTTTCAGTAGTAGCTCAACAGCGGATGCTATTAAAGCCAACACCTAAATAGGCAGGTAGGATAAAGGCACCAGGGATCTGTAGACCTGAGAGAGGTAGTAATCGAATAAAGGTATCATTAACGGCACAGGTATAAGTAGATAGTTGCCTATTTATTCCTCCTGTTTTGGCAGTGATAGTTGCGTCTGTCCTGGAGAGGTTCAGGGTCTGCAGGCTCACCATCCACAGGGAGAAGACACCACTTTCTGAGGAGCTCCATACCTTTTTCTAGGGAGGTGATTGCATGCGATTCGTTGTGCGTTTCCAGCAGCAATTTGGCTGGGAACCCCCATTTGTATAGGATTTTCTGATTGCGCAGGATTTTGGTGATGGGGACTAAGTTATGCCTCACTGTCAATGTAACTTTCGACAGGTCAGCATACAGTGCGATTCCGGCAAAGGAATCGGGGAGGGCAGGGTGTTGTCTAGCGTAACGCATTAGCTGATCTTTCACATGGCAAAAGTGAATTCTTGCTATGACATCCCTGGGGATTTGGTCAGGCAGGAATGATGGTTTAGGCAGTATATGTGCTCTGAAAATTATGACATCTGCAGGCCCCAGGGATGGGAGAGCAGCGTTCATAAGCTTCTAGGGGTAAGCAGTCAGTTCCGCCGGTTTGATTGCTTCAGGGATCCCCCTAATGTTATTCCTGCGAGCCCTGTCTTCAGTGTCTGCCATTTTAAGCTCGTCTTCAACATCAAAGTGGGCATCTACTAGCTCGTAATGGGCAAAGGTAAATTCCTCCATCTTTTGTTCCACATATGTCACTCTAATGCTGATTGCTAAGATTTCTGCCTTAGTAGAGTGCATGAATGCTGCCATATCCTGCTGGAGGCCCCCCCTCAGGGTTTGTAGCATCTCTTTCATAGTAGTGTCTATTATTGGCTGCCCTGATGTGGTGAAGGCATTAAGCTGCTGACCATATGACGGGGATTCCTCCATTTTTTTTTTCTCCCTCTGTCCCTGTGCATTTTTGGGGCTCGTCCTGCTCCCCAATCCCCACGCTTTTCTTTCCCAGGGCTCTCAAAAGGGGAGGGTGGCAGTGAATGTCCAGAGGGACAGGACTCACACGTGGATGGCGATGGATTGCTGAGCGATCGTGTAGGGGATGCCAAGGTTTGTCTCCCGTCGCGGGCGCCATCTTTGATTTCTCTGCCAGCTGTTGGAGGGAAGAAATCCATCAGTTTCTTCGGTCCCTCTCGCTCCTTTCTTTTGCTCATGGTGTCCAGCGTGTTCCTCAGTCTCCCCGTGCTGCAGATGTATTTTTGGTGTGTGTGCAGGCTTGCTTTGGGCCGCCATATTCTGTCCGCTGCAGCAGAGCTCCCCTCTCGCCCCACCATCAGCTCTGGCTGCCGGCTCCGCCCCCATCCAAACAGGACTGTTTTACTAATGCTGGACTGAAAAAAAAAATAGTGCTGTGCTTTTGAAATAACCAGTCCATTTGGTTTTGCAATAAACAGATCTACTTTTTAGCCTTCTTTTTAGTAATCGTTCCGTGACAATCAGTTTTCCTGTTCTTATTTAAAAAGTGGGCAGGCATTTTGGTTTTCCCATTTTGGGCGGACACCTCTGCTTTCTTTGCTTACCTTAGCCCCCGAGTCTTATGGCTCAGGCATTATGCATTGGTCCCCCGACATGGTTCGTTTAAAGTCTGTACTTTATGACGCATCTTTTTCTGTGTTGTGTCCAATGTTCTTTTCCCCATGTGGGAATTTTATATCTGTTCTTTCTTTTATATGCTAATAAAAATCATTGTACCAGAAAAAGTGGGCAGGCAAAGAACGATTGCGCCTCTGTTACAAATTTGACTGTTGCTCCGACACTTGTTTGTGTGGTGACAGCAGCCCTGTTATCGCTGTACAAGCCCCTCACAACCATGTATTGAGTGCTCGTACCTCAATCTACCATTCAGTTTGTATCCACTAAAGCACTACATAGTTATTCAAAGAGATTGTACAATTTGGGTTGTGAGGATAGTGTTTCATTGTCAAGATGTTTCAAAAATGACATTTTGGCATACTGTCATGGGTTTTAGGGTCCATGCGCACTTTATTAAAAATCAATGCTTCTACAGGATGTTTGTGTTCTGTCTGTAAAAGCAGCTCAATGTTATTCTATGTGTCTATGCACATTAGGACTATTACAGGCATATTTTGAGCTCAATGTTTAAAGGCAGGAAAAAAACCCTTCTGGTTTGCGTTTCTAATTGGAGCTTTCTGGCAGAAAAAACACAAAACTTTACTAAACTCACATAAACTCTGTACAAAAAAAAAACGCTCTATATGAGCATTTTTTTTCTACCATGGGAACAGACTTTTTTTTTTTAAGCCCAGTTTGCATGATGCCTTAGTACAATATTCTGACTACTAGAAGCATGCGTACCTAAATTGTAATGTTTCTATACTATATAAAGGCTTCTTTGGTTAAAGACATCTGTGTAAGTCTTCATTAACTACCAAGTTTCAACAATATACTGCTCTTAGGAGACAATGGAAAGCGCATAGAGTGAAACTTGCTTAAAGCGTGTGTAAACCATAAAAATACCGTAAGCTTCTCTCACTTGCTCTATTTTAGTCTAGTAAATAAAGTTGAAAGTAATTTGTTATATAGTATATCTGTTTGATGAAAACGAATACCAGCATCACAAGGACTGGTAAGATGCAATATATGAAATGTTTGTTCTTGTGGTTAGATCAGGGTCATCTTTAACCACTTACAGACCGGACCATTTTGCTGGTCAAAGACCAGACCACTTTTTGCGATTCGGCACTGCGTCGCTTTAACTGACAATTGCGCGGTCGTGCGACGTGGCTCCCAAACAAAATTGACGTCCTTTTTTTCCCACAAATAGAGCTTTCTTTTGGTGGTATTTGATATCCCCTGCGGTTTTTATTTTTTGCGCTATAAACAAAAATAGAGCGACAATTTTGAAAAAAACGCATTTTTTACTTTTTGTTATAATAAATATCCCCCAAAAATATATAAAAAAAACATTTTTTTCCCCCTCAGTTTAGGCCGATACGTATTCTTCTACATATTTTTGGTAAAAAAAATCCCAATAAGCGATTATTGATTGGTTTGCGCAAAAGTTATAGCGTTTACAAAATAGGGATAGTTTTATAGCATTTTTATTAATTTTTTTTTTTTTTTTTACTAGTAATGGCGGCGATCAGCGATTTTTATTGTGACTGCGACATTGTGGGGGACCCATCGGACATTTTTGACACATTTTTGGGACCATTGTCATTTTATACAGTAATCACTGCTATATAAATGCAGTGATTCCTGTGTAAATGACACTGGCAGTGAAGGGGTTAACCAGTGGGTGGCAGTGTAGGGGTTAAGTGTTCCTAGGGGTGTGTTACTAACTGTGGGGGGTTGGGCTTTCATTCAGTGAACACTGATCTCTGCTCCAATCACATGGAGCAGAGATCAGCGTCACTAGTTGCTAGGCAGAATGGAGAAATGCTGTTTACAATGGCATTTCTTCATTTGGCCGCTCCGTGAGACGATCGTGGGTATGCCCGTGGCGATCGAGTCCGCGGGTCCCGCGATCGGACTCACGGAGGTCCCGACCAGCTCGGGAGCGCGCCGCCGGCGGCGCGCTCTCGATGGCCGGGCGGCAAATTTAAAGGGACGTATATGTACGCCCATTTGCCTGCCCGTGCCATTCTGTCGACGTACATTGTCGTGCGCTGGTCGGCAAGTGGTTAATATTGACTGGACCCTGGGTATATATTTTCTTGGGCCCCCTCTTCCATGCAATTTCACTCTCCACCTGCTTTGAGACATACAATATATAGCAGCTAGACTCACAATCAGTTTACTGAATCAGATCAGGCTGCGATTGGTTGCCAGAGGTTACAGTGTACCATTACCGCTCACTGACTGGCTGCTAGAGGTTACAGCACACATTATGGCCCACTGTTATTTTCTAGAGGTTACAGCACATGACTTCTGCTTGTTGTTTGGTTGCTATAGATTACTGTACATCGATACTGCTCACTTTTTGAATGCTAGAGGTTACTGAATTGGTTGTTAGGGGTTTCTGCACATTACTACTGCTCACTGATTGGTTGTAAGAGGTTAGTACACAGCATTACTGCTCACTGATTCGTTCCTAAAGGCTACCAAAATTCAGGGTGCTATGGCATCATGTTATTTTGAAGAAGGGTTACACCTCTAATTTGATTACTTTTGCAGAACATGATGTTAGGCTTAATGACCACAATTGTAGGCAGGACTTTCAAACGTGTTCCTTTATCTCCCCAGTGGGCAGCATTCAGCAGAAGTGATGGTGGATGTGACCTCAGGGGGAAATAATATACATATGAATGCCGCCTCTATTTAAATATCAATGCCACCGTCCACGACTATTTACATATTAATGCCGCCACTATTTATATTTCTAATGCAGGTTATTTACATGTAAACACAGGATCTGCAGGTGAGTCATCTGTACATTATACAAGTATAAGACGCAAAGTTCTGGAGAATATATAGGGAAAACCCCTTCAAGCATATAAACAATATAAATAATAAAACATTCAATTTAAAAATAATATAAGAATAAAGTCCATAGTATTAACAGAATTATCACTAGAGTCCAAATTCTGAGTGGAAGGGATAGTGAAGAAATTTCCACAAGCAGGGCTGCCTCCAATGGGAACTGAAACCAGATTCCGAGATTCTACAACCAAAACACAGAGAGGGGCGCCTCTGGGTGTGATGTATCAAAAACAATTTATTTCCACAGTTTAAATACAGGCAACTCACATTTACACGGTAGATCGTAAGCATGTCAGTAAACATCCATCAGAGTACCATCAATTTCGTCAGGGCTCCTCCTGCTCGCTGGACATCTTGCCAAGTATTATCAACACCGCTAGATGGTGTAGCCGGCCACGGTGGAAAGGAAAACTCAAAGCGAGGCTTGGAACACTGTGCTGGACAGACAAGGGGAGATGACGCCACTGGTATGCGACGCGTTTCATGAGCGTGCAAGTTGCACTGACGTGGCAGCCGTGCTCCTTCCTCAAGCTAAGAATGGATGACTATCAGGGGATTAAAATCATTGACTGAGGGGGGAGTGGCTGGAAACAAATGAGGGTTAAGATTGGTCAGGCTGGGGGTGCCCGTCCCAAAAAAACAACACGTCAGACCGGCATGAGAAGCTAGAAGCATTCTCAGTAATACAATATACAAACAATTTTTTTTTAGGAGAGATGGAGGGGAAAAAAATTATTAGAGAGAAGAAAATAGGGGAGGGAAGGGAAAGCTAAAAGATACAATTATGCACTAATATTCAATAAAAGCGGTAGTTACATATTAAAAAGGTACATTTCTCTTAATACATTTATATATGGGTACACTGGAAGGAGTATAAAATACATGACAAATATGGAAAATCTACATAATATATAATATATATGTGCAAAAAATTTACGAAAAATTGTAAAAAAAAAATTATATAATATATTTTTACTGACATGTTTACAATCTACAGTGCCTGTATTTATACTGTAGAATTTTTTTTTGATACATCTACACCCAGAGGTGCCCCTATCTTTGTGTTTTGAGTCATCTGTACATGGCAATAGGGCAGAACTGGGCAGCAGCAGCAGAAATTTGCACTGAGATATTGGGACACAGCACGGGACTTAAACTTCAAGGGATAAGGGAATTTAAACTGGGATAGTTGGCAAGTATGAAGCAGCTGCTTTGGGCCCCATTACAATGATGGGGCCCAGGGCAGCTGCCCCTCTTGCCCTGCCTTAAAAATGGTCCTGGGTTAGATAGACTTTTAATGTTTGGATGTATTAAAATAAGCTTCTCTGACATCATTGTCTATTATTTTTATTATTATTATTAACATTTATTATTATTATTCATTTTCCACAGATGCACAGACACGGAACACCAAAGCTACCACTATAATGTCAATGAATGAAACTCATAATAAGGATGCTTGTCCAACAGTTTGGACAATCAAGATAGAGAAGAAACAGATGGGCAATTGGGAATTAGTCAGCAGTGTTTGTATTATTTACAACCGTCTAATGATGGGAGACACTGGGGAATCTGGTCATTGGGAGAGATGTTGAGGATCAAAGGTCAATTTCCAGGAATTATTTTTTATTTTTTATCTAGGTCACATGATCTGGATAAAAAAAAATGTTCCATGGAATGGGGGCCCCATATATGAAAGAACATCTTCCTTACCCCCAATATTGTTTTCTCCTCGTACCTGTGGCATGGTTTTCCTCCACTAAGCTCAGTTATTCGGAAACAACCACGTCTCCCCTGCTGAAATCCCACACGGTAGCGATATTCGCAGCACGCGCTGATTCGGGCTGCAATGAGTCCATTGATGTAGATGCTGGCGCTGAATGTATAGCCATAATGGCGGCGGGAGACCATCTGAAACTTCTCTTGAATGCAGAATACAAACATACAATGTAACTTTTTTTTTTTTTTTTTTAAGTGTACTTGGTAGATAAAAAACCAAATATATTAAATGCCGCTCAAATATCCCAATCTGTCATCCCAACCTGGTCGGGTCGAATACTGGCTCGTCAAGCACATTGGAGATCACAACAACAACACGGTGCCCGTCTGCACACTGCCTCAGCATGTGATGAACTCCAATTTACTAAGAAGAGTTCACCATATGCTGAGGCAGCTTACAAAGTGTATATACCTCGTCACCTTTCCCGTTAGGATCAGACATTTCCTTATTAAACTAAGAAAGGGAACAAGAATTCCATGCCCTTTAAATCTCCACCAAAGACTAATCCCCTGCTAGCACAAATGGGGAATTGAAAACGCAAAACCTCGCTCCAAATTGATAATAAATAACTAAATAGCTGCTCCCCAAAAAGTGTAGACAAACTACTGTGTTAAAAAGAAAAACTGATATAGTTAAAGCTATAACATCATCTTTCACATTCTACAAAACAATTGTGCTAACTCTACTGTTTTTCGTTTTTTTTTTAAATTTAATTGAAGTGTATTTTTTCCCAAAATATTGCGTTTAAAAGACCACTGCGCAAATACAGTGTGACATAAAATATTGCAACAATCGCCATTTTATTCTCTAGGGTCTCTGCTAAAAAAAAAAATATATAATGTTTGGGGATTCCAAGTCATTTTCTAGCAAAAAATACTGATTTTAACTTTGTACGAAACAAATGTCAGTAAAAGGTTTAGTCTTTAAGTGGTTAAACTTCCCTTATTTACACACTGAAGTTAATTCCTTTGATCTAAGAATGAAAAGTTACAATGTTTCTAGATATCTACTGGATAATGTCGTGAAAAACTTGTCGGGCTGCCCGTCTTTTTTATTTTGACAGCTGAGTGAGCAGAGAACTCTCTACACTTGTTACATGAATGAATTGGGAAGTTCTGCATGGAGATTGTGAGGGGGGGGGTTGAATCGAGATCACGTTTTTTTTAATGATTAATCGTGCAGCTCTACTATTGGTGAGAATTTCTGATTGAGTATTAAAGTCCCCCAAGCTGTCACAATTCCTCCTGAGGCCGCGTACACACGAGCAGACTGTATGGCCTACTTAGTCCGTCATACAATCCGACGGACAGTCCGTCATACTTTCGAATGAACGGACTTGACCACACACAGATGCACAAACAGTCCGTCGAAAGCTTGCGCGATGACGTGTACAGCACGTACGACGGGACTAGAAATAGGAAGTCCAATACACAGCAATGCACCCTTCCGCCGTGTAAATCCTTTCTGAGCATGCGCCATTCTTAGTCCGTCGAACTAGCCTACTGACGAGCGGATTGTCCGCTGAAACCAAAGTATGACGGACAGAATTTCGAAAAATCCGAAATACTTAGTACGCCAGACTGCACGCTGAAAAAGTCCGCTGAAGCCCATACACGAGCGGACTGTCCGCTGAAATGTGTTTCGACGGACTAAGTAGGCCATACAGTCCGCCCGTGTGTACGCGGCCTGACCCGCATAGATTGACCTTTAGGGATGGTTTTAAGCCATTGTGGGTAATGGCAGCTTTGAATAGGCACATATCCATTCCTATCTGTTTCTTTGAAGAACATTTTGGTTCTAATTTTATGTAGTTTTTTTTTTGTTAATGCCAAATCCAGATAGCTGATCGTCTCTGGATGACAATTGGCTAACATTTTTAGACCATAAATATTGGTATTCAATGTGTTAGGAAAGAATTTTAGACTGGCTTTAGGACCCTCCCACAACAAGACAATATCCTCAATATTGATTATAATATATAATCTTTTGTAAAATGTGAGCCCCCTCCATGCCTGTTGATAAATTGTTTAACGTTTGCATTTATTTAGCACTGGCTTGGCTACACTAGGTGCATAGCGTGCCCCCATGGTTACCCCCATAATCTGATTATAATACTGACCCTGGAACCAAAAATAATTGTTCCCCCTTCGGTTAAAATGTTTTATTTGCACATCTTTAAAATTAGACTTTAAGAGCCCATATGACCGCTTTCAGGCCATCTTCTTGTTTGATGTTTGTATACAGGGATTCAATATCCACTGATACAAGTAAGGTGTTATCATTGACTTCAATTGTTTGGAATAATTGAATAAGTTAGCTACTGTCTTTTTAAATAGGACTTCCCTTGCATGAACAACAGTTTGGGGTAAATATCCAAATATTCACCCACCCTGCAATATAAGGAATCAATCCCGCTATTGATGGGCTGTGCAGGGGGTGGATATGTGTACTTTGGGAACAATATAGAGTATTGTCATTCTGGGGGCTTGTGGGATAAGGTACTTAGCCTCTTTTTTATCTAGAATATTCCCCCCCCCCCCTTTTTTTATCCAATCGGCTAATTCAGATTTTAGTTTAATTGTAGGATCTTTTTAAAATTTCTTATAAGTGGTTGTATTAGCAAGTAGTCTCTGCACTTCTTTATTATAATCTTCCTTTGTGAGTATAACTAACCCCCCCCCCCCCCCCCTTTGTCTGCTGGTCTTACTACTACCTGTTTATTTTTTTCAATTGCTCAATTCCTTCCCATATACGTTTATATCATTCTTTTTTTTTTTTGTTTGTTTTAATTTTTTTTAACCTCCTTCTGGATCATGTTTTTTGAACAATTTTTCAATAAAATTATGGGTACCCTTTTTGGGGTTGAAAACTGAAATGTTCTTGACCCCACTACATACAAACTCTTTACACCTGGTCCAATGGGGGAATGAGCGATAATCAAGAAAAATGTTTTTTAATATTGAGTTTCCTGGCAAATTTTTCAATATCGATAAATGCCTCGAATTTATCAAGGTTTTTATCTGGTGGAAATTGTAATCCTTGGGCATTTCCTCCTGCCAGATTAAACCCAGATTTAATTGTCCCATTTTCTTTTCCCCTTCCTCCTCTTTGCTCTCTTTCTAGATGCTCTCTTGGGTATTGTTGGGGTGGTGGGGGTGGAATCCTGTAGGGCTCCTTCCATCCACTCCATCCCCCCCTGTTGGTAATAATTTTGATAAGGTGCTGGTCTACCTCTGTAATTGCCCCTCAATCCACCTCTAGGTGGCCTGGGTGGGTAATGATTTCTACCATATTCATAACAATCATGGTAGTCAGGAGTTCTGTTCCCTAATGGTGCAAACCTATTTTGAGTGGAGACTGAATACTGCGGGGCCTGTGGATGGTTAGTATCGTAATTAGCTGGGTTATTTTTTAGGTTTATTTTAGGGTTTGGTATCCTTTTTTAATTTGGGTGTTCGCATTAGATTAAAGAGGTCATGGCTAGCTGGTGAGCAGGTCTTTCTATTTGAGCACATTGGGTGTGTTTTTGAATCCATTTTCAAGTGGTGGAGGATTTATATTGCACGTTATGGGCTAATTGAAGTTATTTCACTGAAGATTTATGGACTTTTACGGACACTTGTGATTTTATTGTTTCAAAATTATTCAACCACTTGTTTTCCATGTTATATATGTGGTTTTAATTGTTATATTTAGCTTAACCACCAGCCCACTTACATAGTGGGTTCACTATCTAGCGCCCTCTTTGACTTTTTTCTTTTTTAACAAATAGGGAATTGCCCCTTCCAGGCCCTGCACTGATGGGCATTTACCCTTACCAAAGTCACTGCTTACAGGAGCTTACCTCCTAGGCTCACTAGTAGACAGTTTTCCCTGCTTTCATTGATAACAGGTTTGTCGTTCTACATCTGTCATTTGTGAGGATTTATTCCTCGTGGTGCAGTGCTGCTTCCACTTGCCCACTGGGTTCTCACCACTGGTTAGAACTTGCACCCCCACAATGATGAGGACTTACCTCCAGGGCTCAGATAGCCTTTGAATACACAGATGCTCTCTCCGCCACAGATTTGCTGAAACATGCTGACTTCATCTTTGGGATTGATCATCTCATTGGTGATGGAAAATCCAGTGCCCAAATACTGTAGGATCATCTTAACATTGGAGCGTTTGTTGAGCATTTGAGCTGATGTATTATTATGGCCAAAACTCGACTGTGAGATCTAAACAGATTACAGGAATGTCAGAGCAAGTTCACTGCTGGAATATTGTTTGCACTGTCTGCTAAAAAATACCAAATCCATGTGGCTACTTTCAAGTTTTATGGCACTCTAGTTTCCAAATTAATGATGTCTTCATTCCCTAATTGGTTCTCCATGTAGAATAAGTAATTGGGTGTTTACAGCTGTGAGAGCACAGAACTCTAATGCCGCGTACACTCGGTCGGAGAATCCGTCGGAATGCGTCTTATCGGACCGTGTCGTCAGATAATCCGACTGTGTGTGGCATGCATCGGACTGATTCCGTCCGAATCTCCGTCGGACCCAATTTTCCAACATGTTGGAAATATTTCCCGACCAACTGGGCCGGTCGGACGTAATCCAATCATGTGTAGAGAATTCCGATCGGACCAAGTGCCACGCATGCTCAGATCAAATTCCTACATCAAAGCTATTGGCTACTAGCCTGAATCTAGTCCCATCGTAACGAAATTACGTCATCACGTTCTGAAAGATCGGATTTTTCGACAACTTGGTCCGACCGTGTGGATGCAACAGTTTTGGACACAATCCATCAGACTAAATCTGACGGACAAAATCCGACAGATTTGGTTGTGGAAATCCCCGACCGTGTGTACATGGGCTTAGAGAAATAAGAAGGCAGCAGGGATTTGACTCACTAGTGCCCACAAAAAGCATCTAGATTTGGAGGATTTGTCTTATGTTAATCTGTATTTTTTGTAAAGCATGTTTCTGTAACATGAGTGGCCATAAAGGAAATAACCGCAAATGACAGTTAATAGGATTTGACTAATATCTGCTCTCTCCTCTCCACTATCAGAATTGCCTCCATTGCCGCTGGGGCTGTACTCTGTGTCAAGAAAGTCAGCGGACGACAGGGCATGTGAATGTGCCATTATGCACAGTTAGCCCTAATGTAAGTTGTAATTTAACCACATTTTTGGTATATATTTAAAAGCTGTTAATCCCTGCCAAATGTATGATTAAAGGACCTACCCATAGTCATACACCGCAAGGAGGTTTGCGGAGAGGTTCTAATATTATTTTTAAAAGAATATGTGAAAGTTTTCTTGCTTTTATTTGAATTTGAATATTTAAAAAGGGCACATATAGCAAGAGAAGTAAAACCTTGGATTGCAGGCATAATTCGTTCCAGAAACATGCGTGTAATCCAAAGCACCTGTATATCGAAGCTAATTTCCCCATAAGAAATCATGGAAACTCAAATGATTCGTTCCACAACCATTTATTCATAGGTCCTTCAGTTTATAGTCCATTTAAAAAGATTATAGCAATGTGACCAGGTTGTGTAACCATAAAATGTCCATCCACAAATGGCAACCTCCACAAGGGGACTAGAAGCAAAATCCAGCAGGGGCTATGGAGTATAAAAGAGAAGAGAGGTGTCTCTAAGTGTAGCAATAGGTTTCTAAATGTTGTACCTTCATTAAATGTAATCATATTGCTACACATAGGCACCTCTCTTCTCTTTTATACTCAGTTGTGACATGACGCTACTTGTATATCAAGACATCGCTTGTATATCATGTCAAAATGTATTTAAAAATGTCACTGCAAAACGCTCTCAAACCAAGGTTTTACTGTACACTAAAACCTTTATCATTAGAATAATCCAATACAGTGTACATTCCTTATAACAAATATTTGAGAGGTACCCAACTCCAGCCAAATCTTCCTTTTCAGTTCTAAAAAGTGGGTAAGAGTCAAAACTTTTGTACATATTTTTTTATTACTGTCTGTCATCCTGTGGGTAGATTTACTCTTGATTTATTTACCAGTGATAACTGGACAAGAAATGAGAGCCTGCATGTATCACTGAGACAAGCCAGAGCAATAAAACCCCAAGATATTCTGACCTCCTCATACGCAACTAGAGCAAATGTTTTGGCTGGATTTGGGCTTTTGTTTTATTACCTGATAGATACTGTTGAACGATTGTTGCGGTTGCGATGTTGTTTTTGCTGCAGCAGGGTTGGGAAGTTCTTGAGGAGTCCTCAACAAGTTGGGAATGAAGGGGATGGAGTAGTTGATGCTGAAGTTGATGGTGTCCATTATCATGGAGGTGCATTTAAGGTAAGTACATGGCAAAGGGGCCATAGTTCCAGAGACTTTTTCCACCAGATGCTCCAGCCACCAGTATGTCTATAATGCAGAAGTTATTTCTGTGGGTCATATGCATATTACAACTAAAATCTGTTTATATATATATATATATATATATATATATATATATATATATATATATATATATATATATATATATATATATATATATATATATATGCTCATAAGTTTACATACCCTGGCAGAATTTAAGATTTCTTGTCAGAGAATATGAATGATAACACAAAAACTTTTCTTTCACTCATGGCTAGTATTTGGCTGACGCCATTTATCAATAAACTGTGTTTACTCTTTTTAAACCATAATCACAACAGAAACCACCCAAATGACCCTGATCAAAATTTTACATACCCCAGTTACCATGTATTGCCCCCTTTAACATCAATGACAGCTTAAAGTATTTTGTGGTATTTGTGGATGTAACAATATCACGGAAGCTGTAGCTAGTGGACATGTTGTTTGAGAACCTTTGGGCAGCCATGACAGCTTGGCTAACCGTGTAACATTACAGGCAAAAAATACGTACTCCCTCCTCCCTTCTGTTAAGGAATTCATAGTTTTAGACTTAAAAGCATGGGTCTTCAAACTAT
Organism: Lithobates pipiens; assembly: GCF_037356315.1. Lineage (NCBI taxonomy): Eukaryota > Metazoa > Chordata > Amphibia > Anura > Ranidae > Lithobates > Lithobates pipiens. The sequence continues at coordinate 858,641 of NW_027507728.1, read as the reverse complement.
GGCCCTCCAGTTGTTCAGGAACTACAATTACCATCATGCCTAGTCATGTCTGTGAATGTCAGAGGTTTACAATGCCTCATGGGATGTGTAGCTTCGCAACAGCTGGAGGGCCATAGTTTGAGGATCCCTGCTTCAAAGGAACGGTTATCTCAACAGAGAAAGCAGAACCAGGCTAGGTCTGTAAAAAACAGCTCATGTCGGCCTGTCAGGATGTTCGGGCCTGTCAGGATGTTCGGGCCTGTCAGGATGTTCGGGCCTGTCAGGATGTTCGGGCCTGTCAGGATGTTCCGGCCTGTCTAAAACTGTTACCCTCTCAATTCAGAGAACCAGCAGATACTGGTCGTAAAATGCCTGAATGCATATAAAGCTTAAACCGTGGAATAAGTATGACATTCCAGCATGTTTCAGAACTTCCAAAGTAATAACACAGCCATAATATGGACATATTTAGTTTCCTCAGATAATTTGTAACATTTCAAGTACAGACACCCCTATGTCAGGTCATATGGGAAACCTCTGGTACAACTTATTACTCCTAGGTAAACTGGACAGTAGATACATGGCATGTTTATATTTGTTTTGAAGGAAATCCCATGCTGAACAATAATATGGATATTTGGAGTCTGTAAACACTATAGATGCAGACTTATGAATATGTATCACAAAGTGTACCTGGGACATGGTCATGAGTGTAGACACCACCTCCCAGCAACCAACCCCTAAACAAGATGACCAGACAATTGGCCTTTGTCAACACCCCTTTGATTTGACAGAAAAGAGGAGAAGCTAAGACAATGGTCAGTTCTCCTTTTACCATTCAAACAGGAACATGCCAAGTTTGAGAACCGATTACCCAGCTCATCGATCGAACTCTGATCAACCCTCAGACATTAATTGCAACTATTCTTCCTTCCCAATTCTGCCTTATTTCTTTGTGGCTGTATAGTGTCTTTATCTCTTTGAAACATCGTTTTACATTGAAACTCCTAAGGTTTGACCTTATATTATATGGTTTTGGTAAATCTGAAGGCAAAACTCAGCAGAAAAACCTGATAATGTGTATGGGACTTTAGTATTGTCCCAGCAGAAATGTAAACTAGGGTGTCTTCACTGGTCTGAAGCCTGTGAAGAGAGGTAAAATTAGTCAGAGCTTGCTACAGAAGTTCATCCATCTGTCTCCCTGGAGGCTTCCGATTTGGAACGCTTATTCTTCTTCTTGGTTTGCTTTTGCCAGTCAGTGGCGACCTGGAGTGGCTGGGTGAAGTGGCCAGTCCGGTGTAGGGATCTGTGGTAGTTCAAACGTTCTGAGGAATTTTGGGAGGTCGCCCAGTGTGCGAAACGTCGCTGACTTCCCTTCATGGGATGCAGAAAGATTGGGAAGCCCCAACAATATTTAATTTGCTTTGCCTGGAGGGCTCCTGTAAGAGGTTTCAGGGCCCGCCGCATGTCCAGGGTCAGCTTGGAGATGTCTGGGAGGAGAGACACTGGGGTGCCGTTAAAGTATATGGCATCTTGGGCTCGTGCAGCTTGCATGATGGCGTCTTTAATCGTATAAAAGTGTAGTCTGCATATAACATCTCTGGGGTGTTCCAGATTTGGGTTTTTAGGCCCTAGAGCTCTGTGTACACGGTCAAGTTCCAGAGGAGCATCTTTCTCTTTTTGCAGCAGATCATTAAACATGGCGACAATTGCAGGGGCGCTAGGTCTTTGGTTTCCACAGACACTGGTAGGCCTAATATGCGTATATTATTACGTCTGGATCAGGGGTAAGGTGACCACCTCCCCTACATTTCCTCCCCATTACCGACCTGTTTGCAGGGTCTGGGTAGCTGTGTGAGCTGCGTTCTGTCCGGCGTGTGCGGGAGCACCCAAGAGACACGTCTCACTGCTCCATGCGCTTGGCCACGCCCCAACAACATCCCAATTTTAGATATAATCAGAAATTTCCCCTCAAAAGGGCGGAACTTTATAGGCATGAATTGTGAGTCCTACAATTTTTTATAAAAAAGTATAAATAATTTTTATTACACAATATATATAAAAAAAAACTGTAAATATTGTACTCATACAGACCTATATGTGGAAGGTATTTGTACAGATTGGTTTTTGAGTGCGTAGTGTATTCGCAAACTCGCAACACAAGCGCTCAAAATATTGATGAAAAAATGTATTGCATGCATTCGATATGACCTACGCGTTAGAGTTTTTATGTACTCCTTCTTCAGGGATAATTCGACATGCACTTTGTTATAAATAGGGCAATCTAAATAGTGGAAAAGCATCTGAAACGGCCCCGTTAATCCTAACCCTCGGCTTAGGAGCCACATAAAGCAACTGCACCCAGGAGTGGAGGGAGACTGCGCTACTTTAACAAACAATTGCATGGTAATGCAATGCTGTACCCAAACAATTTATATAACTTTTTTCACACAAATAAAGCTTTCTTTTGGTGGTATTTGATCACTTCTGGGTTTTTTATTTTTTTATTATATATAAATGAAAAAAGACAATTTTCAAAAAAAAATTTTTTTTTTTTTTACTTTCTGCTATTGTTCTATTTACTTTTATTATTGACACTTAATACATTTTGGCCCATCACCGCTGGGCTCCTGCGATCCCTCGGTGCACACGGAGAACCGGGATCTGTGTAAACACACAGTTTCTGGTTCTCTGAGGGGAGAAATTACAGATCGACTGTTCATACAGAGTATAAACAGCGATCTATCTCTTCCCCTACACAGTCCACTCCCCCTTCAGTTAGAACACACTAGGGAACACAACCCCTTGATCACCCCCTAGTGTTAATCAATGCATTTTTATAGCACTGATTGCTGTATTAATACCAATGGTCCCAAAAATGTGTCAAAATTGTCCGACATGTCCGCCATAATGTCGCAATCCCGATAAAAATCGCAGAATGCCACCATTACTAGTAAAAAAAATAAATAAAAAGTCATCTATCCCTTATTTTGTAGACGCTATAACTTTTGCGCAAACCAATCAATACATACTTATTGCGATATATATATATATATATATATATAATATATATTTTTTTTAAACAAAAAATATGTAGAAGAATACATACCAGCCTAAACTGAGGAAAAAATCTTTTAAATATATATATATATATATATATATATATATATATATATATATATATATATATATATATATATATATATTATAGTAAAAAATACTGTGTTTTTCTTTTTCAAAATTGTCGCTTTTTTTGTTTATAGTGCAAAAAATAAAAACAGCAGAGGTGATCAAATACCACTAAAAGAAAGCTCTATTTGTGGGGGGGAAAAAAAAGGACATCAATTTTGTGTGGGTGCAACGTTGCATGACCGCGCAATTGCCAGTTAAGCGACGCAGTGCCAAATCGCAAAAAGTGCTCTGGTTCAGGAAGGGGGTAAAATCTTCCGGGGCTGAATCGCTTAAATGGTTTGTGTGAAAGGCCATAGTATCTACAAACTATGGGCTATAGACTAAATTAGTATTTTTTTTTTTTATACTAGTAATGGCGGCGTTTAGCAGCTTATAACGGGATTGCGATAGTGCTATGAGCAATCTGACACTGACTGATACTGGGGGAAACTGACTGCCACTGATATCACCAGTGACCTTATTACAGTAATCAGTGCTAATTATATGCACTGTAACTGTACTAATGACACATAATGTGCAGGAAGGAGTTATCATCTAGGGCAGGGATATGCAATTAGCGGCCCTCCAGCTGTTGCAGAACTACAAGTCCCGTGAGGCATAGCAAGATTCTGACAGCCACAACAATGACACCCACAGGCAGAGGCATGATGGGACTTGTAGTTTTGCAACAGCTGGTGGTCCGCTAATTGCAGATCCCTGATCTAGGGCATTCAAGGAGCTAAATGTGTGTGTAACAAGTGTTTGTGTACTGTATGCTGCTTTTTACAGGGGATTTAGTTGTTTTCATTCCCGGCTTAGCAGGGAATGAACATACAGCGAGATTCCCTGTCAAAGAACACAGATCTGTGATGTTGGGGAAGCTTTGAACCAATCACTGGGTGCCGGCGGTCAATCATTGGTCGGGACCCAGTGATCGGCATGTGCTGTGACGAATCACTAGGTACGTGATCCAGCACAGGAAGGCTGCTTTGCCGCCATACATCCTTGTGATGCGGTCTGCAAGCGATTTAAAGGGTACCTTGACTGAAAAAAAAGTTGAGAAACGCTCCCCTAGAGTGTAGTACAAGACTCAGGTCCTTACTTTCTATTTTTATGCTCTTTCTATTGCTTGCTACAAAACTGAGGCTAGCTGGGAGTGGGTGTATATAGAGGATGTCCCTGCAGGTTTTTCTTTAGCCAGTGTCCAGTCACCAGAAGGAAGCTTCCTTTTAACACATAGGTTAGGACTAGGATTCTATATTTATTTTTCAGAGGTAGATTTTTAACAACGGTAGCTCATGACAGGTTCCCTTTACTGCGTCTTTATTGCCTTAGCCCTTGTACACACGGTCGGAGATTCCGACAACCAAATCCGTCGGATTTTGTCCAAAACTGTTGTATACACACGGTCGGACAAAGTTGTTGGAAAATCCGACGTGATGACGTTACTTCGTTACGACGGGACTACGTTCACGCTAGTAGCCAATAGCTTTGGTGTAGGAATTTGATCTGAGCATGCGTGGCACTTTGTCCGATCGGAATTCTCTACACATGATCGGAGTATGTCCAATTGGAGCATTTTGTCGGAAAATTTTACCAACAAGTTGGAAAACTTGGTCCGTCGGATACTCCTGATGTAGACCACACACAGTCGGAATTTCCGACAAAACGGTCCGATCGGACACATTCCGTCGGAATCTCCGACCGTGTGTACAAGGGCTTAGAGCAGAGTTGTACCTTAACCCAATTGAAGCAGGAAACTGGAGACAAGGGAGTAGGGTGACACCTGAGCTGTGGCTGGTGAAGGGTGATGGAGACGTGGCTAATATACCACTAAATTATGTATCGGGAATCGGCTCACCTTGACATCCTTATACAGCCAGCGTGTGAATGACAGCTTAATTGCTCCGAGACCCTTCACAGGTCAGCACAGCCACCGAGTTTGTCTCTTACACAGAATTCCATACCTTTTCTGTAACTTTATGAATGTAAACGGGTCCTCCTGAAATAATCCGTAAATGTAGCTCCTTTCTGTGCCTCTCGGACAAGTCTGTCACCATCAGCAGAGGTTTATTCCTTCTGTCCTGGTAGACCATAAAGACATAACCTCTGTGGAGAGCGAAATAGAACCAAGCTGTCTCCTTCGAGCAGTGAATACAGCCAATACCACCTAAGAAGGCACAACCGAAACACAAATAATGTTTCAGTATACAGAGCTGTGACTCTGCTTTATAGTATGCTGATCTCCATTCATACAGATGTACCATTCATTAGGGTCTGTGTTAATGGGCTTTTGTTCTGTACATAACGTCTTTTCCCCATACAAATCTGTATGAATGTATCCTGAAGCCAATCAAATTCAGGTCAACTGCACCTGCAATGAATTCTAAATGATCACGGCAGCATCTCAAACCGATGTCAAAAGCAATGCTGTCTTTGCCTTTCAAAGTCTGTCATCACTGGCCATTCGAGTTTGCCGCGTACACACGACCGGACTTTTTGACAGCAAAGGTCCGATGGAAGGGGTCCGTCGGACAATTCGATCTTGTGTGGGCTCCATCGGACCTTTGCTTGCCAAAAATCCAGCGGACTTAAGAAATAGAACACGTTTTAAATTTTTCCACCGGAACTCCGCCGGACCGAGAAATCCGTTCGTGTGTATGCTAGTCCGACGGACAAAAACCGACGCTAGGGTAGCTATTGGCTACTGGCTGTGAACTTCCTTATTCTAGTCCGGTCTTACGTCATCACGTTCGAATCCGTTGGACTTTGGTGTGATTGTGTGTGGCCAAGTCCATTCATTCAGAAAGGCCGTCGGATCTCCGCCGAAAGTCCGTCGGAAAGACTGTCGGACCTAGTCCCTCAAAGTCCGGTCATGTGTACGCGGCATAAGAGTATAGATATCTGTAGTTCTAAAAAAATAATTTAATGTCAACCTGTACCCAATCAAAAAGTGTTTTATACATTAACCTCCCTGGCGGTATGATTCAGTCTGGTTTTAGGTGCTGAAAGCGGTACAATTATTTTGCATGGAAATTTGGCGTTTTATATTGTAGTCCTGTAATTCTTAGGAATAACTCTCTTAAATCTGTTCAAACCAGAGTCTAGCAGACATCCCGGGTATGATAAAGTTTATAATATAATAAATAATAATAAAAATTATTCAATAATGTAATCAAATCCTAAAACACTGAAAAAGGGACACTTTTTGGTTGCTATGGACAATCTCCAAATTTCAGGCAGAAAAAACAGTATTTATAATATAAAAGTGCATGCAGGGCACTGCACAGACCACTAGGGACAAAGGGGGTGTGTATTTTTTTATACAGTACAGTAATCTGTAAGATTACAGTGCTGTGTGTGTTTTGTGTCTTTTGACTTTTTTTTGAATTTGCCGCCGTTCTCCGCTCCCTTGCGCTGTAACGTCGCAGGGAACGGAGCTCGGCGGCATTCGGCACTTGTGAATCGAGTGGAGGACGGCTCGATCACACAGCGCGGAGGACATCGCTGGATCCAGGGGACAAGGTAAGTAACTCTCCCTGTGTCCTCCCCAGCGATTCGATCCCAAGTCTGGGGGTTACCGCTCGTGTCCCAACCCGAGCCAGACTCGGGATTACCGCTAGGGGGGTTAAGAAGCTCATCAAGTCACAAATTTCCTCCTGTTCTATCAATTTCCTGATCTTTGTTACAATCTAATACTAAATCCACTATTGGGACAAACATTTTGAAAATCTTTTTGTAGTATCCAGAAACCCTGACTCTATATGCTGGTGGCAGAGATTTAAATAGAAGTCCCAAAAAAACTGGCTTGCATTGCTATTTGGCAAAGATAGCGTGTGAACGTTAGACACAATGATGATTTTTACATTGCTTTATAAGGTTGTACAATGTAAAGCTTTTAGCCTACCTTTTAGCATCAGCCACATTAAACTATTTAGCCTTTTTTTCTTTTTCCTCCAGCTGGCTGTTCTAGATGGACAAGAGGTCACAGTGTACCTGAGAGAGACCGAGAATTGCTGACAACATTGATACTTCCCAAACTCGTTTTCTCATCACATGGTAATGTGAAAATTGAATAATTAATATAATGTGTACCTGTCAGACAGGACGGGTTATGTTGTTCAGCACTGTTATAGTGTGCTGCAAGCTTCTCCGGGTTTTAATCTTGCCATATGGGAAGGTAAAGCATTGAAACTCATTCCCATTACCTATCTGTTCAATATACTCCCACAGTTCACATCAAGGGTTTGCTTCCAGACAGCTAGCAATATATTGCACTCAGCTGGCCCTATTCACAAGTGCTGCTCTGGTGAAGGGTTTCCTATTAAATGTGTGTAAATTGCCTGGAAATGTATATATTTGTATTACATGCAAGTTCAGAGTTTCGAACTAGGGACATTACAATATAGTAGGGCTGTGAAAATTAAAGATTAATTCCTCGATTAATCGTTCATTTTTTTGATCGATCAAAATTCTTTTGACGATACTCACCTCCCCGCCGACTTCCCGGGTCTTCAGGGAGTTCCGCCGAAGATCCGGTGACATCACCGGACTCCTCCCCCCTTCCCCAATTGCCTCCGTCTGCTAACGAAGGGAAGGGGGGAGGAGTCCGGTGACGTTGAAGTTTCTGGTTGAACGTAACGTGTACGGGGGAGGAGCTACGCATGACGCCACCCGCTGCTGCCCTACGGAACTAACATGATTGTCGGCTTTACCTGCTGTGTTTTTATCATCTTTATATGAGTAGTTTGTGTTTGAACACAAAAATTTTATCTTATACTTAAGCGGTGAGCACTTAGATCTTTTCTTTTTGCCCACGACCTGAGATTGTGAGAAAAGTTTATGGTCCGTGTTAACCCTTTTTATACCCGCATGCATGACCACCTGTTTGCACAGGGTACATGCCATAAGGTGAGAGTGATTAGTTAGACCGGAGGTGGAGGGGTTGTCACGCTACTGTGGAAAAAAAAGGCTTACGTCAGTGCTACAGTTTGAATTTAAAACGTATTTGTGTGAACTGTGAAGTTAAGTCATGGATTGTGGAAACTAACTAGTGTCGGGTGATTGTATATAGTGTATACCACATTTACCACTGACTTATGCAGAGTTGCAGTGCAAGGAGATCAGCTAAAAGTAGTTGGATCTGTATGTGCGTTTATAATTAATCGAAATCAATCGATTAATCGATTCAAAAAAAATTGATTAATCGAACACAGAATTTTTAATCAGTAACAGCCCTACAATATAGCAAATTACTTCAAAACACTGTGTGTAAAATGCTTAGAAAACGCATACAATACCCATGTAGGATGCATAATACATGTATGGCACAGAGTCCAAATGTCAAAAATACAAATGCCTTTTTCTGTGAATGAGCTGCAACTGTTCTTGCATGTTACAGAGACTGTTGTAAGTCGGGTATCACAATTGCAGCACTCAGTCTGATGTTATGATGATGGGACTGCACAAAATGTGAGTGATCCATAATCTTTTACAAAAGCTGTCTTTGCCAACGCAGTCCCAGGGCACACACAGTGTGGTCAGATTGGGCAGGAGCTGGTTATCCTTTCTGGATATTTCGGACTGTGGGATGATACTAAATCACCTAAATGAAAACGGCACAGACACAGGGCAGATATTACCTCCCCAAGTGGTATGAATTGATCGAGGACCACAGTACTAACCTTTTAAATATATAAAAGTGACACAGCTGTAATTGACTCGTGCACCTGAGAGGTGATCTGTGGAGCCGATAGCTCCAGCATCTGACCCCCCCCCAACTTTTTTTTAATGCTATCATGTCACTGGAATTATCATCCTTACAGATTTCTTATTGATAATTACTTACATGCACTGGAGTCTTGTTAGTGTGAGTGTCGACCCCCCGGAATCTGGCTCTCATTTCTCCGTCACCTTCTCCTCCTTATTTTTCTTCTTCACTGGTAGTTTGGCTGTGTCTTCTGGGAGGTAACACAATGGTTGCTAAGAGTCCGAGTCGCCTTGCAGACGCCAGAGTCTCTCTCTGCTTGGATTCCTATACATTGTCCACAAGCCATATTAGCCCGACATGCCTCATTTGCTACAGGTTTCCTTACCTTGTAATGGGCATTGTCTTTTTGTGACGTGACTTATATGCTAACTATATAGAGCACACATGGAAGGAACAATGCCCAATGATATCTGTAGTACTGTTCCCCACCCTCTGCAATGCATTCTTTTTTTTTTTTTTTTTTACAGTTTAAGAATTACATTATCTACAGATAAAAAAATTTAAACATTTTAAAAACCTAGTTATAGTATTTGTCAGCGCAACTCATGACTGCTGCCTGGGAAGGTAAATTCAAATAGCGTTACCTCTCTAGAACACTTTTGGGTGAATTGATCCTTTAGGTTACAGGTGTAACTTGGCAAGCTGAATTAGTCCCTGGCTTCTTATATGTCTCAGACATTCCAACAAAATTCCCAGCTCTGTTCCTGTCCAACTGAGAGTTGTGTGTTTCTGCACCACCTTTGTGTATTCCTATTGTTTTCTGTTACATTTTATATCAGTGATGGCGAACCTTGGCACCCCAGATGTTTTGGAACTACATTTCCCATGATGCTCAAATACACTGCAGAGTGTATAAGAATCATGGGAAATGTAGTTTCAAAACATCTGGGGTGCCAAGGTTTGCCATCACTGTTCTATATCATATAAAAAAATACAAAATCCTGCAGGGATGGTGGGAGCAGGGCTGATCCTGAGTGGGTGCACATGGTGCAACGCTCTCAAGTCCCGCAAACTCAGGCAATACAGGGGTGGGCATCCATACCAACAGAAGGTGGTCCACTCCAGGTGCCACACTTTGGGGGGGGGGGGGGGAGAGAGTGTCAGGTAGGGGTGTCATCATTCCGGCGTGCCCGTCCTCCCATTCCTCATCCTCCTCCTCCTCCAGTGGCAGCTGTAACAAAGTCCCGCCTCTTAGACCGGCTCCTGTGATAGACGAAACACTGATCCAATGCCGAAATGGAATCAGTGTGATGTGTATCATAGGAGGCGGGACTTTGTTACAGCAGCTGCCGGGATATTTAAATCCAAGCTCCGTGACACAGCACAAGATCTAGGCACTGGTGAGGCTGCATTGATGGGCACTGATAAGGCTGCATTGATGGGTACTGATCAGGCTGCATTTGATGGACACTGATCAGGCTGCATTGATGGGCACTGAAGCGTGGGCCGGTACACTCGGCACTCCATGCTTCACTCCTCTTTACAAATCAACACATGTGTGGGCACCTGGGGGCAGGAGGAGCCCCACATATCAGAGCCTGCATAGAGACATAGTACAGAATGGGTCCCCAGTCATTGCAAATTGTTCTGATGCTGAATTTACAGTGATCCTTGTGTGCTTTTTAAAGGGATGTTTTTATATTGTAATTCATTATCACATATAGTAAAACTGTAAACTCATATAATTCTTTTGAAAAAAGAAAAAACTAATTACTGGTGATGAGCATTATCCCCAGGTGTTGTGCCATTGGCCCGTTACCACAGAAACATTTTGTAAAGGGGAAGAGTTAGAAATATGGCCACGCCAATATTGGGGCACCAGAAATATTTCTTCACCCAGGCGTCTGTGACCCTAGGATTGGCCCTGGGTGGGAGACCCTTAACCAGTTACCGACTGCACTATAGTCAAATGACGGCTACTGTGCGGCTCAATAACTCTGGGAAGGGCGTACATTGACGTCCTCCCAGAATCGCACTCCCGGGATTATCCGTGCATGGACGCGTAACACGGATCACGGTAAAGAGCCAGTGACAACAATCCTTTACCATGTGATCGTGATGTCCAATGACGGAATGATCACAATGTAAACACAGCAGTGTCATCTAGGGGTTCAACGCTCTCCTCACACCGATATAGCGTGAGTGGAGAGGAGAGCGAACAGTGTAAATTTGTGAGTTTATTTCTATATTGCTGTGCCCAACAGTGCTACATCAGTGCTCCGCTGTGTCATCTGTGCCACATCAGTGATAAACCGTGCCTCTACAGAGCCTCATCAGTGCCACTACAGTGCTTACCTGTGCCGAGCAGTGCACACTCACCAGCACCAAGCAGTGCAGCCACACCTGTCTAGTTTACATATCGCAAAACAGTCCCAACACCAGTATGGCAAAAACATTTTTTTACCAGCATCTTGGCCTGAGCGATGAGAGCAGCAGGGAGCTGTCTCAGTCTGATTCTGATTCGACATATGAACGCGTTACAGAGGAAGAGGAACGTGTTCCCATGAAAAGAAGGCATTCTGGCATGGAGCAGCAGCAGCCTACTACCAGCAGCAGAGGGCTGTCCACCTCGAGCGCAGTGCCGTCCACCTTGAGCGCAGTACCACTGCAACAAAGACCATGCAGCAGTAGGGTGTAATTTCAGCCCCAAAGGGATAGGGCCCATTCCAGCCTTCCCTATGCCCTTCAAAACCCCCTGTGGCTTCCCCCTAATTCTGGAGCAGCAAACATCCCCCATTTCACTGCCCAGCCAGGTGTGCAGGTGAACACCGATGATTTTTTCATTTGATTTTCACTGAAGACTTTCTATCATTCATTGTGGCCCAGTGCAACCTCTATGCACAGCAGTACATAGTAAGCAACTCTGGCTCTAGTTACACCCGTCCCTTTTGAGTGGAGAGATCTTACCATAGAGGAATTCAAAACATTTTTAGGCCTAACTTTTACTGTGGGACTCGCAAAAATAAACAAATTGCACTCCTATTGGCCTACCAACCCCATCCACCACATGCCAAGCTTATCATTCATTATGCCAAGATCAAGATATCTTATGATTATGCAGTTCCTCCACTATAATGACAACACTCCATGCCCTCCCTGAAATGACCCAGCTTTTGACATATTATTTAAAATTCGAACACTCCTAAAATTATTTCTCTGAAAAATTCTCCCAGTTATATACCCCCAACCAGAATATCTCTGTGGATGAGTCCCTTGTAAAATTCACAGGCAGGTTGGGCATCAAACAGTTAATCCCCAGCAAAAGGCATATGGTGTTAAAATGTACAAACTTTGTGACAGAGCCACAGGGTACATCTACACCCAACTACCAACTGTATCCTTCTGAATGCCAAGAGTATATTGGAGCCAGCGGAAAAGTTGTCTGGGAGTTTATCTATCCACTCCTTGAAAAGGGATACCATCTTTATGTGGATCATTTTTATATGAGCTTGCCCCTCTTCTGCAATCTTCACCGGAGGGACACCCCAGCATGTGGTACAGTAAGAGCCAATAGAAAGGGCTTCCCACAAAATCCCATCAATGAAAGGCTACGATGAGGGGAGACGGCGTCTTTGCCGAACCAGGCTGTCAAGTGGAAGGACAGACGAAACGTCCACATGCTCACATCAATCCATAACGACATATACGTGGAAGTCCCCAGAAGAAACGGCCCAATCCAGAAACCAGCTTGTGTCCAAGACTATAATTTGTTTATGGCGGGGAGTGGACTTCAATGATCAGATGATTGAACCCTACCTTCCCACAACAAAATCCCGCTATTGGTATGAAAAAGTATCCCTTTATTTTTTCAGTTTGGCCATGTATAGCACTTATGTTATTTACTAAAGAACAAGTTAGCTCCATCCTTTTGTACCCTGAAGGCCCACCAGAAAATATTCGCTCTGATTCCGTGAGCAGACTCCACAAACGCCATTTTTTAGTTTTTTCAATCCCGGATTAGGGTCTGGAGACTTGGAGGCTTTAAAAAGATTTGGGTGGAAGAAGCCTCTACCCCTGTCCCCATTCTTTACTGGCCTGCTACTTGGACCATGTTCCTGCTTACTACTAGGACCAATATTTTGGTACTGCTGGCAATGACCCTGGACTGTACTGACTATGGACAATATTCCTGCCTGCTGCTTGGACAATTCCATTCATTGTCGCTGACCACGCCCCTGCCTGCTGCCTGGATCAGGGCTCTCTTCATGTGAACAACTGCTCTACTAAAACCACAGGTAATCTTTTGTTTACCCTTTGCTCAGCAGAATGTATTTTAGGGTGTAATTCTTGGTATGTGCATGCTATGTGTTAGAAATATGAAGGGTCTTCAAAAATCTCATAGATTGTAAGGAAATTAGATGCGTAATTTATGTCCCTAGAACACCTGATGGTGCTCATTGAATGCTGGGCCTGGCTGTGTAAAAGTCTCACATGTGGTATTGATTGTATTTTGGGTTGTCATTTTTGCCATGTACATGCTATGTGTTGGAAATATCTTTATAAATGGACAACTTTGTGTAAAAAAAAAAAAAAATGCGTTTTCATTTTCTTTTTAAAATTTTCCAAAAACTTCTGGAAAAGACTCATTATGCCTCATAGATTATATGTTGGGGTGTTTGCTTTCCAAAATGGGGTCACTTTATGGGCATTTCCATTGTCCTTGTGCTCCAGGGCCTTTAAAAGTGTAATAGGTGGTTGAGAGATTAGATGTGTAATTTATACTCCTAGAACGCCTGAAGGTGCTGCTTCAATGTTGGGCCTCTGCATTTTACCAGGCCATGTAAAAGTCTCACACATGTGGTATCGCCATACTCAGGAGGAGTAGCAGAATATATTTTGGGGTGTCATTTGTGGAATGCACATGCCATGTGAGAGAAATAACCTGTTATAATGACAATTTTATATTAATTTTGCAAAGAATTTTGGGAAAAAAATTACAACTTCAAAAAACTAACCATGCCTCTTACTAAATGCATTGGAATGTCTACTTTCCAAAAAGGGGTTATTTGGGGGGGGGGGGGGGGGGGGTTATTTGTACTTTCCTGGCTTGTGAAATGAGATGCAGGATTTAGCTGCTTTTAATAGATGTCGCACTATCAACTTTTTGTACTTCCGTATTGGGATTGTGGTGGCGTGTAGCAGGATAAAAGCTGGGTCATCGCTTATCCTGTAGTCTGTAAATTTCCAAGTAACCCTTCGGACTGTCATCCAGAAGTGCTGAAGCAGGGGGAAAGACCAAAAGATATGGAGAAGCATCCCTTTATCCGACTGGCACCGCCAACATTTATCTGAAGTAGCCAGGAAGTACTTGTGTAGTTTGTAAGGGGTATAGTACCATCTAGTCAAGATCTTATAGTTTAAGTTCTTGTATCTTTGTGCAAATCGATGTTTTCAGAGAGAATCTGATGATCGTTTTTGAAGGAACATCAGGTTGGGTTGCTCTGGAGGGGACTTGAGTAGGGCATACGTTTTAGAAAGTACTCGGGGCAAGACCCCCCCCCCCCCCCCCACAAAAGTCTTCGAAGATCGTCAGGTCGCGGTTAAATTAAGCTGGATTGGGAATCGAGTGTAGAAAGTGGTGCAGTCATATTGCTTTGCAGAATGGCAGTTGATACTGACCATTGTCGGCCATCAGGCCTTGCACAGAGGGCTAGTTATTATTTACCAGGAAGTGTGAGACTGTGTCCCTCCCAGTTGATGTGAGTGTCTCATATCCCGCTTGTTCCAGACCCGGGGGAAAGGCAGGGTTACCCAGAATCAGATAAAGTGAGGTCTTAATGGAAAGGGAAGTGGTGAATATTGTGGATGCACCTACCCGAAGGGTAGTGCCAATTATGGTGTGTGCCTTCAATGCTATAGCTGATCCAAGCACCAAACCGCACCTTTCAGTGTGGCCTCCGACTGTTCCTGTTCTAGCTGTGCCCAAAGTTTGTTTTTGCTATGGCGATTCCAATCTCTTATTCTGCCTATGTGGACGGCCAGATAATAATTTAAGTCTGGGAGGGCTAAACCTCCATAATGTTTCGGTAGGGTTAAATAGCTCCTACGTATCCTAGGTTTTGATTTTGCCCAAATAAATTTGATGAATAGAGAGTGTATTTGCTTGAAGTGCTGGGGTGGGATTCTGATCGGTAGGGATGGAAATAAATATAGGAATTTCGGAAGTATCGATATTTTAAGCAGTTTACATCTGCCGAACCAGGAGTTTCCTCTTATCTTATACACCTCCCACAATCCTAGCAGTCCCCATCCTGTGTGCATCTCTATTGGGTAGAGGGCAGACTCCACACTGGCTGGAGACTTCTACAACAGTCTCATCCCACAGCTTTGTCTGTGTAAATGTTTCCTGTGAATACAGGCAAAGGCAGCAGCGGACATAGTAAAACTGCAGCTGCTCCTTTCCCTGGGAACTGCTGACTATGACTAAATAAAGATGAAATCTTCTATATACGGTTTCAGGAACTTAACTGAAAGTCATTTCAACAAGGGGGAAGAGTGGACGAAAAATGAATGCGCTTTATTAGTTGTATATTGATTGTGTATTATACATGCCTGTTTGGCCCATGTATAAAAACAGATGGAGGGAGCAGCACTAGTGTGTGTGTGTGTGTACATACCCGTACTCCAACCGCAAGCGGCAGCACATGCACAGCTCACAAAACCCACACCTGAAAGCCCGGTCATAACTGTGCATAACACGGTAGATCACACGACTGTGTCCTGCTCCTGTACCATGTGATTGCTGTGTCCAATCACAGCAAAAACATTTGTAAACCTTCAAAGTTAAAGTCAAGATTGGTCCTCTCTCTTCCCACAGAGCTCATCTGTTAGAGGAGAGAGAACTGTTTTAGCAGCCTGTGAGTGTTAGTGCTCATGCACACGGGCGTTTTAAAAAACTGGCTGCAAAGCTAGCTCTGACACCTGGAAAAATCGGCGGTAAAAACGCGATTTTTACCACGTTTTGCATTGGCGTTTTTGCGCGTTTTTTAGCGTTAGCGGTAAGTAGCATTTCCCAAATTTCCCACAATGCCACAGAAAACAAAGAAAATATGTTACGCGTTTATGCGCGTTTTTACAGCTCTAGCTCCACGCCACGGAACGCACTGGTCCTGGGTTTTTTTTTTTTACAGCTTAAAAACGCCTATGCCATTTGCAGCTCAAAAACGCCTAGGTGGGCATGAAGCCATAGACTAACATGGACAGCCGTTTTTAAGCTGCAAAAAAAGCTCAAAAAAGCGGCTGTAAAAACGTCCGTGTGCATGAGGCCTTATCAGGCTGCTCACTGTATGTATACACACACACCTGTCCCAAGGCTGCCAGAATAGTGCACCACTGTCACCAGACCATTGCTGTCAGCCAGTGTCCCTGCATTGATGCCAGACTGCTATATGCCATACTAGAGCCCTGAACACTGACATACCAGTGTATCACCGCCCTACTAGTTTCAGTAGGGCCAGTGCCCCCATTTGTTTCCACTGTTATGGTGCTAAAGGGCCACCAACATCTTATCAGTAGGAAATCAGATGTGTAATTTAGGCCCCTAGAAAGCCTGGAAGTGCTCCTTGGATTTTGGACCTCTTTGTGGCTAGTCTGTGAAAGGGGGGGGGGTTAATATTTTTAATGTCCTGGCCTTTTAAGGTCTCAAGAAATGAGGTAGGTAGTCAGTACATCAGGATTGCTCTATTTTTGAATATATTTACCATGGTTTGTAGATTCTATATATATTGTACTAAATCTAATACACTAATTTTGGTTATTTTTATCAGTGAAATGCAGAATTAATTTTGACCTAAAACACAATGGTGATTAATTAGCACCAAAAGAAAGCTCTGTTTCAAAAATAAATGTTGCATGGCTGAGTAGTTGTCATTCAAAGTGTGACAGCACTGAAATCTGAAAAGTGGCCTGGACAGTGGTTAACCACTTGTGGACCACATTACTGAGCAATACAAAATTGATAAAAAAATTTGTTATGCACTACTAAACTCTGCCTATTGAATATATAAAGTACTAGTTCAAAATTGCTAGGATAAAAAGACTAAAATAAAATTATTTTTTGGAAAAGGATAACACACAGGCTCCTTGTATGCAGAGCAGAGCACCCATCGTGCCGTTCTGAGGCACATTTACATGTGAGTGAGCAATTTTTAATTGTTATAATAAAAGGTTTATTTAACCACTTGCCGACCAGCGCACGACGATGTACGTCGACAGAATGGCACGGGCAGGCAAATGGGCGTACATGTACGTCCCTTTAAATTTGCCGCCCTGCCATCGTCTCACGGAGCGGATAAATGAAGAAATGCCATTGTAAACAGCATTTCTTCATTCTGCCTAGAAACTAGTGACGCTGATCTCTGCTCCATGTGATTGGAGCAGAGATCAGTGTTCACTAAATGAAAGCACATCCCCCCCACAGTTAGTAACACTTAACACTTAACCCCTACACTGCCACCCACTGGTTAACCCCTTCACTGCCAGTGTCATTTACACAGGAATCACTGCATTTATATAGCAGTGATTACTGTATGAATGACAATGGTCCCAAAAATGTGTCAAAAATGTCCGATGTGTCCCCCACAATGTCGCAGTCACAATAAAAATCGCTGATCGCCGCCATTACTAGTAAAAAAAAAATAATAAAAAATTATTCATAAAAATGCTATAAAACTATCCCTATTTTGTAAACGCTATAACTTTTGCGCAAACCAATCAATAATCGCTTATTGCGATTTTTTTTTTTTACCAAAAATATGTAGAAGAATACGTATCGGCCTAAACTGAGGGAAAAAAATGTTTTTTTATATATTTTTGGGGGATATTTATTATAACAAAAAGTAAAAAATAATGCGTTTTTTTCAAAATTGTTGCTCTATTTTTGTTTATAGCGCAAAAAATAAAAACCGCAGGGGTGATCAAATACCACCAAAAGAAAGCTCTATTTGTGGTAAAAAAAAAGGACGTCAATTTTGTTTGGGAGCCACGTCGCACGACCGCGCAATTGTCAGTTAAAGCGACGCAGTGCCGAATTGCAAAAAGTGGTCTGGTCTTTGACCAGCAAAATGGTCCGGTCTGAAAGTGATTAAGGAGTTTGCGCAATGATGGCCATTTTATTGTTTACATGAGTATCACATTGGAGAAATTTGGGGATCCCACTCTGTACCAGACGGAACCGAGAGCAAACTGGGCGTTATGATACACATACAGGCACTTACATTTCTGCTTTCTGGTAAGCGGCTTTTTTGGAAGGTGGTGGTACATCACAACACACAATCGCATTTTGGATGCACAGCACGGTGGATATTATAAGAAGAGCACAATTGATGGACTATTATAAACACATAAACGTCAAATGTTCATTTCTGCTATAAAACATACCCAATAAAAAATTTAAAAAAATCTAATTTGTTCATCAATTTAGGCCAATATATATTCTGCTACATATTTTTGGTTAAAAAAAATCTCAATAAGCGTATATATTGATTGGTTTTCACAAAAGTTATAGCACCTACAAATAATAATAATTCTTGGGGATCAGTGACACTAATACACTGATCAGTGCTAAAGAATATGCATGGTCAGTGTACTAATGACACTGGCTGGGAAAGGGTTAATATTAGGGGCAATCAAAGGGTTAACTGTGTGCCTAGCCCCTTCCCGACCGCCTCACGCAGATATACTGCGGCAGAAGGGAAACATACAGGCAGAATCACGTACCTGTGCATTGCCCTTTAAGAGGCGGGTTGCAGGCGCGCCCGCCCGCCAGGAGCTTCATGAGCGCGATCGTCTCACGGAGTGGAAGAATGGGGAAATGCTAATGTAAACAAGCATTTCCCCGCTCTGCCTAGTGACACTGTCACTGATCACCGCACCCTGTAATCAGGAGTGGTGGTCAGTGTTGTGTCACAGCCCCTCCCCCCTACAGTTAGAATCACTCCCTAGGACACACATAACCCCTAGTGGTTAACCCCTTCACTGCCAGTCGCATTTACACAGTAATCAATGCATTTTTAATTGCACTGATCACTGTATAAATAAAATCGAGCCAAAAGTGTCCGATCTGTTTGCCATAATGTTGCAGTCACGATAAAAATCGCTGATCGTCACCATTACTAATAAAATAAATTAATAAAAATGCCATAAAACTCTCTCTAACTTTTGCTCAAACCAATCAATAAACGCTTATTGCGATTTTTTATTTTTTATTTTTATTTTTTTTTAACCAAAAATATGTAGAAGAATACGTATCGGCCTAAACATAAAAAAATAATAATTTCCCTATTTTTTTAAGGGATATATTTTATAGCAAAAAGTTAAAAATAATGCATTTTTTTCAAAATTGGCGCTATTTTTTTGTTAATAGCGCAAAAAATAAAAACCGCAAAGGTGATCAAATACCACCAAAAGAAAGCTCTATTTGTGGGGAAAAAAAGATGTCAAATTTGTTTTGGAGCCACATTGCACGACCGCGCAATTGTCAGTTAAAGCGACGCAGTGCCGAATTGCAAAAAACGCTCTGGTCTATGGCCAGCTATATGGCCTGGGGCTTAAGTGGCTAGCCTGTGCTTTCTCATTGTGTGGGAGGTGCTTTGACTAGGGGGAAGACATTGATCCATGTTTCTGCTTTGCAGGAATGCAGGATCAAAACCTTCCCTTCTGACAGAACAGCAGTCTGCCTTGTTTAGGTAGATTGCCCTTCGCTGTGTACTGTCTTAATCAGCGGGTGCCAGCGGACATAGATTCAGCTGTACCCGCCGCTGGGCTCCCGCTGTGTGTGTGTGATCACAGCAGGAGAGGGTTGCCGCCGGTGCGCGCGCCCCATTCCCGGATGTGTCAGATCACGTACTAGGTACGTGATCTGGCACAGAGCAGCCACCCTGCCACAGTATATGTATAGATCAATCCTGATGTACTGACTGCCTAGCACATCTCTTGTGGCCCTAAAATACCAGGACATTAAAAATATTACCCCCCCTCCCCCTTCACAGACTAGCCACAAAGAAAGGTCCAAAATCCAAGGAGCACTTTCAGGCTTTCTAGAGGCCTAAATTACACATCTAATTTGCTGACTACTGATTTTGGAGGCCCTTTAGCACAGGACAGTGGTATTATAAGCACATAAATGTCAAATGTTTATTTGTCTTTATTGAATTTGATGATTAATGCACTTTATTGGATTTGAGGAGAAATGCTATTTACAAATCACTGTTTATCATTTGGTGTAAGCATTTGGGGATGGTTATAAATTACTAGGGAGAGTGCAACTACTGTACACGTTTTTTTTTTTTTTTTTTTTTTTTTTTTTTTACATTTTTCTCACCCTAGTGGCGATTTTTAGTTGCAGCACAACTAGTTTACACAATTTTGATAATCTTAAAGGGGTTGTAAAAGTTCATTTTTTATTTTCTAAATAGGTTCCTTTAAGCTAGTGCATTGTTGGTTCACTTACCTTTTCCTTCGATTTCCCTTCTAAATGTTTTTTTCTTTGTCTGAATTTCTCACTTCCTGTTTCTCCTCAGTAAACTTCACACAATCAATGTATGACAGTAAAGCCCCATACACACTATCAGATTGTCTGCTGATTTTTTCCTTCAGATTTACCAAAACCATGTAGTGCAAGGGCCTGCCTGATTGCATACAAATTGAAACTCCTAAGGTTTGACCTCATATTATATGGTTTTGGTAAATCTGAAGAAAAAAATCAGCAGAAAATCTGATAGTGTGTATGGGGCTTAATTGATGGTGTGAAGTTTACTGAGGAGAAACAGGAAGTGAGAAATTCAGACAAAGAAAAAAAACATTTAGAAGGGAAATCAAAGGAAAAGGTAAGTGAACCAACAATGCACTAGCTTAAAGGAACCTATTTAGAAAATAAAAAAACAAAGCTTTACAACCCCTTTCATTTATTTTAGTTTTGCACCCGTGACACTTTTTTTTTTTTTCTCATCATGTTTTATAGCAGAAAGTAAAAAATATTTATTTTTTCAAAATCGTCAGTCTTTTTTTGTTTATAGTGCAAAAAATAAAAAAAAACGCAGAGATGATCAAATAACACAAAAAGAGAGCTCTATTGTGGGGAAAAAAAGGGGCAAAAATTAAATTTGGGTACAGCCTCACACAATCTGGCAATTGTCAGTTAAAGTAACGCAGTGCCGTATCGTGAAAAAATGGCCTGGTCATGAAGGGGGTTAAATCTTCCGGAGGTCTAATGGTTAAAGTAGGTTTGAGCTCCTAGAGGCAGTTTGGTCTGCATATTTCATGTCTTTGAAACTGAGACCTCTGCTTTTATTCTAATCCCCGTAGCTGTCTTTCCTTCCAGCAAGACTTAGTGCTGGGCATTGTATATGACAGTTTGTCATATGTGGGCATCTCTACAGAGCATTTGTGGCTTTAGGAAGATGCCCATTTTTAATTTCCTGATCTTCTTTCTCATTAGGAGCTCTGGAGACTCTTGACATGAATTACTCATCGTGAGAAATGGAAAAGATTTATATATTCCTCAAAACACAAGCAGCCCTGGTGGTATCATGAATAATGACTGGCGCAATTATCGCCAAGCATGAGAGGTGTATGGGGAATTGTTTCTGCATGTCGGGTACTTTGGGCAATTGGGTTTAGTAAATATTGCAAAGGGCCATGGAGGAATCCTTAACTGATCTGACGGCAAGGTGGAGAGTGAAATCTACACAGCGTCACACATCAAGGGGTCCAGATGGATCCCAGAGCCGCTCATGTTGTATTTTAATTCACATTCGGAAACTAGATAAAGAATATGAAAAACCCAACACTTCGTAGTCCTAAGATTTACAAAACTGTTACAAAGAGAATCTGGAGCAGCTCTGCATAGTAATCAATCGGCCTCTAACTTCAGCTTGTTCAATAAGGCTTTGACCGTAAAACTTGGAAGCCGATTGGTTGCTATGGGCAGCTGCACCAGATTTTGTGGGCATCAGTTTTAGTAACTCTCCCCCATAGAATGGCTGAAGTTGTGTGCAAATTTCTCCTTTCCTGTAAAAGCTATACTTGGCTCTGCCCCTTTCAGATCTGATGTCTTCATAGTCCTTAGCCCTTGTACACACGGTCGGAGAATCTGTCGGAATGCGTCTTATCGCACCGTGTAGTCAGATAATCCGACTATGTGTGGTATGCATCGGACTGATTCCGTCCGAATCTCCGTCCGACCCAATTTTCCAACATGTTGGAAATATTTCCCGACCAACTGGGCCGGACGGACCTAATCCGATCATGTGTAGAGCATTTTCATCGGACCAAGTGCCACGCATGCTCAGATCAAATTCCTACATCAAAGCTATTGGCTACTAGCCTAAATGAAGTCCCATCGTAACGAAATTACGTCATCACGTTCTGAAAGATCGGATTTTTCGCCAACTTGGCCCGACCGTGTGTATGCAACAGTTTTGGACACAATCCGTCTGACTAAATCCGACGGGCAAAATCCGACGGATTTGGTTGGCAAAATCTCCGACCGTGTGTACAGGGGCTAAGGGAGGCCATCTATAGCACTGGAGAGCCAGGAGGAAAACCTATTTGCCTATTTCAGTTACCAGCATACTGTATGTGGATGCCCAAATTGTTTTCCTTTACATTTTCACTGTCGGTAATACTCAATTTATTTGGATAAACAAATTTAAACTTTTCACGTTTTCAGATTTGTTATATTGCCTTAGCCCTTGTACACACGGTCGGATATCCGACGGAAAATGTCCGATCGGACCGCGTTTTCGGGTAATCCGACTGTGTGTGGGTTCCATCGGACCGTTTCCGTCGGAATATACGACCGACAAAGTTTTAGAGCTGGGCTATAAAATTTTCCGAGAACATGATCCGATCTGACTTTGTCCGATCGTTTGGAGAGAATTCCGATCGGACAAAGTGCCACGCATGCTCAGATCAAATTAAGAGACCAAAGCTATTGGATATTAGCCTGAACGTAGTCCCGTCGTAATGAAATAACGTCATCACGTTACGAACGATCGGATTTTCCAACAACTTTGTCCGACCGTGTGTATGCAACACCAGCTTCAGACAAAATCTGTCGGAATGTCCGACCGTGTGTATAAGGGCTAAGGGTATCTCCTTAGTGTCACTTTAAAGGATAAGTGTGTTATATATTCATTACACGTCATAAGATACTATTGCAATGTTTGCTCTGTATTTTCATTATTTTAAGAGAAGTATGGTCGATACTGGGTCTAAGGTGTGCACTTACTTTTGCTCTCCTATGACGCAGAATCGGCCACTGTCGGCTGACATCACAGAGCATCTCCAGGCTGTGGAAGGATCCCAAAACCCAGATGTCTGATTGGCAGCTGGCTCAGTCTTAGTGCACCGCTGAGAGCCTGAGCCAGCTGCTTCTTCTCCTTCTGTACCCTGGTGCTCCAGTGAACGGTAGAGGGGCAGAGATAGACTGACGGTCACGGCACTCTGTTCCATGAAGGCAGAGAACTGAGTGATTAGTGGTCAAGTGATTGCTCAGTTCTTGGACTTAGTGCCGGAAGGGAACAGCTGCAGCATCAGACCAAAGCTGCAGCATAGAGGTGAGTATGTATGTGTTTTTTTTTTCTGTTTTGTTTTGTTTTTTTTAAACCCCAAACCTTTCCTTCAAAGATTTGTACTAAAGGCTCTCTCTCTGTCTCTCTCGTCTTTATATTTGGCATCTGCATCCTCACTAAAAGACTGCAGATTTGAGTATTGGTTTCAGGTCAGGCCACCAAGAGATTGCATTATGTTTAGTGAATTGTTTTGGCTCCGGGTTGATTTGTTGACCTCAGCTGAGATATTGAAAATGGTAATCACTGTACAGCACTTATAAGCAGGAATGAGGGAATATTGCTGCCTCTATGTACATAATGTATGTGATTAAATATATACGAAGAAACAAGGGTTAGATACTCTGGTAGGTTTTATTGCCGATTGTGTCTCCATAGGGAATTTCTCCCCATTTCCTTTGCGATCAGTGAAACAGGAAGTATGAAGAATTCCTCCAGCAGAGATATATCATTGGTGAGCATCAATCTATTAAAAAGTGTCACTCACACTAATAGGAGCCTTCAGTATTACAGGATTAAACAATGGGGGTTATTTACAAATGACAAATTCACTTTGTACTTGAAAAAGTGCAGTCGCTGTAGATCCGAGGGGGGCATGCAAGGAAATTAAACAGCATTTTAGCTTGCACATGATTGGATAATAAAATCAGCAGAGCTTCCCCTCATTTCAGATCTACCCCTCAAATTTACAGCGACTGCACTTCCAAGTGTACCTTGCACTTGTAGTGCAAAGTGGATTTGCCTTTTGTAAATAACCCCCAATGTGTTTAAAGACACTGCGCTGCTGAAAATGGTGGATTCAAATAAGGCTGGGTTCACACTTATGCGGGTTTTTTCCGCATCCAATGTTAACACAGCTCCAGGGTGGCTGCAGAGCGCATTACACTAGTGTCTATAGGAAGGCGCACACTGACACTTCAGAACTTGCATAGTTCATGACATTTGATGAATATTATACATATCTTATCACTGATTACCGGTAAATATGGTGAAGAAATCAGTGAATTATCACTGCAAATACGCAGGGATTTTTCATACTACCACTTACGTGGTTTGTCAGTGGATTATGCAGCTAAATTAAGCCAGCCATACACGGTTCGAATTTCGAAAGAATTTTCTTTCGAAAATCGTATCCAAGAATTTTCGTATGAATTTCGCACCATTAGCGGGGCTGTAGCAACAGCTGATTTTCGTGTGGAAATCAATATTGAGAAATTGGACATGTTGGAAATTTTTTGAAAAACAAACTATTTTCTAATCAATGATGGGAGAATCGTGCGAGAAATGTAATAAGAAAATAAAATTTATAGAGAGAAAAGAAGATTCCCAGCCACAAATTCTCTTCTGTAGCAACATGAGGTGAAATTGAAGGCTTGGTCGGCCGAATTTCGAAAATCAATGGTGGCGCCATCGGATCACAAAAAAAACGAATTTTCTGATTTTGAAAAGAAAATTAGTTCGAAATTTGACCGTGTATGGCCTGCATTAGTAAATGCATCTAATTGCATGCCACGTCTGTCCCAGAGTGGCTTTGAACAAGAGCATTTTGAATATGATGTTTCTGGCAAGCCCCTTTGTTAATAGAGAAATTCAGGAATTGAAAAAATGAAAATATGTATTCGCCAAGGTGGATGCAGCATTGAACCAATGATGTATCTGTCCCCTGCCGCCTCTAAGCCCTTGTACACACGGTCGGAGAATCCGTTGGGATGTGTCCTATCGGACCGTGTTGTCGGATAATCCGACTGTGTGTGGTATGCATCGGACTGATTCTGTCGGAATATCCGTCGGACCCAAATTTCCAACTTGTTGGAAATATTTTCCGACAAACTGGTCCGATCGGACATACTCCGATCATGTGTAGAGAATTTTGATCAGACAAAGTGCCACGCATGCTCAGATCAAATTCCTACATCAAAGCTATTAGCTAGTAGCCTGAACGTAGTCCCATCGTAACAAAATTACGTCATCACGTTCTGAAAGATCGGATTTTTCGACAACTTTGTCTGACCGTGTGTATACAACAGTTTCGGACAAGATCCGACGGACAAAATCCGACGGATTGGGTTGTCGAAATCTCCGACCGTGTGTACAGGGGCTAAGACTGAGAACTGAGCTATCACAGACAGCCAAGCTCATCACTCAGGCCAGGTTCACATATGCGTGGCCGTGGTTTCCAGCATGGGGTCTGGTGCGTTTCTGTTCACCGGTTCATTTTTGCTGGAATTCGCACTTGAACCGGACTCATAAACCTGACAGCAGAGGAATGAAGCAGCAGACAGAAATTACACTTAGTGCTCTTAATTGAGATGAGTACACACTGTACAACCACCTTAAGAAAAAAAGGTTTGATCTGGCGTTGGGCTTGAATTGGGTCAGTTTTATGCTTACCTATAATGCATGACTGTAGTCAGTCAGAGGATCCTGGTGATACTGTATATAGTCTGCATTCATTGTAAATCCTTTTTGAAAAATAGGAAAAACTGGGGATTTTTTTTTAGGTAAATTTTGTATTTCAATGCCCCTTTTAACTTTTCGAAAACGGTTTCTGAAAACGGATAGAAGATGGCGGTTTCTTTTGTGGTATAACTGACTAGACATTTTCCCTTCTTACTTTTGTGATTGGCTTTCTCAGTTGCATAATTGCAACAATAGCCGATCACAAAAAGGCAAGGAGACAATGACAGATGTTTGCACCTTCAAAAATGTAGTTTATAAAATATTTTACTTTGGTTTTTATATACAACCTTTCAATCTTAAGATAGGCTTTATTGCGTACACCAATCTACAACATGAAAACAGTTTATTTCTGTGTGATAGTATGAACAATTAAGGAGCACGATTTACACAAATCTTGTATCTTGTTTGCTTTCCTTCGCTGATTCTGGCTAACCATCCAGAAGACGGTACCCATTTTAGTTGAAAGTGGTCTAAAAAGACCACCCCCCATTGCCTTTTTTACCCATTCTGAAATATTTAAACTGATCCAGGTAGGACCAGACTTTACAAGACACCAGTCCATAATAGGTTTCCAGCTTTGAGCATTCATTGCTGTCATTAAGATCCTTCCAAACTGTGGACAGTTCCACGTCATCAAGGTTTGAAGATGAAAAGATCACCTGATAACAACAGCGGTTATATTGAATGTGCTTGGTTCCGGAGAATCTAGAAATTTGGATGGGGGCCACACCAGCCCACTGGGCACAAATACCGATAAACACCTCAGATGGGAGCAAAGGGCTGACCTTTCCAGAGACCAAATACATCTTTCTCAGCACATCTTGAGAGATTGCCATGGCAGAACCACTGCAGTAGTCTGGATAGTAGGTTTGTGAGTAGGCCGCAAGAGGGATAAAATTGGGGCTTTGGGGGTCTCTGTCAGGCTCACAGTGATGGATTACCCTTCCAAGGTATATATCATCCATACGGGAATCCAGGCTCTGAAGGTATCCAGCTAGACTTCGGACATTGACAAACGTTTGTTGGTCTGCTTTTAGGACGAATTTAGCGTTGGGGCAAAATGTCACAATCCATTCCATCATCATGATGGTTTTAGATGTCTCCTTTAGGTAGGTTTCTAGGAAACCTCCCTGAACAATGTCCTGATGGACTTGAGATTCATTGAAGACATCGGATTGAACAGTTTCTGAATCTGCCCTGCCCAACATGAATACTCTTGTTACAACGTGGCCTTGTACAAAAGTTGTGTTGGCCCAGGTGTTCCTGATTCTTTCTCGTCTGGTTTTATTTTCAGGGCTACTAAAGATGACCAAGAGCAAGAAGACATCTTGTTGGGAGCACACTTCTGGTCCACTGACCAAGTATGATCGAGAGATATTGCCTTTCAAGAGATGCATGTCCAGCATACGTGCCCGTTCTCTGATCTCCGTAAACTTCCCATCGCTGTAGGAGAAGGGAAGAGCCTGTAGAAAATATTCTTCCATAAAGTCGGCACCAAAGAGCAAGGCATGAAAGAGTGCAATATTAAATAGGATGAAGCACCACTGATGTGTCCGCAATCTGCACAGTGCCACCTGTAGGAAAAAGGTAAGATTGTTACTCTGATGAGACTTTTTTTTTTTTTTTTTTTTTTATGTTGCTGTGTTTTCTTTCATATAAAATAGTTTTACATATTTTATATTTATACAAATAAAACAATAGCACAGAGTGCACCTATAATACTGATGTGGCAAAGCATGTAGGGTTTATTATAAATTACATTATTATTGACATTATTATGTCAAATCGCCGTCTATTGCCTGCAGTGACGCTATTCAAATCGGTGCTATGCTGACTTTGCAGCGCCGCACCGATTCCCAAAAGTAGTTCCTGCACTACTTTTGGCGACTTTGGGGGAGATTTGAATAGACATCTGTGCATGAACACGCACCGATGTCTGTCAAATCGCCCCCCGAAGTTGGATTGAAATGCCGGTTTGAAATTGCGTGTGTTCAGCTGAACTTGCTTTATTTTAAACCAGCCCTCAGTGTGAACATGGGCTAACTGAGATTTTGTGTAATTTTCTACAACATAGCTTGAACAGCACTTTTTTTTTTTTCTACTTAAAGAGGAACTTTACCCAAAAGGGGAAGGTCCGCCTATTTGCATCCTCCACCCTCTTTCCCTCCACAGCTTTCTGGGACACATCACAGGTCCCAGAAGACCGCGGGACCGATTACAAAGCACAGCATAACTCACAGAGTAGGTAACGGGCTGTTGAGCTGGAAGGCTTCACTGCCAGTTTCCCTTACTGAAGATGCTGGCGCCTGCACCCGAAGCCGATTGAAAATCGGCATGGGTGTGGACATCGCTGGATCCCTGGCAAGGTAAGTGTCCTTATATTAAAAGTCAGAAGCTAAAAGTCAGTATTTTTTAGCTGCTGACTTTTTAAACAAAAAATTTCTTGGGAGATGGGAGCTCCTCTTTAACCGCTTAGCGACTACCCACCGTAGATTTACTGTGGCAGGGCAGCCGCTCTGTGTCAGATCACGTACTTGGTATGTGATCCAACACTTCTCGGTCTGGGGCGTGTGCGCTGCCAATGGGCCGCTCCCGCTGTGATTGGACAGCCAATGAGCGGGTCCGGCGGACATGTCTGCCGGGACCCGCTGATCGTTGAGGAGAGGAGGCAGACCACCATTCTGTGGCGGGGAATGTGCTGATCCTGTGTTCCTGCTAAGCGGTCCCCCAGTCAAAGCACCCCCCCTCCCCTCCACAGTCAGAAAGCACTCCCAGGGAACACATTTAACTCTTTGCTCCCTCTGATGTTAACCCCTTCCCTGCCAGTGTCATTAGTACATTAACACTGCATATTTTTTTTTTTTTTAGCACTGATCGCTGTATTAGCGTCCATTGGTCCCCAAAAAGTGTGAATTTGGCGTCCGATTTGTCTGATGCAATATTGCAGTGCCGCTATAAGTCGCTGATCGCTGCCATTACTAGCAAAAAATAAAAATATACCATAGCTTGTAGATGCTGTAAACCAATCAATAATCACGTATTGGGATTTTTTTTTTACCAAGAATATCTACCCGAATACATATTGGCCTAAATTGATGATGAAGAAATTCGATTTTTTTTTTTACATTTTTTTTTTTTTTTTTATTGGGTGGATTTTATAGTAGAAAGTAAAAAAAAAATATATATATATATATGTTTTTTTCAAAACTGTCAGTCTTTTTTTGTATATAGCGCAAAAAATGCAGAGGTGATCAAATACCACCAAAAGAAAGCATTATTTAGGGGGAAAAAATAATAAACATAATTTTTTTTGGGTACAGCGCTGCATGCCCGCACAATTGTCATTTAAAGTAACAAAGTGCTATTTTGCAAAAAATGGCCTGCTCATGAAGGGGGGTAAACCTGGAGCTGAAGTGGTTAAATCAATGTGCTGGGTATAGGTGTGCACTGTGTCTACTATGCTTCAGTTTGTGAATGAACATGAAGCCGCTCAGTATAGAGCACTTTCCATTTATTCACTGCCCCATGCTGCTAAGGCTGCAGAGAGAGGCATGTGTGTTTGAACTTCGGAGTACACACCCTAATGCAATAGGCTGCACACACCTATGGTGCTGGGGAACCCTGCTTGTGTGTGTATGAAGCTACCTACAGATAGATGTATGGCATACGTATCAGTGAAGTAAAGTATTTAAGTGGAAGTCCATGTAAAATCTTAAATCCCTGCATCTATAGACACCCCGGATCTAACACTAACCTCTTTATCCCTGTAAAGAAAAGAGGAGTTTACATACCTTTTTGGAAGCCAATCTGACCTGCTCTGCCCCGATCTCCAGCGCCGAAAGCTCTGCAGAGGACACATATATGTGAAATGAATGGGAAGGGACGTCGCCCATAGAGTTACTATGGGGCTTCTGTTGTCCTTCGCCTCCTCTGCACCCGCCTACAGAGAAAAGCCACGGCTGGAGGCTCAGCGTGGAATCTGGTCGGAGCGGGTCAGATTGGCTTCCAAAAAGGTATGTATACTGTTTTTTTCTTTACAGGGATAGACAGACTGCCATGTACATCCCTCTAGCCCATATATCCGTCCAGCCCCGCGTCCCACGACTGCCGCGTATATCTGTCCAGCCCCGCGTCCCATGTATATTCGTCTTGCCCCGTGTCCCATGACTGCCGGGTATATCCATCCAGCCCGGCGTCCCACGACTGCCGCGTATATCCGTCCAGCCCCGCGTCCCATGTATATTCGTCTAGCCCCGCGTCCCACGACTGCCAGGTATATCCGTCTAGCCCCGCGTCCCACGACTGCCATGTATATCCGTCTAGCCCCGCGTCCCACGACTGCCATGTATATCCGTCTAGCCCCGCGTCCCACGACTGCCATGTATATCCGTCTAGCCCCGCGTCCCACGACTGCCAGGTATATTCGTCTAGCCCTGCGT
Organism: Lithobates pipiens; assembly: GCF_037356315.1. NCBI lineage: Eukaryota > Metazoa > Chordata > Amphibia > Anura > Ranidae > Lithobates > Lithobates pipiens. Next base: position 828,252 of record NW_027507728.1, on the reverse strand, counting down.
CCCACAACTGCCAGGTAAGATCTGTGGTGTCTATATATGCAGGGATTTTAGATTTTGCATGGACTTCCACTTTAAATCAATTTCAAAAGAGCGCCGACTGTGATCACAAGCTGTGGTATTACTATAGAACACTGTTGCCCAACATGTGGTCTGCCAGCTCAGTATATGCATCCTATAGTTTCCTGGGCAGGGTCTGCTACCTGTTAGACCCCTGTGAGTGCTTTGCATTGCAGCAGTAGGATGCTGGAACACTGTTCCATCAGCCAGCACTAAAACAAAATGCTACGGTCAGGCAGAGTGATCTCCACCTGACTGTACATGTATAGTTCTGGCTGAATGGGGGACAGATGGCTAAATAATACTACCCCTGACCACTACTGAGAAGGGGGTTACATAATACTGTTTTTGACCACCAATGTGGGGGGGTTAAAAAGCACTGCCAGTGACCACCAGTGTGGGGGTGGTTAGCAGTACTGCTACCTTCACCAATGCTGAGAGTTATTGCATTCATGGACAGCAACACCGGGGGGGGGGGGGGCTATTATTGTGGCCACTCAGACCAATGCTGGGAGTTACTATTGCAGCCAGTGACCTCAATGCTGGGGGCCATTGTGGTCATTCTCACCAATGATGGGGCTTATTTTACTACCACTTCTTCTTCCGTGTGCATTTTAGGCACACTGCAAAAAAATGCACCAAATTTAAAGTTTTGGCCGTTAAGGTGTGCTACAGCCCATTCAATCCAGTCCATGCAATGCATCATGACGCATGAAAACACGCTGTCATTTTGCAGCCCTTTATTATTTTCAAGTTGACCCCCACTTCTACAGACAGCCCGCTCTGTTCTATAAGAATTAATATGCTTTTGTATAATCTGGATGCATGAAGGCCACCCAAGTGCATTTGTAATGTCTACTGCTTTCAATGTGGAAAAGAGGAGAAACTGTGCTGAAGTGGTATCTATTTTTATGTTATGGTGTGGAAATGCAGCTGAAACAATGGGAACAATCCCACCATAGCAGGAGAATAGAGACTCTAAAGCCGCATGTGCCAGGATCTTGTCTTGCATACAAACGGTACACAATTATCGTGCAACAAACGCGAACGTAGTGATGTACTATGAGGAATTTCAGCTCTTGAGCGCCACCCTTTGGACCCCTTCTGCTAATTTCGTGTTTGGTGAGCATGTGTATTTGTACTTTAAACTTTTGTGTGACGGATTTGTGTACTGACCATACGAAAGTCTGACGTCAAACTGTTGCCTGATGAAAATTTACTAGCCTGTCATCAAACATTTGTTGGCGGAAAATTCAGCAACAATTGTCAACTAACTTAACTAACGTTAAGGTTTTAAGACAACAGTCTGTCAACAGACAATCCCCTGCCAACAATCTTACCCAGGGCCGTCTTTAATATTGACTGGACCCTGGGCAAAACTTTTCTTGGCCCCCCCCCCATGCAGTTTTGCTCTCCACCTGCTCTGAGACATACAATAAATAGCAACTAGACTCAAAATCAGTTTACTGAATCAGATCTGGCAACCAATCGCAATAGCTGCCTGAAGTTTCAGTGTATTGTTACCACCCAATGACTGGTTGCTAGAAGTTACAGCACACATTACGGTTTACTGATTATTTGCTAGAGGTTACATCACATGATTTCTGCTTGTTGATTGGTTGCTAGAGATTACTGTGGATATGACTTTAGGGGGGCATGATATACATATCAATGCTGCCAGCCGCCCCTCTTTTCATATGAATGCCGCCTCTATTTACATATAAATGCCGGTAATGTACATGTAAACACAGGGTCTGCAGGTGAGTCATCTTTACACAACAATAGGGCAGAGCTGGGCAGCATTAGTAGCAGCACTTCACACTGAGATATTGGGACACAGCACAGGACTAAAACCTTTACGGGACAAGGGAATTTAAATCAGGATAGTTGGGAAGTATGAGGCAGCTGCTTTGGGGCCCACAACAATGACAGGGCCCAGGGAAGCTGCCCCTTTTGCCCTGCCTTAAAAACGGCCCTGATCGTACCGTGTGTATAAGGCTTTTGGTGTTTGGTAACGATTGGTCTGTTACCTGTGGGGGTCTTGGGAAAGGAGACTCGGCTCACCCGCTGATTTATTACATCTGGATTTATCAACTGCTTGAAGGTGACCTAAATGTAAAAAAATAGAGCCTAATATGCTCACGTTTCTCCAAGTCCTAACAATCATTTGTATTCTTATAGATATTGTCTCATCTGTGTTTACAGACTTGTTAATAGAAATCACCTTTTATCAAGATTTTAGTCCCACAAATCATCTGAAAACAGACAATTCAGAATTGTGACTGTCTGGTAGTTGCATAACATCAGCAGCCATCAAGTGAATGATTTCCAGTAGGACAAAAAAAAAAGAAAATGCTCTGGTGACTTACCTGCATGATTGCTGCAATCTGCACGGATGATCCTCCTGTGTTGATGATCTTTCATTTAATAAGTTTCAGCATTGGTGAGCAACGCTCTCACCTGAATCTTGTACAGTGTCGCGAGTTATTCCTGCCACTGTGTGCCACGTAGAATACGATCTGTCTCTACTGCGCGGCTGTAACCACACACCAGCCAGGTACCGGGTAACCCGAGATCAGAGGATGGATGGGGAACTCCTGACTAATGTGCAAGTAAATTGTGGGGGGGGGGAAGATGGCCATCTCTCCACAATAAGGAATGGGACGGAGACTGGAGTGCCCGATCATTCAAATGTTCACTAATTAAAAATGTCCCCTGCAAATATTAGTATCGGAATTGATTTTGCTGTGTGGGTGCCACCACCCTGAAGAGTACGGGGATACATTCAGGAGTGCAGCACCAGAACAATACTATTTTATAAGCCGTTTCTTTATAGACCGTACACATTTATATGCTTCTTCCGTAATGGTAGCGATTGCTTTTAGGCAGGTGTGAAGAAATGCTGTAAAGAATAAATGCTTTCAAATATATATTATATATATATATGTGTGTGTGTATGTATGTGAATATATATATATATATATATATATATATATATATATATATATATATATATATATATATATATATAATTTTTTTGTTAGATTTACAAAATGCAAAGTTAGTGAATAGGAGAAAAATCAAAATCAAATCAATATATTTGGTGTGATTACCCTTTGGATTCAAACCAGCATCACTTGTAGGTACACTTGCACACAGTTTTTGGAACTTGGCAGGCAGGTTGTTCCAAACTATCCGGTGAACACGTCCGTCTTGTGACAAAACGCTCGTAGGGAGGTACGGCGTGCTGACATCACCGCGTTCCACGCCTAACCCGGAAGTGCGGGTGGCACACGAGAGCCGGCCCGACTCGTTTTCTATTTACACGATCGTTTCTTTCTTTATACATGTGAGTGCAATATTATTTATTTTATTATTTATTAAAGTAAGAGGTTTTTACGCTATGCGAGTGCCTTTCTGCTTCTTTATATGATATATGACACCTTCGTTCCGCGTCTGGAGGCTTACATCCAAGATAAAGTGTAGTGTGGCTTATGTGACGGCTCATCCAGAACTCCTGTGCTTTTGCCTTGTTGATCTCACTGATACTGAGATCTAAAATTCTGGTAAGCGGCCCCCCTTTCACTGGTGAAGGTGATTTCTTGGATCTCTTTTAACACAGAATATTGTGGGTGCCAACTCCATATCTTCACTTTGGAAGAATCATCACCATCTTTTGATTGTTTTCTCTGGGACTTTTATTGACTTTATTCCTATCCAATTTCTTTTTTTAGTCTTTTGTATATTCCTTATAATCAGTTGGTGTTGTGTGTTTTATTAATAATTTATGCAATTTTTATGCACAAGGGACATATAATTTGTTAATTATATTATTGGCACTGGTGATTTTTTAACTCTCACTTATACGTTTAAGATATTACTCACTGATATAACTTATTTAAAAAATTTTAAGCTATCTTTGCATCTTTTTTGTCACTATTTTCCTTTTGGGATTATAGATTTTTCAATATGTGTGTGATTTAAGTTTTTTTTGAGTTGAGTTTAGTTTTTTTTGTTTTTTTTAGCGCAGCTCACTTTTTTCACTTATTTAGTTTATTATATCGGAGTATTACGATTGGAGTTGCTGCTTGTAGGTAATCTTTATACATTTTTTAAAAAATAATTTTTTCTGAATAGCACGGTTTACTTTTTATACCTAGGTTGTTCCAAACATCTTTGAGAGCTAACCACAGATCTTGTGTGGATGTAGGCTGCCTCAAATCATTTTGTCTTTCCATGTGATCCCAGACAGATTCAATGTTGAAATCAGGGTTCTGTGGGGGCCAAACCATCACTTGCAGGACACTTTGTTCTTTACGCTGAAGATAAAGTAATTGTAAAGTCTTGTGTTTAAAAAAAAAAAAAAAAAGCATTTGCATTTGTTTTAAGATCTCGTGTATTGCTTTAAATTTTCCTACACTGAACCTTGTCTTTCATTTAGCTACCTAGGTCTTCTTGTAAAGTTGCTATAGCCTGTTGTGAAGGAATTGTACTTCTTAATTTTGTATTGTCCACAAACACTGACGTAGAACTATTTTCTTTTCTTACATCAGGGGACACAGAGCCATAGTAATAACTATATGGGTTATATCAGACCATCAGGTGCGTGAACTTCCCCCCATATAACCCATCCCACTACCCTGCTGCGAGGATAAGGTAAGGGAGATTTTCTCAGGAATCTCTCCTTCTATGTATTGTGTTGTCATGTCATGTCTATGTGTCACCACTGGGGGCTGTATTGAGCATTCACCATTCTGACACTGGAAACAGCAGAAGCTTTCACTCCCCTCTCTTTAAAGCTAGCTCAGACCCTCTGGTAAGAGAAAGGGGGGTCTGATCTCTTCCTGCGCCCCCAGATTGCCATTTTTCTTATTTGATGCCAGCCAGCTGCCTTGCTCTTTTTAAAAAAAAAAAGGAAAAAAAAAAAGTTTGGTGCAGACCGCAGCCGCTTGCTAGACCAGAGGATTCCCCCCCCCCCCCGCCATGCTGCAGGACACTTGCGCGGGAAACTGAGCTCCTTTTAGAAAAAGGGGGGCAGCCGTATTCCGCGTGGGAGGCATGGCTTACGGCGTCAGACGTGGCCACACATGCAGGAAGTGTTTTGTGCACTGTGAGAGAAGCTGCTGCCTGGCGGTGGAGGGACAGAGCAGAGAGTTTGGCTGGTCAGGTTTGGTGACACAGGCATTTCCCTTTTGACAACATTGTACTGTATAGCTAGGATTAATAGCAGTTATTGTACTGTACTATAGCCTAGCAAGTGTTACATTCTTTTGCTGGTAGTGCCTCTGCTTTGTGCTGTAAGCTATGAGTGGCAAAGGGACTGGGAACTCCTCTAAGGGGTTAATGGTATACAACAAGCTAAAAACCCTTCCTCCCCTGAGAGGTATACGGCTAGTCAGACGAGCATTCAAGTGTAGAACACTTCTGTCCCTGTATATATCATACAAATGTGTTTTTTCTTCTACCATTTAAAAAAAAATATATGGCTATGAGGTCTCTCCATTGTAGGACTAAACATAGCAGATTCCCATCCAGTCCTCAGGGCCCTTTTGTTGAGGTGCAGGAGGCTGGGTATCAGGTAGATCTTCCCAAATATTGGAAGATACTTATCTTTCCTCTTCGGAGTATCCTAACAGGGAGTGAGTAGCCTCACAAGTCAGGTGTTTGTCTACTCCCTTACTTAACTCCTTTGTTGCCTGCAGCACAGGCTCTTGAGGTATCTAATAAGGTTCATTTGAGCCTCCCCAAACCCGGTGATGTTTTTTTCCTATTCATGCATAGCTAATTGTATTTTGAATGGGAACATTTCTATGAAGAAATGGAGAGTTCCAGCGATTAATGCTGCAATCACCTCAGTGAGCAGAGTCTCACATGTGCAGTGGATAATGCACTGATGTTAAAGGATCCAGCAAATTAAGGTTGGATTTTCCTTTTAAAGACAAGATGTCTTTTGCAGTTCTTGCTGCAATTGGAGTATCTCAGTCCATTAACCCTTTAACGTCTGCTCCACTATTTTGGTGGAGCACATTTTGAGTCACGCTAACGCATTGAAAAATGTGGACTTCTAAGGGTTAAGGAACAGGTTGTGTGATACCTGAAATTCTGCCTGAGCAGCAGGCCCGGAAATGGGCTGGTGTATTTGACGTACTGTGTCTCACAGATGCTATTAACCACTTCCCGACCAGCGCACGACGATGTACGTCGACAGAATGGCACGGGCAGGCATATTGGCGTACAGGTACGTCCAATATTCAATGCGGCGCGCTCCCGCGCTGGTCGGGACCCCCGTGAGTCCGGTTGCGGGACCCGCGGACTCGATCGCCGCGGGCATCCCCGCGATCGTCTTACGGAGCGGCCGAATGGAGGAAATGCAGAGTAAACAGCATTTCTCCATTCTGCCTAGCAACTAGTGACGCTGATCTCTGCTCCATTTGATTGGAGCAGAGATCAGTGTTCACTAAATGAAAGCCCAACCCCCCCACAGTTAGTAACACACCCCTAGGAACACTTAACCCCTACACTGCCACCCACTGGTTAACCCCTTCACTGCCAGTGTCATTTTACACAGGAATCACTGCATTTATATAGCAGTGATTACTGTATAAATGACAATGGTCCCAAAAATGTGTCAAAAATGTCCGATGTGTCCCCCACAATTGTTGCTCTATTTTTGTTTATAGCGCAAAAAATAAAAACCGCAGGGGTGATCAAATGCCACCAAAAGAAAGCTCTGTGTAAAGAAAATGATTAAAAATTGATTTGGGTACAGTGTCATTCAAAGTATGATGGTGCTGAAAAATGGCTTGGACAGGAAGAGGGTGAAAGTGCCCTGTATTGAGGTGGCTAAAAATAAATAGTCAAAAAAAGACCAAAAAACTAGATTACAGTTTGCTCTAGGTCAGGGCCAGGGTTAATGTTTGGGTAAAAGGTCAAGGGTTAAAACCGCACCAAATAGCGCCGCTAACTAGATCGCTGCTTTACCGCCTGTAACGATTCAGTGTGAAAGTAGACTTACTTCCTCATCTGCAATCCGTTCTGTGTTGTTTGTATTTAGTAGATCCAGCAAAGCATTCTCTCTTCTCTATTTGAATCAAGAAATTGTTCTGCATTACATTCAATAAATGATGATCTTTAGTTGAGTGAACAGTCATGTCTGCCCAGTCACTACAAGGATCGTTTCAGTACCCCATGATTATAACATTGCCCTGCCTCCCCACCATCTCTACCTGTGAAAGTAGATGGGTCTCCTCCACTTAAATGCTGGGTGGCCTATAGCATACACCCACAATTATTTTACTGTTAGTTTCACCACTTTGAAGTTCCAGCCACAAAGATTCCATCTCCTCACCAGCTGCAATAGCAATATAATCCTTCATATTCCCTATTAAATCACTCTTCACATAAAAACACACCCCATCCCTCTCGTCTACCCTCCCTGTCCCTCCAATACATGGAGTACCCCTGAAAAAAGACAAGCCAGTCCTGAGAGCTGACAGACCAGGTTTCTGATATTTCCACTCAAACAAAATCCACTTCATGTATCGGAAGTTCTAGTCCTTTCATTTCATTACCCAGACTTCTAGTGTTTGTGTACATTCCTTTTACTTTTGTACATGTGCACATTTTAATTCCTTTTAGGTTCAATGTATATTCTCTAAAATGTGGTTTGAGGATTCCTGCACCAGGAAACAAGCTTGTTCAGCATGCAGTTGACCCAGGGTATCTTGGGGGTCCCCCAGCCACCATCCTCCACCTGCAACACAGGTCTTTTAATGCACCCATATGTACGAATTGCTCACTTTTTGTCCAGAAGCAACCAGTTGGCGAAACCTGACCTCCAGAAAACTTTGTTTGAAGTAAGCAAAATTTTCATCCAAGTCAGGATCCAAACGACCTCGTCATGGTAAGCTCCTCTGTTCCTCAATGGTAGAGGCACCTCTGCACCATGGAGTGGTCTAAGTGGATCCATAGCAGGAAACCTGCCCAGGAAATGATCCTATGATGTGGGAAGAACCAAATATTCTGAAACTCCAGGATAAAGTCCAGGTGATGACAGTTCTCAAATGACAGGGTCTTCCAGAAGGTAGGAATTGAAGGCTGGAACTGATCCTCAGAGACAGACAAATGTGTACAGATATTCCACTTACTTGATCTACAGCAGTGTAGAGGGAAGCTGAGACAGTCTGGAAGGAGACCAGAGAAAAGGGGATGCTTTTATGAGGGTGACCCACCAATGCATGATTTTCCTGCAACAGCTGAGAGATTGATAAAGCTTTTACTAAGGAACAGGAACAGGAACATGAGGATGAATAAACCAGAATGTTCTTAAGCATCAGAATCTAAAGTGTAAACTGCTCTCAGAACGAATTTCTGAAAGCACAGGGTGCATCTGTGATCGCTGGATAATCAGACAACTTCTTATGGAAAAAAGTCAGTGTGGGCCATATTGGACAACATTTCTAAGCATCCCACTATAATGGTTCCATGAAAAGGCACTAAGGCAAACACCGGAGCCAGCACCATGAACTGCATAGGGTGCAGGGTTGAGAAAGCGCTGGAAGTACATGTCCTACCTGACCAGAGAGTTTCATTGGAGAGGGAAATGCAAACCTTTTGAACCTACAGGTCCTGAAAGCGATAAACGCTTTCTCTGGGAAAGACGACTGTGAACTGCTAGGGATACAACTCCTGAGGAAGACTGGTAAGTGTATTCTTTATCTGCAGTGGCACAGGAATGTAGCAGGTGAACAGTGATCTGGGGACATAGGTGCAGAGTACACATTCATGCTAATGAAAGCTTCTCTGTAGATTTAGCAGGCTTCATATCCCAGATGTTGCAGATGACCAGAGAGAATGTTTGGGAGGTCTAGGCATACCTACTCCAGGAGAAGAGGAAGGAAAATAGACTTGGCTAACATTTCTCTAGACCAGTGGTCATCAACCCTGTCCTCAGGGCCCACTAACAGGCCAGGCTTTCAAGATAACTGAAGTACATCACAGGTGATATGATTTTCTGCTCAGTGATTGCAGTATTCTAGTCTGCATCTTCCCAAGGTAATACATAAAACTTGGCCTGTTAGTGGGCCTCGAGGACAGGGTTGATGACCACTGCTCTAGACTACCTATCCAGAGGCAGATGTCAAGGGCCAGTTTTGTCCCCCGAAGACGTAAAGGCTCAAGCCCTCCATGGAGGGTTCACAAACCCCCACGGGATAGCATTGGGCAAGTGACAGGTGCTCGTTATGGAGACACGGGAGGTTTAATAGACCCCAGCGGCTCCCCTGCCCTCCAAACCATTTAAGCTAGCAGAGACCTGCTTGGTTATATGCTCCCCTGGTTGTATAAGCCAGGGAAATACCTCATTGCTTGTTTCATTGTGGGTGGAGAGCAAAGAAAAGATGTTCTTTGGGTTCCTCCCATATTACATTTTGAAGCCCTCAGTTGTGATCCCAGGCTCCTACTAATAGGGGAAGAACCTGGGAGCCGTGTGGGGGGGGGGGAAAGAGGCTATACAGCCCTCAATCACTTTCACTTTACAGCTGGGAGCCTGCTGAGAAAAACAGGAACAAGCTGCAGCCATCAGCTTGTGATTCACCCTTCATTCTCTGGCTGTACCTCTGTCCATCCAATGAGCTGAAACTCATTAAGCTAGCCGCTTGTAAGCTTTACTTTTCAAAGAAAGTCTGCTGAAGCTTGGTAGCTGCTTGTTCAAAATGAGTTATCAGTCCCATTAAGATCCGTTTAACCCTTCAAGCTGACCTAAGACAAATATGCGGTCTCACTGGGCTGGGCTTTAATCAATGGGGCCACCCACATATTTGCTTATCTCCCTTTGTACTGGTAGAGTGGTGTGCGTCACGCTCCCAGCACAGAGACCAGGGGTCTCAGGGAGAGACCCGGAACGTCCGATTCCGGGGTCACTTAATTGCTGTGATAGCCTCTGATTGGCTATCACAGTGATCAGTCACTGTGGAGCCTGCCCCTGTGAATGGAGGAGAGTGAGCCTCACTCAGAGTCCAATCACTCTTTTTTTTTTTTAAAAGGGTCTTTAGGGAAGTGGCCTTGAGTATGTGAAATAATCCATTTGTTTAATGTGAGGTAAAAAGGAAAATTCATCACCCATTGACAGGTTTACCACTAGAACAGGTAGAGCACAAAGATGTCCAAGGCCCCCCCCCCCTCCTCCCATTGTGCAGAACAGGCAGCTTCTCTTTGATTCAAGCTAAAGCCATTCAGTGTCAATGGTATAAAGATAACTTGTCATTACTGGAATATGTTGATCTGCTGGATGGAAGTTATGGAATAACAATATAAATACAAGCTGTTGTAAGTACCTGTATCTGATGACTATAATGGAATTTGTTTCCCCAGTGTAAGGCCATAATTAGTTTCAGCGGAACAAACTCCGTTTCCCTTGCCTGTGACCATCACGGTCTAGTAACAGAAGGGTCTAGTATTTATCTTCTGTTTGCCTTAAATTGGTGTTTTAAGTAAACTCAATAAGGCCCTTAATTGCTGTCTGATTGCTCCTCATTTCCTAGTTAGAATGGTTTGGAAGTGAGGGATAACTATCGGGGACAAACAGATTTTACAAAAGCTTTTGCAAGAAAATAGTAAACTCCATAAAAAAAAAAAAAAAAGTTTGTATAAGTACCTCCTTCATGTTTCTATTGCTGTTTGCATGTTGCCTGTGAGGGCAATTTTCACCCATTATCCAGGTGTCAATGGGACTGGAAGCAAGGGAACCTATTAATGGTGACACAGATTGCAAAAAAAGTAGGTTCTTACCATTCCCAACCCATCCAACACACAAAAAATATCTGGAATTGGGCTTTTCAAAATGTTCCTTATTCAACAAAGTGGTGTAACTGCTCACTGAAAGGCCAAATGTCTCTCTGCTTTTTGGCAAATGCTTTATATAAAGAAAAATTCTATAACTTTCACCAAACTGATTAGTGAAGAAATAATAGGTCCTTTATTTAAAAGTCAAAAAATGCAGCTTTCTTGATGATCATCTCAGAATCGCTTTAACTACGAAAGCATAAAGTGGACCCATCCCCTGCCAAAGCCTGAAGGAAGAAAAAGGCAGCCAGAGAACTGATTTACTTTTATTTTATTTTTTTTAAAATAGGCAAAACCAACATTCCATGTTACAGTTCATCTTCCTATTCCACTGTCATCAGAATTATAAATCTTATATACATGTAATACCAACAAGGAAGACCATCGAGCAGGAGAAGAGGCATGGACAGTTTATGAGCCTGTGCATGGGCCACAGGAGTCTCTGTAGGAAAGTCCCATCCATTGTTTGTGCAAAGAATTAAAGAAGTCTGGAAGGGGGTGTAAATTTCACCCATGTGCCCACCGTCACTGAACACCTTCTTCTTCTACATAGGTGGAGGGGAACCAGCCAATCTGCAGAGAGAGACCACAGATGAGTTCAGATGAAAAAAAAACAGACTGCACACCTATTGTACAATACAGTTTATATACAAGTAGCACAGGAAAACCCCTGAGCATAAAAAAGAGCATCCTCAAATCCCTTTAGATTACAGTGCTCGCAGCGTTTTGCTCTGATCAGTAATGAGCAAGCACAGGCAGAGTCTGCCTCTCCTCTCCTTCTCCACAGGATGTTGTCTGTTCATGTTTCCCTTGCACTGAACTTGTACTTTAGTTTTATATTAACCATTTACCTGAACACATAACTATTGCTTTTTAGATTTATTGAAAATATAACTAAATTGCTGTCAGCTTGATAAAATCCTGTATATTATTAACTTCATCAGATGCCAGTCAGTCATTGCTGCCATAAACGATCAATGGTTAGCTTTTGCTCTTACTTTTCCATTTGTTTCTCCTTTCCACCAGCCCTGGTCTCCTCCCATCCGACTGTAGATTTTCACGATGTCTCCTTCCCGTAGAGACAGCTCTCGCATGTCCCTGGCGGCAAAGTTGTACCTGGCGACTGCGGTCCCTATAGGTCGAGGCGTGAACACTGCGGAGAGGGACAGGAAATTATGTCACAGCACCAGCAAGGCCAAGCGTCAGAATATCGGTAATTATTATACAAAGATTTTAGAAGCCAGGTTGAGCGGCCATTGTTTATTTTAGATAGCTACCCCTGTATTGTGCGTAGTGTTTTTATATGCTTTGTTATTTTCTGGAGTGCGAATCCATATTTAGTGGCTAATGATACAGATGTATGTGATATATGATACAGAGAGAAGTGACGATGAGATGTCAGAGATATAACACCATACCATGGGCATCTGCAGAACTTTTTTCAGGGGGGGGGGGGGGGGGCATCATTTTAGGGTCCCCTATGCACCACCCCTTTTTGACAATGTCATTATCACATTATCATGGTCAGAGGCTACAGACGTAGTACTACCCTGTTTCCCCTAAAATTAGACCTAGCGTGATTGTTGACGATGGCTGCAATATAAGCCCTACCCCCCAAATAAGCCCTAAAGTCCTTCTATGTCTTATTCTCAGGGTAGGGCTTATTTTCGGGGAAAGAGGGTGGGGTTTATTTGGGGGGTAGGGCTTATATTGCAGCCATCACCGACACTCACGCTTATTTTAAGGGAAACAGGGTAGGATAAGTTATCCCCATGTCCCATGATGCTCTCCTCTCCTAGTCTACTTTGATTGGCCCTCAGTTATGACCAATAGGGAAGAAACGGAGCCCGCAACCTGATAGCGACACAACTGTGCTGAATTTTAAATCCAAACCCTGATTCCAAGGGGGGGCACTTGACCCCCCTTACCCTACCTGCGGACACCCATGCACCATACCATTTATTGCCAGGACCCCTAACTTCTGTCGAGCTGCATTCACATACATACAAATGCTGAACCACATAGAACATTGGGTGCTGGAGAGGGAAGAACTCTGCGTTGGACAGAGGATGGCAATAGACAAGATTCCAGTGAATAGCGACTCTGGAATCTGCCCACTGCCAATCACAGCAAGACAGATCTAATGGAAAACTAGTCTGTTAGTGTTCCCCATTAGGCTCCACCCACTTTCAGTTCAGTATGACTGCATCATTGGTTGCTAGGATATGGGCAGCCTTCGTTCCTAGTGAAGTAAATGTAGAAAACATTCAAGCAGATTAATAAAGAAATGAACAACCCCCAACTTTGAATTTATCTTAAAACAGTAGTAAAGCCCGCTGTAGGTTGTTCTTTTTGGGGTCCCTAAGGTGGGTTACGCCATAATGTACTAGTATGCAAGGCACACTTGCCTGTCAAACCAAGCCCTCCAGCAGGTCCCAGGCACGTCCATCTTCACCTAGTCTTCCTTCTGGGCTCTGTGCCTTCAGCTACTTGAATGGCTGGGCTGCAATGACGTCACACCACAGTGGCACGGATCAGGGGCCACAAATGTTTGCTGAGCTGCACATGCCCAGCTCAGTATATATCACGGCTGACAAACAGGAGGAAGCATTTAGGACAGATAGGGGTCTCTTCTGTCATACATGCCCTGCCTGTCAGCTGTGAGTGGCGTCCACCCTATATTTCAAATACATGCTGATCATACCGGGTGCCAGGCACAGGCACCTTAAAATGTGAGAGTATTCAATTTAATTTTTTACTGTTATTCCAATAAAAAACGGTTTTACGCTATGGGTGCCCCCCTTTGCCATTCCTATTCCCCATCCATTGAGGATTACCTACAGTGCAGCGGACTTTGAAATATACCATCCAAGGGTCTTTTCCCCACAAAGTGCAAGTGACCACTCTAGAAATAGGTGGTCAACGTATAGGATGAGTGTACATCCATGTGGGGCACTGTGTCTGAACAGTGGAGCATGGACTTTATATTTAAGCACAAGCACTTTTCTTCACTATTGTGGGACTTTTTACAACATTGAATAATTAAAGCGGAGGTCCACCCTAAAGTGGACCTTCCGCTCAATGGAACCCTCCCCCCCTCCGGCGCCACAATTGGCACCTTTCAGGGGGGAGGGGGGTGCAGATACCTGTACAGTACAGGTACCTGCACCCACTTCTAGGATAGCTCTCTTCGGAAAGGGGCGTAGATTACGGCCCTTTTCGCAAGTGCCCCGCTGCCTGCTGGGAAACGCACAGATCCCAGAGACAGCGGGAACCGTCCTTATTGCGCAGCGCGACTCGTGCATGCGCAGTAGGGAACTGGGAAATGAAGCCGAAAGGCTCCACTTCCTGATTCCCATACCCAAGATGGCGGCGGCAGCACCCGAGAGACGATCTAGAGATCGGCTTCGGGTGCCGACATCGCGGGCGCGCTGGACGGGTAAGTGTCCTTATTTTAAAAAAGTCAGCAGCTGCAGTATTTGTAGCTGCTGGCTTTTAAAAAAAAAAAAAAAAAAAAAACGCGGAGTCCCGGCGGACTCCCGCTTTAAGAGGGAACCATTGATGCTATAGATAGGCACAGTGCTGGATTTGTTTGTGTCACTTAGTGGAATTTTTTTTTTTTTACCTTAACACAGGTAATGCATTAAAGGTAGAATTTTTTTTATTTTTTTTTAGCGTTCTACAAAGCTCTGAGACTTTTCACTACAAGACTAATCTTACTGTTTTACAAGGAGGAGGCATACAATATGGCATAACTCTGCTGGAGACCTGTAGGAAATACATGCAGATGAGGATATAGAGAATGGGCAGAGGAGGTAAGAGGCAGGGTAAGTGAAGAAAAAGGCAGAGCAGGTGAGGAACAATGATGTACCGATTATGGAATAGGCATTTCTTATTGGTTTTAACAACTGCAAAATAACTAAGTTTGTGTTTAGCCTCGGGGTAACTTTAATCCACAGGATCTCTCACACTAACAATTTTTTTTACTAAAACAGTGCTTTTTAGTGATAGATTTTTATGAATGAAATACATGACTCCACAACTCAGCTGCCTGCAGACAAGATTGGAGTTCTGTTTAGTCTCCCAACACATTGAAAATAAACCCTCTGCTGGAAGATACAGTGCACTGTGGCTGAAAAACAGCAATTTTAGTGAAAAATGTTAGTGAAGGTGCTAATACAAGCCATTAAATTAAGGTTGCCTGAGGATGGAATAGGTAGTATTTACTGTCACCTCTTTGGTAAGGTGTATATACTTTTTTTAGTTTAATATCAGGAGACAAAGAGTTATGGTCTGCAGTACCCATGCAACCACATGCTGCTAAATGCTGACGATAGGCTGCAGTAGATTCATACTAAAACTAAAGTGTTGCTACATACTTGTAAGCCTCTGGTACCTGAAACTTTTTCACACTGCAATGCCAACAAACAGCCACAAGATGGCGCAGTTCACTGCGCTACAAAAGGTGGCATGTTACACTTGGATCATAGTATGGCTCCATGCACACTGGAGCTCATAAACGGCAGTTAATTGGAGTTTGGGCGCTTTTTTTTTTAAAAGCCCATAAACTCCACTCTAGGTTAGCCTATGTGTCCATGCACACATGGACGTTTTTTAGCTTTAATGAGCAGTGGAGTTTATGGGCTTTTTTCTGAACGCCAGAAATTTGCATTCAAAGTGCCGTTTTTCACCGCCAAAAAACGTCAAACGCCGATAAATGCTCATAAACACACGTTAATTAGTGTTCGGCATTCTATTTTTTCAATGCATTGTGGGAGTTTGGAATGCAATGTGGGATTTTTGGAGTGTCCTCTGTGTATTTTTATTGAAAACGCCCATAAACGCTAACGCTCAAATGCTAGTACAAAACGCTGTTAAAAGCACGTTTTTCAACCAGCGTTTTCTGCCAATCTGGCGTCCAGAAAAAGCTTTTTTGAGCTTCAGTGTGCATGGAGCCGAAAGGTTAAAGAGATTGTATGCTGCTGGACTTTTTTTTTTTTTTTCTTGTACCTGCAAGGTAATGTCATAATGTGCTAGTATGCATCGCATGCCAGCATATTATGTTAAACTTACTTTAAAACAAAGCCCTCCCTCTCTGAGATGTCAGTGCTCTGGGCACTCATCTTCTCCCATCTTTCTGTTTTGTGGACTCCGGCTCTGTGACTGTCTGGAGCCGAGATGATGTCACTCTCGCACAGAAGCCACCGTTCATGGCACAGGGCTCTAAAGAAACGGCACAGGTGGCTGTTCCTCAGAGCGCATGCACTGGTGAGGTCACCGGCTGCATGTACACTAAATATCTCCCAAATGGTGCACGTTTAGGAGATATTTACAGGCTTACCTATAGGTAAAAGCAAGAGATGGAAGTTTACTTCCACTTTAAAAAACATATTTTCTTCTTGTAAAAGAGCAAGTTGTAAAGAATCCATCATTTATTTTGTGCATTAAAACTATTGCATTATTTTACAAATATGTATTAGGAATTAAAGTGGTATTAAACCTAAAAACAAAAATTTTATATATTGCAGCTTACTAATCTTTTAAATGTGGTAGCTGCATTTTTTTTTTTTTTTAGCTTGTATGTCTTAGTTTCACCTGGTGAACAGCCCGTTCTGTTAAAATAAGTTGGAAAATAACAGACTTACTGGCCGGATCAGAAGGTGGAAACAAAGGCTAAGAAAGAAAACTAATGTAGTCCCACATCTAAGAATTGGAAAGCTGCTATATGATGATTTTTTTCATTTAGGGTTTTTAATATGGCTTTTAGTATAGTGACCCTTAAGCCGAAAAACAAACATTTAATATATAGTGCCTTGAAAAAGTATTCATACCCCTTGAAATGTCATCTTGCAACCAAAAATGTAAATATATTTTATGTGATAGACCAACAAAAAGTGGCACATAATTGTGAAGTGGAAGAAAAATGATAAATGGCTTTCAAAATGTCTTACACATAAATATGTGAAAAGTGTGGCGTGCGTTTGTATTCAGCTACCCCGAGTCATCAATACTTTGTAGAACCGCCTTTCGCTGCAATTAGGCCTCATGTACACCGCTGCAGGCAAACAGATGTTTAGGAGCAGGTGGCCATTTTTTTTTCCAGCTGCCCCTGAACTCTCCTCTGTTATCTTATCAGTACATGTGCACAGGGCGTTTCTAAGCAGTTTTTTTTTTTTTTTGCAAACGCGACGAAACGGCCGTTTTTAGATGCCGGTATCTAGCGGTCAAGTTAAATCGTTCAGGAGAGGTTGAACAACATCCTGTGTTCATAAAGCGTAACAGCTGCAAGTATTTTTGGGGATGTCTCTACCAGCTTTGCACATCTAGAGAGGACATTTTTGTCCATTGAAAAATAGCTCAAGCTCTGTCAGATTGGATGGAGAACATCTGAACAGCAATTTAAGTCTTGCCACAGATTCTCAATTGGATTTAGGGCTGGACTTTGACTGGGCCATTCTAACACATCAATATGCCTTAAAGTGGAAGTAAACCCATGGATTTAAACAGTTAAAAAAAAAAAAAGGCATGCCGGGAATACTAACTGCACATTGGCTGTGCTCTCAGCCAAACTATCAAACCATCCAATGGCTGGTGTCATAACGAATCACATGTGCAGCACCATAGCAGTTGAAGATTAAACAGAGGCAAAGATGGCAGCTTCCTTGGCTGAAAACGATAGGGGAGTTTACTTCTACTTTAATTCAAACCATTCCATTGTAGCTCTGGCTGTATGTTTAGGGTTGTTGTCTTGCTGGAAGGCGAACCTCCAACCCAGTCTCAGAGTCTGCAAAAGACTTAACAGGTTTTTTTTTTTTTTTCTAAAATTGCCCTGGATTTGGCTCTATCCATCAACTCTTACCACCAGATCCCCTGTCCCTGCTGAAGAAAAGCATCCCCACAACATGATGCTGCTCCCGCCATGTTTCACGGTGGGGATGGTGTGTTCAGGATAATGTGCAGTGTTCATTTTCCACCACACAAAGCGTTTTGCTTTTAGCCCAAAAAAGTTAAATTTTGGTCCTATCTGACCAGAGCACCTCCTTCCACATGTTTTCTGCGCCCCCCACATGGCCTCTCGCAAACTGCAAATCAGATTTCTTATGGCTTTCTTCCTGCTACTCTTCCGTAATAGTCGGATTTGTGGAGTGCATGACTAATAATTTAGAAACAAAAAAGGTTGCGCTCTAAACTATGACCTTGAAAAACCTCAGTGAATGAGTACTGATCTCGTATATAAACTTGCAGTGCCCCAGTGTGAAAAGGGCCTTACTTTGGAGGCGCTACAGTGCTAAAAATAGGGCCTGCAAAGGGCCCTGAAACAACCGCTGCTGTCTCTCCAATGTGAAAGCCCGAGGGCTTTCACACTGGAGCAGTGTGCTTGCAGCACGGTCAAAAAAAGTCCTGCAAGCCGCATCTTTGGAGCGCTGTATTTACCACCCTTAAAGCGCCCCCTTTCCATAGAAAACAATAGGGCAGGGCTTTAACCGGTTTTCGGCCGCGGGGGAGGGGGGGGGGTTAAAGCTGCGCTGCTAGCGGCCAAATAGCGCTGCTAGAACAGTAAATCACTGCTAAATATAGTACCGCTTTACCGCCAGTGCCCCAGTGTGAAAGTAGCCTAAATGTAACTTTTTTTTAAAAGATATTAAAGATTTTTAGTGATCAATAATACTGTAATAGTGTCCAAAAAAAAATATCTAAAAAGTGATCAGAAAGTGTCCAATAGACTGTGCGATATTTAGTGAAAGTTCAACATATGATGAACTCCACAAATCAGAGTGACTTTGCTTAATAGATCCCACCACCATAAGAAATGTGTCACAGATGTGACGACCAGATCGATTCTGGAAATCCAATTGCGGAAAAGGCCCTGGCTGGGTATTAGCCACAGGGATTAAAGTGGCTATAAACCCTTACAAACCACTTGGACCTACAGGTAAGCCTAGATTAAGGCTTACCTGTAGGTCCAAGAAATATCTTCTAAACCTACACGGTTTATGAGATATTTACCCGAAGACAGCGGCGTGCAGGCGCACTGGCTAAGCTGCAGATCGCGGCGATATGCCACGAGTGTCGGCTCCAGTGCGCATGAGTGACATCATCGCTGCTCCGGTGAATCACAGCGCTGGAGCAGCGAGACCCACGGAGACCCACCAAGAAGATGGAGGCTCCGGACTACAGGGGACAGCGGTGACTTCGCTGGCTCCTGTGTCAGGTAAGTGACACATAATGGGCTCTATGCGATGCATAGTAGTCCATTATGCTTTACCTTTGCAGGGAATCAAAGAGGAAGTAACACCCATCAGGGTTTACTTCCTCTTTAACTATCTGGCAGCTGGTAAGCACACATTTCTTATGGTGGTGGGATCTATTAAGCAAAGTCACTTTGATTGTGGATTTCATTATATGTTGAACTTTCACTAAATATCGCACAGTCTATTGGACACTTTCTGATCACTTTTTAGATATATATTTTTTGGACACTATTACAGTATTATTGATCACTAACAATCTTTAATATTTACAAAAAAAAGCTACATTTACTTTGTAACTTTATATATGAGATCAATTCTCATTCACTGAGGTTTTTTCAAGGCCATAGTTTAGAGCGCAACCTTTTTTGTTTCTATTGTATTTTGTGTGTATCTCACTTTGTGTTGCAGCTCTCTAGTTTAGTTTATTGTCCAGCTCAGTTTTTTCTTTTGCTTTTTACAACTAATAGTTGTCTTGTGGACAGATTCTCCCACAAGCTGTGAGCTGTGGATCTCTGCAGCTTCTCCAGTTATGGGCCTCTTGGTTGCTTCTCTGATTAATGCTCTCTTTTTCTGGCCTGTCAGTTTAGATGGACGGCCATATCTTGGTAGGTTTGCAGTTGCGCCATACCCTTCCCATTTTCAATTGATGGATTGAACAGTGCTCAGTGAGATGTTCAAAGCTTAGGATATTTTTTTTTTTTTTTTTTTTATAAGCTAACCCTGCTTTAAACTTCTCCACAACTTTATCCCTGGCCTGTTTGGTGTGTTCCTTGGCCTTTATGATGCCGCTTGTTCACTAACAAACCTGAGGGCTCCACAGAACAGCTGTGTTTATACTGAGATTAAAGCGGGATTCCACCGTTTCTAACGTTTTTTTTTTTAGGCATAGTGAAAATCAATATTATTAAGAAGGCTAACACTTACTTCTGTTGTTTCTGCCATCAGCAGCATGCCTTTGTCTCCTCATAAATGACTTTATAAAACCGTCTCCCGACGGTTTCCATTTTGCCTGTGGGCATGTGAAGCCCACAGGCATCCTCTTCCGGGAGTGTGAGATGCTAAATGACCAGCATGCACCGCCCGATCTATAAAAGATCTCGCGCATGCGCAGTAAGCGCAATATCGAGCGCCGTCAACAGCTCCGGTTGCCATGACAACGGGCGTTCTCGTCGGAAGTCCCGCCCCGTTGTTATGGCAACGGAGATAAACAATGATACAAAGACGTCACTTCCCTTCTATGACTCGCGCGAGATCTCTAGACTCCGAGATCTCTAGACTCCGAGATCTCTAGACTCCGAGATCTCTAGACTCCGAGATCTCTAGACTCCGAGATCTCTAGACTCCGAGATCTCTAGACTCCGAGATCTCTAGACTCCGAGATCTCTAGACTCCGAGATCTCTAGACTCCGAGATCTCTAGACTCCGAGATCTCTAGACTCCGAGATCTCTAGACTCCGAGATCTCTAGACTCCGAGATCTCTAGACTCCGAGATCTCTAGACTCCGAGATCTCTAGACTCCGAGATCTCTAGACTCCGAGATCTCTAGACTCCGAGATCTCTAGACTCCGAGATCTCTAGACTCCGAGATCTCTAGACTCCGAGATCTCTAGACTCCGAGATCTCTAGACTCCGAGATCTCTAGACTCCGAGATCTCTAGACTCCGAGATCTCTAGACTCCGAGATCTCTAGACTCCGAGATCTCTAGACTCCGAGATCTCTAGACTCCGAGATCTCTAGACTCCGAGATCTCTAGACTCCGAGATCTCTAGACTCCGAGATCTCTAGACTCCGAGATCTCTAGACTCCGAGATCTCTAGACTCCGAGATCTCTAGACTCCGAGATCTCTAGACTCCTAGATCTCTAGACTCCTAGATCTCAGACTCCTGGGAAAAAAAAAAAAAAGATCCCAGGAGCCCATGCGGCAGACCGGAACAAGTGACCTGCCGATTAAGCCCCGCCCCTTTCCACATCGGCTCCTCCCCTTTCCGCAATTCACTGGGACAGAAAAATTGAAATATAAAAAAAACGGAGGAAGACAGCTGAAAGGTAAGGGGGTTACATAGCGTTTAGGGAAGGGGGGATCACATAGACCTAGGAGTGTATTTTAGGGTAGACCTCCGCTTTAAGTTGCACACAGGTGGACTCTAATTACGTGACTTCTGAAGGCAATTGGTTCCACTTGATCTTAGTATGAGTAAAGGGGGCTGAATACAATTGCACGCCACACTTTTCAAACATTTGTAAAAAAACTTATATTTTACTTCCACTTCACAATTATGTGTGACTTTGTGTTGGTCTATCACATAAAATCCCAATAAAATAAAATTTACGTTTTTGGTTGTAACATGACAAAATGTGGAAAATTTCAAGGGGTAGGAATATTTTTTCAAGGCACTGTATTGCAGCTTACCAATTCATAGATGTAGTGGCTGCATTTGTTTTCTTTTTTAGGTTGGTAAGTCTTGTGTGACCAGAGACCCCCCTTGCATCAGAGTCTGCAGCATTCCCACTTACATCAGGGTTGGCAGAGATCCTGGTGTAAAGGGGGTTTTGGAAATGTAAGGAGGACTTTAATATAAGGGAGAACTCTGTGGACCCTAATTGGAAGGGGGAATACTGGAGAAACTCTGTGGATCCTGGTGTAAAGGGGGAATGCTGGAGAGACTCTGGTTTAAGGGGGGAACTCTTGGAACCCTGATGTATAGCAGAATACTAGGGACTTTGATGTGAACAGAGGGTTCATCTGAACTGCTGCACTCTTGTTTTGTATATTACGTACTCCTGTACTCGAATAATTTGGTTGAACATTACATAGTCCGGACCATGATGTTCATTGACCCAACAGTTGCTGGTTTTAATTAAATTCTTCCGTAAGGTAGGATCAGTCATATAAAACCATATATAATGGAAATATTTAATTTTTAATAAAATGATCCTTTGTCCTGAGGCTTATTTGTGTCAGTTAGCTGTTGTACAGTACTTAACCACTTCCCGACCGGCGCACACCGCTGTACGTCGGCAGAATGGCACCGGCAGGCATATTGGCGTACAGGTACGTCCAATCTTAAATGCCGCCCTGCCATCGCGAGCACGCCGCCGGTGGCGTGCTGGTCAGGACGCCCGTGAGTCCGGTCGCGCGGACTCGATCGCCGCGAGCATACCCGCGATCGTCTCACGGGGCGGCTGAACTGGGAAATGCCATTGTAAACAGCATCTCCCAGTTCTGCCTAGCAACAAGTGACGCTGATCTCTGCTCCATGTGATTGGAGCAAAGATCAGTGTTCACTAAAAGAAAGCCCAGCCCCCAACAGTTAGTAACACGCCCCTAGGAACACTTAACCCCTACACTGCAACCCCCTAGTTAACCCCTTCACTGCCAGTGCCATTCACACAGGAATAAGTGCATTTGTATAGCATTGATTGCTGTATAAATGACAATGGTCCCAAAAATGTGTCAAAAATGTCCGATGTGTCCGCCATAATGTCGCAGTCACAATAAAAAATCGCTGATCGCCGCCATTACTAGTAAAAAAAAAAAAATTATGAAGAAAAATGCCATAAAACTATCCCCTATTTTGTAGACGCTATAACTTTTGCGCAAACTAATTAATCGCTTATTGCGATTTTTTTTTTTTTACCAAAAATATGTAGAAGAATACATATCGGCCTAAACTGAGGGAAAAATGTTTTTTTTTATATATATTTTTGGGGGATATTTATTATAACAAAAAGTAAAAAATAATGTGTTTTTTTTTCAAAATTGTCGCTCTATTTTTGTTTATAGCGCAAAAAATAAACTGCAGGGGTGATCAAATACCACCAAAAGAAAGCTCTATTTGTGGGAAAAAAAATTTGTTTGGGAGCCACGTCGCACGACTGCGCAATTGTCAGTTAAAGCGACGCAGTGCCGAATCTCAAAAAGTGGTCTGGTCTTTGACCAGCAAAATGGTCCGGGGCTGAAGTGGTTAACATTCCTTGTACCCACAAGATATTCCTATGGGTGTGCAGTGTATATAGTGATTAAGCACAGATTCTGTTTAACCCCTTGCTGTACAGCCACCGTCATTTTACTGCGGCAGGTCGGCATGATCCCATGAGCCGTCGTAGCTAACTGGGAATCAGGATAGCAGGCACAAGCGCCCGCTGCACAGCGGGAGTGCCGATGCTCGTGGCCGACGGTCGTGATGACTGCCGGCCACGAGCGGCAGAACAGGGGAAAAAAAAAAAAAACCCACAACTCCCTGTTCTGTGAGGCATGACAAATCGAAAGTTCCCATGAGCTAGGAACCACAATCTGTCACTTCCTCTAGGTCAATCCCCTCCCCCTACAGTTAGAAACACACCTTGGGAACACAGTTAACCCATTTCCTGCCAGTGACATTTTTACAGTAATCAGTGGATTTTTATAGCACTGATCGCTGTATAAATGCCAATGGTCCCAAAAAATGTGCCAAAAGCATCCGCCATAATGTCGCGGTTCCGATGAAGATCGCCGCCATTACTAGTGAAAAAAAATAAAAATGCTTTAAATCTATCTCCTATTTTGTAGACAGGATAACTTTTGCGAAAACCAATCAATATACGCTTATTGCGAAAATATGTAGAATACATATCGACCTAAACTGAGAAAAAATTAGGTTTTTAAAAAAAAAAAAAAAAGGGAATATATTATAGAAAAAAGAATATATATATATCGTGAATAATAAAAATAGCAAAAAGATATATAAAATATTGTGTTTTTTTTTTTCAAAATTGTCGCTTTTTTTGTTTATCGTGTAAAAAATAAAAAAACACAAAGGAAAGCTCTATTTGTGAAACAAAAAGGAAATGAATTCCATTCGGGTGCAACGTTGCATGACCGCACAATTGTCAGTTAAAGCGGCGCAGTTCCGAATCACAAAAAAAGGCCTGGTCATTCAGCAGCCAAATCTTCTGGGGCTGAAGTGGTTAATGATCTCCCTTTAACCACTTGCTTACTGGGCACTTAAACCCCCCCCCTCCCAGACCAATTTTCTGCTTTTGGCGCTGATGCACTTTGAATGACAATTGTGAAATTACATTTTTATCAATTTTTTCCCCACAAATAGAGCTTTCTTTTGGTGGTATTTAATCACAAGTGGGTTTGTAGTTTTTGCTAAACAAACAAAAAAAGATGGAAAATTCAGAAAAAAATAAAAAATCATGTTTAATAGTTTGTTATAAAATTTTGCAAACAGGTAATTTTTCTGCTTCATGGATATGCGCTGATGAGGCGGGACTGGTGAGCACTGATAGGCTGCTCTGGTGGGGACTAATAGGCACAGTTAAGGCGGCATTGATAGGCACAGATAAGTCGGTACTGATGGGCACAGATAAGGCAGCACTGATGGGCCCGGACGGGTGGCACAGATAGGTACCAGTGATGGGCATTGATGTGCAACACTGTCCAGGCACTAATTGTGGGCACTGGTAGGCAGCACGTTTAGGGGGCACAGGTGGGCACTGAGGATCTGGGCACATTGCAGTGAGCAGGATTAATGTCACGCTCACTGCCACCAGTGATCAGCGTGAGGAGAAAAAAATTGCCGATTACCGGCTGTGTTGACATCACGTGATCAGCCGTCATTGGCTGACAGCTGATCACGTGGTAAGGGGTCAGGATCGACCATAGACTCACTTGATCACAGAGCGCACCGCGCAAGTGCCCTTCAGGGGGCGCACAGGCCGCTCATGCACTGGAGGACGTCAATAGAGAGACTTGGGGTTTAATAGACCCCAGATTGCTCCATAAAGAGGACCTGTAATGGCCCATGCTGTCTCAAGAAATATTAGTCAGCCCATGTGATAGTAATAAAGTTAATCCCCCCTTGACGGCCCCTGCGTGGGTCTAACCATAATACTGTGGCATGTCACTGTTTTTTGTTGAATGTTCGTTTGTCTTTCTAAAACTCAATAAAAAATATTTTCAAAAAAAAAAAAGTTAATCCCCCCAAAAAATTTTTTTTGTATAAAACACATTTTTAAAAGTGCCCACATCCTACTTTGGTTCCGCACAAATGCGAACTCACACGTTACTTCCGCGCACATATGTAAACGGTGATTGCACCGCACAAGAGGTATTGTTGCAAACGCCAGAGTGAGAGCAATAATTGTAGAACCAGACCTTCTGTGCAGCTTTAACCTGTAAAGGCGTTTAAAGTGTTGCCTATGAAGAATATTAAGCACCATAGTTTGCTGCCAATACACAGGCAGACACAATTTAAAGCGGAGGTCCACCCTAAAGTGGACCTCCGCTCATCGGAACCCTCCCCCCCTCCGGTGCCACAATTGGCACCTTTCAGGGGGGTGCAGATACCTGTACAGTACAGGTATTCTGCACCCACTTCCGGGATAGCTCTCTGCGGAAAGGGGCGTAGATTACGCCCCTTTCCGCAAGTGCCCGCCCCTTTGCGCAAGTGCCCCGCTGCCTGCTGGGAAACACACAGATCCCAGAGGCAGCGGGGACCGTCCTTATTGCGCAGCGCGATTCGCGCATGCGCAGTAGGGAACCGGGAAATTAAGCCGAAAGGCTCCATTTCCTGATTCCCATACCCAAGATGGCGGCGGCAGCACCCGACAAGACTATCTAGAGATCGGCTTCGGGTGCCGACATCGCGGGCGCGCTGGACAGGTAAGTGTCACTATTTTAAAAGTCAGCAGCCGCAGTATTTGTAGCTGCTGGCTTTAAAAAAAAAAAACGCGGAGTCCCGGCGGACTCCCGCTTTAAGAGTGATATGTTGGGTATCTATTTACTTGGAACATCATCATTCACGTTATACAAAAAAACTGGGCTAACTTTAGTGTTTGTTTTTTTTTTTCTTAATTCATGAAAGTGTTTGAAAGTTGCATTTGAAAAATCGCAGCACAAATACCATGCAACATAAAAAAATTGCAACACCTGCCATTTTATTCTATAGGGCCTCTGCTTAAAAAATAAATAAATAAATATATATATATATATTTATTTATTTAATGTTTAGGTGTTCTGAGTAATTTTCTATCAAAAAAATAAAACGTTGATTTTTACAACGTAGGAGCGAAGTTGTCCGAATTGGCCCAGATACAAAGTGGTTCATGGAGCTTGGCAGATGCCCTCTGTGTATTGATATCTCATCCCTGCAATTTCTCCAAAGCAAAGCTAAAGCTGAATTAAAGGCTCTCAAAAGCTGCAGGTGTTTCAAGCGAGCTTTGTCAGACTTCTAGGGAGGCTTTGAAGCACCACTAAAGCGTTGAAGCAAGGTGTAAACAGGACTGTTAGGTAACCATTTTATTTAGTGACAGGGGCTTAGACTGGCAATCTGAGAGCTTTAACAACTTCAGCTCTAGAAAGGTCATTTTTTGAGATACGCCACTGCATTACTTTGACAATTGCATGGCCATGCGACACTGTACTCAAAATTGATTAATTTTTTTCCCCACAAATGGCTTTCTTTTGGTGATATTTAATCACCTCTGCGGTTATTTTTTACACTATAAAAAAACAAAAAAAAAACAAACAGTATTTTTCACTTTTTGCTATAAAACATTAAAAAAAATATATATAATTTCTTCATCAATTTTGGCCAATATGTATTCTGCTACATATTTTTGGTAAAAAAAAAAATCCTAATAACAGTACATTGATTGTAGACGCTATAACTTTTGTGCAAACCAAACTATGAAATATTTTTATGGAATTTTCATTTGTTTATTTTATTAGCAACTTATATTGAGACTGCGACACTGCAGTGGACAAAGGTATTTTAGATTATACAAGGAGTATAGGAAACAGCCATGGAATGGATCAAGCCACTCACCATCGGCTAAGCGACAGATGCTGGGATCTCTGCACTACAGCCCCCATGATTCTTGTCCTAAGGGATACACGGATGAAACATTGTATCCAAAGATGTGCCTTTACACCACTAATTATATGTGAGTGTTTTTAAACCTTTTTGATAAATTGTAGTCATTTTATCGCTGCACTTAGAGGGCGCCATCTCTCTTTTCTTACTTCTAATCATTGTAAGCACCCCTCTCAGTGTTACATGTTTTTTTCCAACCTCTGACTGCCACTTTTGCTGGACAGCTTGGCCTGTAAGCTGAAAATTAACAGACCTACTGGTTGGATCCCCAGGTAAAAAAAAAAAAAAAAAAGCTTAAAACAAAAAACGAATTCAACCATCATATCTAAGAATTGGAAAGCTGCAATTTAATACATTTTGTTTTGGGGGTTTAACACCACTTTACGTCTGCTTATCATGAAGTGTTCAACATGCTTGCTTTATATACAGTAGTATCAGAGAGCACATGCTATGATCAGTCATTGTATTGTTTTTCAAACCGCAACTAGGAGTGACGGCGTTCATTAGGAGAAATGCAGTACCTGACCAGAATGGAGTGGACGGATTCTGACAAGGGAAGTTGTGGCCCTGAGGACTGAGAAAAGAAAAGTTGTAGGAAGCACAGGAAGCTGCAAAAAGTTCAGAGAAAATATAAAAGGTAGAACAGAAAGTAGTAAAAAAAAAACAAACAAAGCAAGGTGAGCCAGCAGACTAGAGGGTTAAAGGCACAGAGTATAACACCGCCATTCAGTTCTATGACTGTTCTAGAATGGCTCAGTTATTGTGCCCACCCAGCAGAAACGCGATACTGAACATACTCCGTCTACGTCTGATCAACCTCATGTTTACCCATTTATATGAACTGTTCACAAAATTGCTCGACAAATATGACTGTGAGCAGTGGTGTTTTATGAACTACAATATAAAGAGTGTTATTAATACACTTATTTCAGGCTGCCTATATAATTACAATTATATACAAAGACTTGTTCACACCATGCGCCGAGACTTTTTTTTTTTTTTTTTTTTACACCTGTTACAAACAGCGCTCTCTGTAAAGGTGAAAAGAATACAATTGTTTTACATGTGTCCTGTTCACACCACAACACTTAGTAAGCTAAACAAAATGGTAACTGCCTCAATTTATAACTATCTCTAAGCCCCGTCCCCATTCACACCAGTGTGACTGGGGGGGGGGGGGGGGGGGCAACCACCAACCCCCCCCCCACCACCACCAATTATCTTCAATAAAAAAAACATAGCATCAGCATTGTAGGGTGAACAGGGGCCATAGAAAACAAATGTTTTCTTTGTCCTGCATTAGTAAAATTAAGTCTCTGCACAGGGTGTGAACAAGCCCTAAAAACAGGGATATGCAATTAGCGGACCTCCAGCTGTTGCAGAACTACAAGTCCCATGAGGCATTGCAAGACTCTGACAGCCACAGGCATGACACCCAGAGGCAGAGGCATGATGGGACTTGTAGTTTTGCAACAGCTGGAGGTCCGCTAATTGCAGATCCCTGCCCTAAAATATTCTATGCACATCAAATCTGTGCATTTTTTTTTTTTTTTTTAATGCATGTATGATGTGAATGAGCCATATCGCAAGTGTGTAATTAATGGTTAATAGGTCTGCATGTAATAACCAGCAGGGCCATGTCTCCTTACGTTTATTATTAGTTGAATTATTGCATAAATGTACATTAGCAGCTCCTCTCTAGTTTCCCCTTTTAGAACAATATGCAATGGTTCTAAAATCAAAAAAAAAAAAAAGAAGAAGGTGGTCAGCCTTCATATGAACAATGTCTCTTTATGCTGCTGGCAATAAGGACCAATATACACTGACCAGCCATAGCGTTATGACCACCCACCTAATCTTGATTACGTCCCCCTTCTGCCACTAAAACAGCCCTGACCCATTGAGACATGGACACCATTAGGCATCACTAGAGGTTGGCAGATCTTTTGGGAACATGTTCCACCTGTTTTTAGGGTGTTACGTGTAGCATGTTCCCAGTGCTGCAGCCGCTGCCCCCTCTCCCCGTGGCAGCAGCAGTATAGGGAGACGTTCCCCGCACTAGCTGTCACTTTTTGAAAGCTGCTCAGGAGTTCTGGACTCTGCCCACACGGCCACATCATTCATGCACAGAGCTCCAATATATGTGCCGCCTAATATATTGCACTGACGTAACAAAGTCATAAAGTTATGGCTGATCAGTGTATATAAAAATTTTGGAAACCAGTCCAAGAGCTCCCTTGACAGCACTCGCCATGAACACATTTATTAAAACACTTTCTGTCTGGCTAATGACAAGCAGCTACAACAGCAAATTACAAAAAAAACTTCTGTACCATCAGCAGTGTCAAGTGGATTCTCTCGCGTTTAAGCTGGCCATATATTATACAATTTTCATATTCAATTTCCATTAGATTTACCTTCAGCTATGTAGTACTAGGGCCTACCCGATTATATACCAATTGAAAGTGTTCAGGTCTGACCTAATAGTATATCGTTTTAGTAAAATCTAAATATAAAAAAATTGTACAAACTTTACATTCAAAGAAAAATCACTTTTTTGCCCGTTACTCTGAACATTCTTAAATCTAAATGTGACAAGTCTATGGTACTCTTCCTTATCTAGTTGGAGGCAGAGGCAGCCCTGTTATATAGAAAGGGGCCGACTTACCTGGGGATTTTGGTGAAGTGCGGGTACGGAGCTTGTAGGGGTATTTTAACGTCGTGTCCAACTGCTTGAAGCTTTCCTTTAGGGAATGTGTCTGATAATACTCCACCAATTCCTAGAAATATCAAAAGCAACTTGGCAATATCCAGACAGAAAAAAAACAAAACAAAACAAAAACAAAAAAACAGGCAGCTGCATCCAAAGCAGTAAAACAAAGGCACTGCAGTCTCCTGGACAGACATAAATAGTTTGCTTTTGTCTGCCGTGGGTTTAGCAACAGTCCTTGTACACAATGCCACAAGCAGAAGTCTAGCAAACCCATATAAAAAGCACGGCCTACCTTAAAGTGGAACCTTGGGTAATGAATAAAAATGAGCAAACAGGCAAGATTTTTAATGCGGAAGAGACACGCTTTGTCTCTTCTGCATTTAAATTACCAACCTGCCTGTCCGCCCCCTGTACAGTGAGTTACGCACACGTACAACTCACTGTAGAAATTCGGCAATGCCGAAACCAACGCATCTCCCGCGCATGCATGGGAGTGATGTCATCTTAGCCTAGCCATTGAAAGCGGGCAGTGTTCGATACCCGGAAGTTGACCGCTTGAAGATGTCAGGCGGCTGGCGAAAGTTCAAGGACGTCACACTACTGGAGCCAAGGTGAGTAAAGTAAGAAGAAATTCCATTAACAGTTACTGAGCAACCAGCAATTGTTTTACAATATAGCAGAGTGTACTGGTCAGAAATATGACATACATAGTATATACATATCAGAGCAGGGGGGGTCAGGAGTGCATAACGCACACAGAGCACAGGGGTCAGGAGTGTGTAATGCACACAGAGCAGTGGTCAGTAATGTGTAATAAAATAGTGCAAGGTACCAGCATACCTGTCTAAATGGATAAAAATCTATAGCGACTTCTTCAGGGTGCAGCTTTTTTTTTTTTAACCACTATAATACAGGGCACTTTCGCCCCCTTCCTTCCCAGCCCAATTTTCAGCTTTCAGTGACAATTGCGCAGTCATGCTACACTGTACTCAAATGAAGTTTTTATCATTTTGTTCGCACAAATAGAGCTTTATTTTGGTGGTATTTATTCACGACTCCGTTTTTTTTTTTTTTTGCGATAGAAGCGCAAAAAAGCGGAAATTTGGAAAAAAAAAAACAATATTTTCTTTTTTCTATTTTAAAAGAAATCCAATAAAATCAAATTTTGTCATAAATTTAAGCCAAAATGCATTCTGCTACATGTTTTTGGTAAAAGTGTATAATAATTGGTTTGTGTGATCACGGACATATGTACGCAAATGATCATGTACATATGTGTGCAGATAATCATTGGGACATGTGATTTTAGTGGGACATATGTGGGGGACATGTTTTTATTATTAGGGACATGTGTTTTTATTATGTGGGGACATTGTGTTTATACTGTGTGGTGTGTTGTGTGAACACTAGACTAGTGATCAGTGAGTAAAAAGCTGTAAAAAACAGCTCATACTCATTGATCATCAGCCGGCTGCAGTGATCTGCTCTCCTCTCCTCAGCGATGACTTCTGTGTGAGGAGAGGAGGAGCCGATTGCCTAGCAACCGGCTGTTTGTTTACATCACATGACGGCCGTGATTGGACACGGCCGTCATGTGATCAGGAGGGCCAATCACAGAGCCCTCCTGCCGATCTGAGATGCGCCGTGTCCGGGTGACACGGGCGTATCGGGATCGCACCGCTGCGCGGGCGTGCGCGATCCCGCTCCTCCTGATGGACGTTCCTGAACATCCTATCAGAAGTAGACGGCTCCCACCTGGCCGTATATGTGCATTGGCCGGGTGGGAAGTGGTTAAGGATGATAGCACAGAGTGTAGGGAGCAAGAGTGCAGAACCAATAGAGTTTTTAGCCCTCCTTCCAGTACAGGTCTAACCTCCTCCCATGAAACACATTCACAGACAAACTGGGCTGTGTCACCTGACTGAGCCGAGGCGGAGATAAAAAAAAAATCTTCCATAGAAGTGTCTACAGTGGCTGTGAGCCATCAGACAGCTGCATTAAGAATACTCTAGGACAGTGATGACGAACCTTGGCACCCCAGATGTTTTGGAACTACATTTCCCATGATGCTCATGCACTCTGCAGTGTAGTGGAGCATCATGGGAAATGTAGTTCCAAAACATCTGGGGTGCCAAGGTTCGCCATCACTGCTCTAGGAGGCGTTTAGACCCCCTTATCTACACTCTTGACCTCCTGTCACATGATTGTATGCTAAAAACCCCTCACATTCATTTATCATTGTGTGTGGGCATGGGTACAATGACCTCAAGGAGAGGGTGAAGCTGGTACCAGAGAGAACACAGTCTTGCATTTTACAGGCTCGGAGCTCTTCCAAGAATAAAGGGCGCATCAATCAGAGATTTGCTGGACACAGCAGCCATCTGCAGATGATTGCCAGGGAATCGCACTCAACAAGTGTCTACTTACCAATAAACTTTCAAACTTCTTGGCTTCTGTGATGTGGATCCAGCTGTCTTTCTCTACAACCTTGATGTGTTTTACTTCATCGTTAAATCTGAAAAATGATTATTTGATAATAAATGCACTGTTGGATGGCTGGACGTGAAATTACACTTGAGAAACTCGGGTTAAAAAGGCTAATTGAAATACACATTGAATTATTTGCCAGCAATTCCCAGCTCTTAAAATGACAGCTAGGAGCTGCTGTGTAGATATAGCAGCTATTTCAGCTACTACTGTCAAAAAACAAAGTCGGATACAATCCTTATAACTAATGCGAGTTACAGCACAGTTTGCTAAGTGGTTAGCACTTTTGCCTGGCGGCACTAGAGTCGCTGGTTCGAATCCCAACCACAGCATTACCTACATGAGTTTGTGTGTTCTCCCTGTGCATGCGTGGGGTTTCCCCCGGGTATTATGGTTTTCTCCCACATTCCAAAGACATGCTGGCATGTTAATCGACTCCTGTCTAATTTGGCCCTAGTATTTGTATGCATAAATAGTAAGGGACCTTAGATTGTAACCCCCTTCAGGGCAGGGACTGATGTGAATGTATAATACGTATGTAAATCATTGGGTAAATTGACAGCACAATATAAACACCTGGAATAAATAAATACAAATTAACATTGTTACTTTAGTATTTACTCTGTTTCTTCATTATCTGCTTACGATATCAGTTAGGCTAAGTTTACTCAAACTTCAAAAGCATTCAGTTCATGAGCGTTTTTGGAGTTCCACAAATGCCTGTCAAAATTGTGTGCATTGCCGCGCCCAATGTTGTTTACATGGCTGGGTTAGCATTGCACCAAGCGCTGTCGGGTTAAAATTTACCTTACCTGTCGTTTGCCAGGCTATGCAACTCCCCAAACGCTTCCATTGATGCAAATCAGGGGTCTCAAACTGGTGGCCCTCCAGCTGTTGCAAAACTACAAGTCCCATGAGGCATTGCAAGGCTTAGACAGTTACAAGCATGACTCCCACAGGCAGAGGCATGATGGAACTTGTAGTTTTGCAACAGCTGGCGGGCCGTCAGTTTGAGATTCCTGATGTAAATGCACTGCACACGCATCACAAATCCCCCTATGGCTTTTACAGCATGTTTGAGATGTACTTAGAACAGTAGTTCTCAATTCCTGTCCTCAGGACTCACTAACAGACCGGGTTTGCAAGATAACTGAAATACATCACAGGTGATAGCATTTGCTGCTCAGTGATTGCAGCATTCTGGTCTGCATCTCCCCAAGGTAATACTTAAAATCTGGCCTGTGAGTGGGTCCTGAGGACAGGATTTAAGAACCACCAACTTAAAAAGTATTATTAGCCAAGTGATAATAAAAAAATGCATACAATAACAAACCGACTCAAATGGGGGCGGCTGGCAATACAAACGCATTTTGTTTTTAAAACGCAAAGCAAAAAGACAACATTTTGGAAAAGGGGTTGGCGTTAGGGTCGGTCATTTTTTAAATTTTTTTTAATCAGCCGATGTCTCCCGACATTCGGCCCGTGTGTACGGGGCTTAAAACACACATCTCTGTCCTAAAGGTTTACATTGTCTGTGCAACCCTTTTAATGTGACATGTGCACACATTTGTAAAATATAAAATGAGAAAACAATTACTTTATACTGATGGCGAATCGCTCCGATTCTGCTGTCCTCTCCCGGATAAGGTACGTTCCACTAACATGGGCTTTCAGGAGATTGTCCGCTTGCGGCCGTTCTACGTTTCCTGCAAACCTAAAACAATTACCATCCAATGAGAATGACACAAAGGCTGACCTCTGCAGGGAGCAGTGCGAGGGGGTCCAGTACCTACCAGGGATATTTACTGTAGTCCGGGCGGATCATCGGCTGTGACAGAACACAAACACTACATTTTAGGTCTGTTTAATACAAATTGTTTCACAATACAATTCTTGGATAGTCATGTGAGCGCCTTCCAGCCAAGACACTTTTGAAGCCAATGTCAACTTCACGTAACATTTTTTTGCTGCTTATATTTCTTTTTCCCCTCAAATACATTTCTTTCCTTCTTGTAATGATTGCTTGCTTGTGTGCCTGGACTCCCCTGCCAAACTTGAGCCCATCTTGGTGCTCTATACACGCCTAATGTATATGGGACAAGTGTGGCGGCTTGCACCACCCTAGCCTGACTGTAACAAGTCATACAGTAGTAGTTTGTTCCAAAAATGCCTGGATTCTTTCCTAAATTCACCAACTATAACTGAATACTAATACTTATTGGTAAAGTTTATCCAGGGAATAGCAGATTATCTCTTGGGGGATCAGCAAGGATTTTTTTCCCCCCACTGGAGCAGATTTGATCATACCTGGTTTGCTTTTTCTACCTTTCTCTGGATCATCTGTCAGTATAGGATTGTCTATTGGGAGGTTTTGTCTGTGTCTGTGCGCGTCTGCGTCTGTGCGCGTCTGCGTCTGTGCGCGTCTGCGTGTATTTTACTTCTCTCTGTGGGTTGAACTGGATGGACTTTTTGCAACCAGAGTAAAGGCCCGTACACACGATCCGAAAAACAGAGGAGAAATACAAATTTTGTATGATAATCGGATCATTAGTACAGAGCTTTCGAGACACGATTATGACAATTCATCTCATATTATTCGACCGGACAAGCACGAAAAATTTTCCTCGCACAATACCAGATCGTACGATTTTTGTTTAGTCAGTACAGTTGTCATCTGAAAATACAATACAAATATGTTACAACACATGACATCACTTCCGATTTTTTTTTTTTTCTGTCGTATGAGAATTTGTGACTTTAGTATTCAATTTCTACTTGCGACTATTAACCACTTTGCGCCCGTAGGACGTCCAGGGACGGCCTCGGCTTTCGGTGGTTATATCTGAATGATGCCTGAGGCCACTATATCTGAATGATGCCTGAGGCCACTATATCTGAATGATGCCTGAGGCCACTATATCTGAATGATGCCTGAGGCCACTATATCTGAATGATGCCTGAGGCCACTATATCTGAATGATGCCTGAGGCCACAGACATCATTCAGATATCGGCATTTTCAGCCAGCGATTCCCTGCACCATAAGAATGATCATAGCGGCTGTCCTGCCGCTTGATCATTCTTGCGGCAGGGGACTTCCCCCCCCTCCCTCCGGTGCTTCTACCGACTCACCGCTTCCATCAAGTGAGTCGGTCACAGGATCCACCAGCCCCCGGATAATACCATAGAGATTTCTGGCGGACCAGATCGTCCCCGGAGTTACTATGATCGTTTGGAGGCCAGGCGCGATGTTATGACGTCACGCCCGGCCTCTGCATTCAAAATAACGGCGCCAATTTGGCTAGGTAGCAAGGATCCTTTTTTTATTTTAGGCTTCCCAGCCTAGAGGTGAGATGTGGGGTCTTATTGACCCCATATCTCACTGTAAATCGGTCCGATCGTGCCATATTTCTATTACAAGGTTTACATTCCTTGTAATAATAAAAAAAAAAAAATTATTACTTTTATTCCTAAGTGTCAAACTAAAATTATAAAAGTAAAATTAACAATAAAAAAAAAAAAAAAAATTTAAAGCACCCCTGTCCCTGTGAGCTCGTCTATCACATTATGCAAAA
Organism: Lithobates pipiens; assembly: GCF_037356315.1. NCBI lineage: Eukaryota > Metazoa > Chordata > Amphibia > Anura > Ranidae > Lithobates > Lithobates pipiens. The sequence continues at coordinate 792,462 of NW_027507728.1, read as the reverse complement.
AAATTGGGCTGTAAAAAACTGAGTTTTTTTTTTTAAAGCATGAAACGTTTTTTTTTTCTGAAAAAAACCCGCTCGAAAAATTGCTGCGCAAATACCGTGCGAGATAAAAAGTTGCAACAACCGCCATAGTATTCTCTAGGGTCTTTGCTGAAAAAAAAAAAAAACATATATAATGTTTGGGGGTTCTATGTAATTTTCTAGCAAAAAAAGGATGAATTTTACATGTAGGAGAGAAATGTCAGAATTGGCCTGGGTGCGAAGTGGTTAAGCGAAAATTCGTACAATCGGTCATACAATATTCGGATTGTGTGTATGGGCCATTATTATGTAACTGTATACATTGTACAGCTCACAGCAGACTCAAAGAGCAGAACACGTGGATAATTCTGATAATGTCATTAAGCCCTGCCTATATAAAGTGTATTCCAAACACCCACTAATTACATAAAATAAATATTTAGAAGGAAGAACTATATGGGAACCTTAGCACATATAGAAAATACCACAAAGTGTATGAAGCCACTGTAATATGGCACTTACCACAGGACAGGGCTTAACTGAAGAGCTGGGGAAATAACCCGATTTTTTAGTCAGTAGCAAGCGTCCCTGTTAAGAGAAGACAAAGCCATTGGTCATCATTTAGACTTGGTGGATACTGGCAGATTTTCTCCCAAGTTGTAGCTGCGCACCTACCTCCCACCATGGGGAATCTGGGTCACCCCTCAGCAGCTCAATCACCTCCCCAGTCTGGAATGTTAACACTGGCTTTCCCGGAGGAGCGGGGTTTCCATAGTAATTCTGTATTGCTACCATCTTGGGTCCTGGCATCAAAAGGTACCATAAAAGATGTACAAGGGCAGAGAGACAAATATCATATAGATGTAAGAGAGCCGACAAGGGACAAATACAAAACAGTTGGATTTCTTTTTTTCCACCAATATTTACTGACTGAATTACCATGCTGTCAGTCCAGCCATGGCAGAGTTGAGTTACAGAGACAAATGTCAAAAGCACTTTTTCGTCCCTGCTGCATTCCTAGGAACCCATAATATCTTGCAATTTTTTTTAGGAAAGGAAACTCTACCCATCAGGGCCTCTCTGCACGCATCCCTAATGCCGCGTACACACGATCGGAATTCCGGCCAGAAAAAGACCGATGAGAGCTTTTCATCGGAAAATGCGACCGTGTGTACGCTCCATCGGAATTTAGCTGTCCGAATTTCCGCCAGCCAAAAATTAATAGCATGTTCTCAATTTTCCCGACGGAAAAACTTTCTATCGGTAATTCCGATCGTGTGTATGCAATTCCGACACGCCAAAAATCACGCATGCTCAGATTCAACTACGAGACGGAAGCTATTGGCTACTGGCTATTGAACTTCCTTTTTCTAGTCCCGTCGTACGTGTTGTACGTCACCGCGTTATAAATGATCGGAATTTGATGTGACCGTGTGTAGGCAAGACATCTTGAGCCGAATTCCATCGGAATTCTGTCGGGAAAACCATCAGAGCTTTTTCCGACGAGAATTCCGATTGTGTGTACGCGGAATAAGTTTTCAAAACCTATGCTTAATCCCCTAGAGACAACAGTAAATGGATTGACCCAAGACAGGCAGAAGCTGTAAAGAAGTACCGGTAGGAGGCTGTAGTTCCACCAGAGGTCTAATAAATGCCCTGTCAGATTGGGGAACAGGATAATTAAATTCAGATTAAGGGCTTGTTCAAGCCACGGCATGTTGCAATGATGCAATGCATATGTGCAGTGCATTAAAAATCATTCCAATTTCCATGCCAACACCCCGATACAGTTCATCATAGTGCAAAATTGTACAGGGCATTGTTTTTGTGCACTGAGGTGCATTGGCAACCCATCGGCTTCCTAACTGAGGCTGGGTTCACACTGCAGCGGTGACGAGAATTGGATGTGATTCGCACCGCACTGCAGTGCAAATCACATCCGATCTCTGTGCGATGCGAGTTCAGCCATACAGATAGTATGGCTGAATTCGCATCGCACCCGGCCCAAACTCGCACAGGACCCTTTTTTTGGTCCGCAGCAGAATCGGATCGCATGGGTGTTCACACCATGCGATCCGATTCCTGTCCGAGTTTGCAGATCGCACTGCGATATGCGAACTGATCTGGGGGTGTCATTAACTTTTCACTGACACTCCCAGCAGTTCGCATAGGGCAGTGTGAACTGCCGCCGGGAGGCATGCGATGCGGGAATCGGCAGCGGATTCGCAGCGTTCCCGCATCGCTGCAATGTGAACCTAGCCTAAAGCCTAGTACAGACTGCTTTTTTATTTTTTTTAAACTGACAGCTCAGGTCGGAGCCACTGTTCTATTGTGTTCTGACAGCGGGACGGAACCCCGCGCCAGAACACTCCAGTCAGCGCTCTCAGCCATTGACTTCAGTTGGCCCGGCTGCAGTACACACGGGACAATGACGCCCGACATTCACAAACTCTATAGGTAAACTAAGTGGGTTTTCTAAATAGTGCTAGCATTGCTTCATTTAAAAACAGTGCAAAGCAAGAATTAATCAGTACATATTTAAAATATGAATAGAACTGCAGACTCACCAGATACTGTGATTAGAGGATCCTATGAGGAGAAACAAAATGAGGGTGTTAAAATTGTCTATTTACAAAGTAAGCCGCCCCAAAATTTTACCAAATCCACTTTTCTATTCTGTATTAATTAACAAAAGTACCAAATATAGTTATAATTGTGCTACCAAAGAAATATCAAAAAATATATGTGTAGCAGCCAGCATCTACAATGATACGATTGCGAAATTGTAAATTAAGTAATTAAAAAAAGTGACAGGTAATCACTGTCCGGCTACATTTCCCATGATGCTCCACCAGCTGTGGTCCTGAAGTTCATTTAAATGTTGAAAATTACGAAAAAAGGAGCAAAGAATGCCTCAAACTATGCAATTCTAATTTGTTGCGTGTAACAACTGTTTGATAGGAGTCTACCAACGGCAGGTATGAGGATCTATCCACTCTGAGAATTCCAGTTCTTGTATGTAGTGTTTGAAAACCTGGTGTTAAAGAGCTGTTTATTTTTTATTTTTTTTAGCAGCAGTGCTTGTGAAGCAAGCAGTTAAAATTCTACAATGTGCCAGGGCTCAAGTTAAATAGAGACAAACGGTAAAGAACTGGAATTTATCTTACAAGTGGAGATGAAAAAACTGTAAACCAACATCCCCTTTTAAAGTCGGACTGCCCATGTGAATTTCTTGCTGGTTGAGCATACTGGGCATTGTAGTTCATTCAGCATGAACATGAAGATTAAGATTTCCAGCCCCAATAAGAATAATAATTAGAGGTGTACAGTCAATAGAAAGAAGAATTGCTCACAAGATGCCCATATAAGACCAAGAACAAGATTGATTGGTCAGATCCGAAAATGGAAGCTATGATTGGATTCCCTTAACTGCTCCTATCTACCCACCTGATCTGCCCCTGAGGCATTAGAGGCACTTGGAGAGTGAATGGACGGAGCCTATGTGACAACATACAACAATGTCTGGTTAACTTGATCCAGAGATATTATTCATCTAATTAGAAGGATAAAAGTTGATACACCAGGGAGCCCCGAGTGCAACAACTCAGGAAACAGAATCCCTGTACAGTTGACAGAACTCCACGGTGTAGCCAACAAAGGGAGCAAAAAAATAACTAAAAAATCAGTGTATCTAACACAGGGCAGAAATTCACAGCGGATTTATGTCCCACAGCATATCATAAGGTGCTTAATGGTTTGCAAAGGTGTTAATCTTCAAAATGTACAATAGGCTTGTGCAATTCGTTTCGTAACGAATCGAAATTCGGCCGAATTTTGCATCTTTCGGACATTCGGATGCATCCGAATGTCCGAATAAAAAAACAACGAATTACAACGAATACGAAAGAAATATAACGAATGAATTCAAATTAATTCGACATGATTCGGCAATTCTTTAAAGATCTAATGAAACAAAATGTCAGCTCAAAGTAAATCTTATAGTTCAATCAGCTAATTAATTTTGTGCCGGAGGTTGGATTACTGGCAAAGTGCATTCCTGAGAACTGAGTGAGAAGGGGGTTGTATTGTATTTGAGCCGAGGAGAAGAGACGTTGTCATTGTGTGTTTTAAAAAGATTCAATAAACAAACAACTTTCCAAACTACGAATCATTATCACGAATGTATATACATACATAAATAGCGAATTTCAACGAATACGAACTAATGAATTAGAGACTCTACGAAAAATAACGAATTATCTGAAAACGTATTAACGCAACATAACGAATATAACAGAACGAAATGATGTATTTTACGAATGACAACGAACCGAAACTAAACGAAATTTTCCATTGTGCACAAGTCTAATGTACAATGGATTCCCCGTGGGGTTTTTAAGCAGCAATGAGAGACAATATTAGTTAAAAATAAGTTTTTTTTTTATTAATCCAAAAAGCATTGTAGCCACAATGATTTTAAAATTCAAGCTCTGGTGTACATTATTGAAACAATTGGATAAATAGAGATACATACAACATTTAGTACATAATTCATATGAAAGGATTACAAAAAAATCTTCAAAATATTTTTATATTTTTGTAATCATTTCATATGAATTATGTACTAAATGCTGTATGTATCTCTATTTATCCAGTTGTTTCAATAATGTACACCAGAGCTTGAATTTTAAAATCATTGTGGCTACAATGCTTTTTGGATTAATAAAAAAAATCAAAAAAACTATTTTTAACTAATATGGTCTCTCATTGCTGCTTAAAAACCCCACGGGGAATCCATTGTGCATTTTGTAGAATTCTATCCGGGGTGTGCAGCCAGATCAAAATTAAGATTTCTTATGCACCCTTCTTTTACATTCAAGGTGTTAATCTTAAAGCGGAGCTCCACCCTAAAGTGGACCTTCCGCTCATTGGAATCCTCCCCCCTCCTGCACCACAATTGGCACCTTTCAGGGGGGAGGGGGGGTGCAGGTACCTGTACAGTACAGGTATCTGCACCCACTTCCGGCGTAGATTCTGCAGAAGGCACGCCCCTTTCCGCAGAATCTACGCCCCTTTCCGAAAGTCCCCCGCTGCCTGCTGGGAAACACACAGATCCCAGAGGCAGCGGGTCCATCCTTATTGCGCAGCGCGACTCGCGCATGCGCAGTAGGGAACCGGGAAATGAAGCCGAAAGGCTCCACTTCCTGATTCCCATACCCAAGATGGCGGCGGCAGCACCCGAGAGACGATCGAGAGATCGGCTTCGGGTGCCGACATCGCGGGCGCGCTGGGCGGGTAAGTGTCACTATTTTAAAAGTCAGCAGCTGCAGTATTTGTAGCTGCTGGCTTTAAAAAAAAAAAAAAAAAAAAAAAAAAAAAAAACGCGGCGTCCCGGCGGACTCCCGCTTTAACACACCAAAATGAGTACAGACAGAAACAGCATAGGGCCTTCTCATTGTTCGCAAGACCTCACAGCTTTTGATAAATTGACTGATAAAAGCTTGGACACAATTTAAGCTACTGAAGAAATAAAAAGTACCAGTATTCACTGGGACACACGGGGGCCTTGTAATTCCTTATCAGCTATGAGATGCAAGTAGGTCATGATAGATTAGGGAGCCGTTATATAGATCTGGAGTGACTTACAGAATATCTTACCATGTCATCACTGGGACCTGAGAAGGGAGAGAACACAGAAGGATTATTGCAGAGTTCTCAGAACGTTTGTCTTCACATCTCAGAACTCTTCAGGCTGACATTGGCTACTTGCATGGGTGGCTTTCATTACATAACCCCAGAAATAAATGGTATTTTCCCAGAAAGAAGGCGCACTGCCCCCAGCGAGAGGAAAGGCATAAAAGGGAAGTGCTACATGACTAAAGCCACAAATGAGTGATACATACAGAACTAAATACAACATACTGCAAAGTAATACTTTTAAAATGTTTTTTAAAATGTAAAATTCTGTTGGCTCCATCCATTAGCCCACCTCTTTGTCTGCCCTTTGGACAAGCTCACTTTGAGCTCTCTTTCTCATTTAAAGCGGTGTTTCAGGCGTAAATTTTTAATTTTTTTTTTTAAAAGTCAGCAGCTGAAACAAAAGTAGCTGCTGACTTTTAATAAGGAGACTTACCTTTCCAGGGTCGCCCGCGATGTCGGCCGCTGAGGCCGACATGGCTCTCGGGTCTTAGCGCTGCCATCCTCACTAAGGGAAACAGGCAGTGGAGCCTTGGGGCTTCACTGCCCGTTTCCTACTGCGCATGCGCGAGTTTGCGCTGCGCTTTGTGAATGGGACGCGCTGCGTTAGGGAACACACAGCTCCCAGAACACAACGCGGAGGAGGAGGGGAGAAGGGTGAAGATCACCGAGGAGCAGGAAGACGGCAGATTAGGAAGACTGCCTAGCAACAGGGATTTCTGGCAAAGTAAAAAAAAAATTTTCGCAGATGTTTTATTTTATTTAAGAATATTAATGTTTTTTTTTTTTTTTTTTTTTTTTTTAGGGTGGCCCTCCACTTTAAAGCCACTAGAGTAGCTTCTTTTCTCATAAATCAGTTTTCACAGCAACCCCTTCCGCTAAAAGCCTTTCAGATGGCTTGACTTGTCCTACTATATATGGAGACTCACCCATTTTACATGCATGGATTGTTTCGAGGCATTCCTTGTGTACACCGACCCCGCACTTAGAGCAGTAGTAGCCCTGGTAGAATGTGCCCCTGTCAGAGAAACAAAAAAGACTGTCAGATATCCCTCGGTGTTCATTGTGCAATGTTGCTGCTTTTTTGCAAAAGAATTCTTAAATTGCAATTTTTTTTTATGATTTTCCTGAATTTAAACATTTGTTCAGTCTGCAAGAAGGAATCACAAATTAGCAAGTCTGTAAATCCTCCTTAATTGCAGCAGGTTACAAAACGCGACTGCACCACCCACCTCAGAAACATCTTACAGGCTTTACAGCTAGTCGTCTTATCAAAGGTAAACATCTGGAAGTTGTGGTGGTTGGCGTTGGCTTTCTCTGGCTTGATGTTTGACCTAACAAAACAGAAAAATGGCCACTCAGAAAAGGGAAGTCTTCCTATTATATTTCTTACGAACAGATTATAAGAAACAAGAGGCATCATTGTGGTACCAGGGTAAAGGCCAGGCCCCACTGAATTGATATTTAATGCTTGGGCGGCACAGTGGTGTAGTGGTTAGCACTCTCGCCTAGCAGTAAGAAGGTTCGCTGGTTCAAATCCCAACCATGACACTACCTGCCTGGAGTTTGCATGTTCCCCCTGTGCCTGCGTGGGTTTCCTCCAGGTACTCCGGTTTCCTCCCACACTCCAAAGACATGCAGGTAGGTTAATTGGCTTCTGTCCAAAATTGGCCCTAGAATATGAATGGGGACCTTGGATTGTGGGCTCCTTGAGGGTAGGGACCAATGTGAGTGTACAATGTACAGGGATAGGGACAATTGTAGACACTCAGGTTGAACTGGATGGACTGGTGTCTTTATTCAACCTTACTAACTATATGGCTGCTTTTCAAATGGTCCACTTTAAATAAGGAAGACCAATCACAGTTCTGCTGACAGGACCCAATTAGCTGCAGCAGATCTGAATGGCTGTCCTGAATAAAAGCCTGGCATCTGACTATCCATGGCTATAGGGCCAACCACCCTGAAACTTTAAAGGATAAGTTCACCTTTGGGAACATGTTACATGCTGCAGCCTGATTTGCAAATGTTGGCTTGTAGTCCTCAATGAACTACCATGGCACTGCGAGCGCTGTGGTAGTTCATTGGTTCTTCCTGTGAAGTATCTGCTTGCCCATATGGGATGTACAGGCACACAGACGGGTCTGCAGGAGACCTGCATGGCACCAGTGACCTGCTTTACAGACTACAATTTTTTTTTTTAAGTGAACTTATCTTTTAAGAAATGTTTGTGTAATAGAAGATTTAATATCCAAGTTCATATTATCATAGTCTGGATGGTGACAGCATCAGGCAACTAATATTAAGAAGAAATAGGTTTCTCTGACAAAAAATGTTGGCTTATCTAACTTTTTTTACAGTTTGATGATTTAATTGCATAAAACAGAAAAGCAACACTGCCTTACCAAACAATATAAGGCCCCTTTCACGCGAACGGCTGTTCTGCCGCAGTTAAAAGCATGCAATTTGTTCTGTGAAATTCAAGACTCCAGGCACTGCGATCAGCTGCATTTGTATAGTGTGATTACATGCGGTTGCGTATAGCTGCGGTAGTAATTCCCATAGCAACTCTTATTTATTGTTTTTTCTTGGGTCCCTTGAATCTACCCATGATGCATTTCGGTCCTCTGCATTTCAAACCATCTATTTCCATCTATATCCTTTTTTTTCTTCTCACGCTGCTATCCGCAGGTGAAATAGTACACTGCGATTACCTGCGGTTATGTGCCGATAGCTGCGCTAAATCGCTCCTGGACGCAGTCAATTCTATTTTTTCTATCCGCACCAAACCACATGTAACTAAGTCGCAGCTAAACGCAGTGTGTGAACGGGGCCATAGGAAAGCATTGTGTGCTTTTAGCTGCAGTAGAAAACTATAAAATCCGCAGCTAAAAGCGCCATTCTATCCGCCCCGTGTGAAAGGGGCTTAAGACCCCAGAAGAGAACACTGCCGTCACTGGATGTTTACCAACAGAGTGCAGACCTTAGACTAAGGCTTAAAGTGGTTGTATAGTCTTTTTTTTTAACTTTTACCTACAGGAAAGCCTATAATAAGGCTTACCTGTAGGTAAAAAAAATATCTCCTACACCTTTACGGTTTAGGAGATATTCCCCTTGGTATGCGCCGCTGACTGCAGCGGCGCATGCGCACGAGGGGATTCTCGGCCTGAAAATCCGGCAGTGTCCGGCCGGCCGGAATGAAATCTCCCGCGCGCATGCGCGGGAGTGACGATATCGCGGCTCCGGCCACTCACAGCGCCGGAGCCGCGATACCCGGAAGAAATGCAGAGGGAGCATGTCAGCTCCCTTGGCGTGGATCGGGCCAGATCTCGGGGCCTCGTTCTAAGGTAAGTATTTCATAATGAGCTAGTATGTGGTGCATACTAGCTCATTATGCCTTTTGCTTTGCAGGTGTTAAAAAAAAAAAAAAATAGCGGTTTTACTACCGCTTTAATGTACACGGCATGTTTTACAACTTCCCCTGAACGATTTAACTAGACAGATCGTAAAACGATGGTTCAAAAATGTCCGTTTTGCTGCGTTTACATGCCGCGTTTGTGTTTAGAAGCATTTTTTTTATTTATTTTTCAAATAGCCAAAAATGAAAAACCCCTGTAAAGAAAAACGCAGCTAAACACGAGTTACCACTGCCTCTAAAACATCCGTTGTGAAAGCATTTTTTTTGTTTTCCAAAAAAATACTTTGGAACTCAAATACCTAGAAATGACCCTGTGTACATGATGGTAAGCTCTAACGAGCAGGGCCCTCGGAGTCCCCATGTCTAGAATTGTATTGTCTACCCTAATGTTGTAAAGCGCTGCGTAAACTGTCCGCGCTATATAAATCCTGTATAATAATAATAATAATAATAATAATGTACTGATAAGATAACAGAGGAAAGTTCAGGGGCAGCTGAAAAAATGCCCAACTGCTCCTAAACATCTGTATTACCAGCAGCAGTTTACATGAAGCCTTAAAGTGGTTGTAAACCCTTACAAACCACTTTGACTTACAGGTAAGCCTAGATTAACCTGTGTTGCCATTGTGCTGGGTGTTCAGTGTGCTCCTGTACCTTTAAGAAGAGGTGGCTCCCCTTCAGTCCACCTGCTCTCACCTATCCATCAGAATGCATGTGCCTCCACTGTGGGGACACTCATAAGTTAGTGTTAGGTACCACAGATACTGGGGTGCCTTGGCGGGGCTCTGTGGCTTACGCATGCATTTGCAAATGTGTGCAGACTAAACCCCTGTTTTTAACGCATATTGTTAGACAGGTTAATTGGTGGTCTGTGGGCTGGTGGTAAGTAAAGCTTGGTTTTTTCCTCGGTTTATCCTTGGGTTTGTTTGTATCTAGATTAAGGCTTACCTGTTGGTCCAAGAAATATCTCCTAAACCTATAAGGTTTAGGAGATATTTACAAAAAGACAGCCACCGCTGTCTACGGCGCATGCGCCATAGACAGCGGCGCGCAGGCGCACTGGGGCAGGCTGCAGATCGCGGCGATATGCCGTGAGTGTCGGCTCCCGTGCACACGCGCGGGAGTGACGTCATTGCTGCTCCAGCGAATCACAGCGCCAGAGCAGCGAGACCCGGAAGTCACTCCGGGATCCATGGCAGCGGTGGACATGAAGACGGAGGACCGCTTTGGAGGCTTCGTTCTTAGGTAAGTTATTCTTAATGAGCTAGTATGCTATGCATACTAGCTTATTATGCCTATGCCTTGCAGGTTGTTTTTTTTTTTTTTTTTCTTTTTCACCCATGGGTTTACAACCACTTTAAGCTGACCATACATGGAACAGATTTTCATTGGTTCCATGATGAACCGGGCCAAAATTGAAACTGTGGGTGGCCCTATAAGCACCTTCCCGTCCAATCATTCTACCAGGCAGAACATTTTCTACAGAATAGCCGCTGCATCCAGAGTCAGCCATTGTTCAGTTATTCTGGTGTCAACTGTGAGAATACAATACCCAACAGGAGAGATTACTCCATCCATGCTGTTTAGGGTAGATGGGGGAATCGAGATTTTGCCGGCTCAGCCTGTGGGGCTCAAAGTCTCACAGTGTATGGCCAGCTTATCAATAAACTAAGCATGAGAAGCATGAATGCGTACTTCTCTCTGTGCAGAACTGCAGTGTAGGAAGCAGAGCCCACTGATGTACTGTGCAATCTCCTGATGTCGAGAACATATAAAAGCACAGAGATGACCAGCCTGGGACTGAGGGGTGCGGAAAACAAAAAAATATATACAAACAGTGAAGTTTAAATTAAAATGATTGTACATTGCCATTTCAAACTGCTCCATCCACTTCCTCTTCATGTCATCTGTCTTGCAGAAGAACTGGAAGCCCTGCTTCCCTTGTAGGTGTACCAAGAAGAAGCCATAGGACCACTGCAGAGAGAGGGAGCAGAGATGGACTTACATCTATCTGAACTCTTCCACCAACAGACTAAAAAACACAGTCCACTCAGAGAGAGAAACAAAGATGCTCAGACATCCTGGGATATTTACTGCAATCATAATCACACTATAACTAATGGCCCATACAAACGATCTGAAAATTGGATGGAAAATGCTGATTTCGACGCGATTGTACGATAATCGGATTGTTAACACAGAGCTTTCGAGAGCCGATCACAACAATTCATCCAATATTATTTGATCGGACAAGCACAAAAATTTTCCTTGTACCATACCAGATTGTACAATTTTCATTTAGTCAGTACAGTTGTCGTCCGAAAATACAACGCAAATACATTACAACACATGACATCACTTCCGATTTTTTTTTTCCCTGTCTTATGAGAATTTTTCTGACTTTAGTAAGCCATTAAATTTCTACTTGCGACTATTAAAACCCCTTGTCGCCAAGCGTACGCAAATGTGCATACTCGGCTTCCGGGGGTTATACCGGGATGATGCCCGCACCTGCAGGCATCATCCCGGTACCGTTTTTCAGAGCGGGCGGTTGGCTTTCCAGCCATAACAACCGATTCGCCTCCCGCCGCTCTTACCGGGGCTCCCGTTCAATCGGGAGCACCGATGAACAATCCATCGCTTCCAGCGGCTAGGGAGGGACTGGAATGAAGCCGTAAGTGGCTTCATTCCAGTCTCCTAATGGTAAACACGGAAGTGACGTCGTGACACTACTATAAAATATATATACACTATTCAGAATCGCTGAAAACGGCGATCTGAATACTTTGAAGTGTAAAGGAGGGATCGATCCCTCCATAAAGAGTACCTGTCACCACCTATTACTGTCACAAGGGAGGTTTACATTCCTTGTGACAGCAATAAAAGTGATCAAAAAAAAAAAGTATTAATTTTAAAATAAATAAGAATTTTTTTTTGTAAAGTGCCCCCCCCCCCCCATCGGCGCGAGCAGCAAAGAAAACGCATACGGAAGTCGCGCCCGCATATGTAAAAACTGTGTTCAAATCACACATGTGAGGTATCGCCGCGATCGTCAGAGCGAGAGCAATAATTCTAGCACTAGACCTCCTCTGTAACTCTAACCTGGTAACCGGTAGAAAATTTTAAAGCGTCACCTATTGAGATTTTTAGGTAGCGTAGTTTGTTGTCATTCCACAAGTGCGTGCAATTATAAAGTGTGACATGTTTGGTATCTATTTACTCGGCGTAACATTATCTTTCACATTATGCAAAAAAAAATTGGGCTAATTTTACTGTTTCGTTTTTTTAAAATTCATGAAAGTGTCCCTTTTCCCAAAAAGTGGCGTTTAAAACACCGCTGCGCAAATACCGTGTGACATAAAATATTGCAACAATCGCCGTTTTATTCTCTAGAGTCTCTGCTAAAATATATATATATATATATATATATATATATATATATATATATATATATATATATATATATATATATATATATATATATATAAATAATGTTTGGGGGTTCTAAGTCATTTTCTAGCAAAAAAATATTTTAAGATTTTAACTTGTAAACACCAAATGTCAAAAATAGGCTTAGTCATGAAAGGGTTAAGCGGAAAAAATTGGCCGATCTGTCGTCCGATTTTCGGATCATGTGTATGGGCCATTATCCTTCACTTTGATTCTATTTTTATTTTTAAAGCAGACCCCCTCAGCAACTTTATTGTGACATTTCAGGAATGTATTTACATTTATAAAACAGCAACAGTATCATTTTTCAACAATGTTTCACCTTCCATCAATATAAAGCAGCCCCCAAGCACCACTTCAGTGACTTTATCTAGGCTAGGATGAGGTCAGCCGTGTGCTGCACACAGGAAGCATTTCCTCAATCCCCGCTACCCAATAACCCCACAGACTCTACATTATAACTTTGCAACAAGAAAAATAGGAGACGGGCTGATCCATGTCAGACATTTGTAAACTTAACCAAGAAGTGTAGCGGGTGCCAGAATTTACATAATTGTGCCATCTCTAAGCTGGCATCTCAAAGAAATGGGTTGTGACCAAGGATGATGCCTGAACAAAGATGGCACCATCCCGAGGAAAAAAACATATGCAGGCATTGTCAGAGGGAGTAGTTTGATTTCTGTGAGAGGAAATAAATACATGTTAGGTCCTTTATAAGAACTGTGAATATTATATATAAAATTGCGTCTCTCTAGAAAGCTTCGGGATTGTTCAATCTTGGAAATTCGATTTTCCAATTAGACTGACGCACTCTGAGCTGACATGGATCAGGATCCTGTGCTAATAACTATAGAACAGTATTTGATGTTCATTCCAGAGAAAGCAATGACGCCACCTTACCATCTTGCCATGTGACTTGTGAATGCATAAAGAGACCAGAAAGAAAGAAACTTTAAACATTGTGTACAATCATAAGTATAGGCATGAAATGTTAGTTTTTTTAAAAAGAATTATACTGTTTTATGATAAGGAGCTACTGACTTCATTTCTATGTGCCCTATTGGTGACCTGGGTTGTTCTTGTGCAGAAAAATGTAGGTCACTGCACATAGTGTGAAGGGGCACTTACAGTAAACTATTAGGCACTACAATGTAATCTGTGTCCCCAGACGTGCACCAACACTTCCACCTTGCTCACTCCCCCCCCCCCCCATCCTGTCCTGCCGGGGCTGCATGCTCTGATAAGGGCCTGGTATGGAATTTAGGGGGACCCCCATGACATTTTTTTAAAAATTGTGTCGTGGGGTTCCCCTTAAAATACATACAAGAGCCCTTTGGGATTGGGGATTTTTTCTTAATTTTTCATTGCTGAGGGGCGAAACCCGCTGACAGCTGATGAAACATTGGTTGGACGCAGCAGCTGGCTTGACAGCCCACTCCTAAACCAGCTATTCTAAGCCCTTATACACACGGACGGACATTCCGACAACAAAATCCATCGGATTTTGTCCGAAACTTGTGTTGTATACACATGGTCGGACAAAGTTGTTGGAAAATCCGATCGTACGGAACGTGATGACGTTATTTCGTTACGACGGGACTACGTTCAGGCTAGTAGCCAATAGCTTTGGTCTAGGAATTTGATCTGAGCATGCGTGGCACTTTGTCCAATCGGAATTCTCTACACACAATCGGACAAAGTCCGATCAGATCATGTTGTCGGAAAGTTTTACAGCCCAGCTCTAAAACTTTGTCGGTCGGATATTCCGATGGAAACAGTCCGATGGAGCCCACACACAGTCGGATTATCCGACAACGCGGTCCGATCGGACATTTTCCGTCGGACTGTCCGACCGTGTGTACAAGGGCTAAGACACGCCGGTGGCCGCCGGCTCCAAGAATTTGCATCTGAACCATATCTGGAAATCGCAGCTGAACAGCTGCTTCAGATAGTTGCAGTGAAAACGGAGGGGAAATATGCACCGGACATGTGTGCATCTAGCCTAAACCTCTCATCTGAGAATGTGATGATGTAGAATTAATACAACCCCCTCCCCGTATTTACCTTCTTGATGTCTTTGTTGTTCATGGGGTCATCTGTCATTTTATGGGACAGCAGTTCAATGATTTCCTTCAACTCATAGCTGTACCCTTTTCGCTTGCACACAATGACAACTTTATCAAACAGGAACAAATACCTGATGGGGAGAGAGAGTGGCAAATGACAGACAGCAGTTCATGAACAGTAAGGCCTCATGCACACTGGACATTATAAACACCAGTAGCGTTAGCTGTAGATGGCTGTAGCTGTAGAATGAGTCTTTCAGCGTTTTTTTTAGCTGTTGCGCTTTTTATTAAGCAGGGAGGGTAACAACTTTGTTCAAACACTGCATTTCTGCAGGCTCTGTCCACAGCCAGCAACAGCCTACTCAATATACTGGTGATGTCCATTTTGAGCTGTTGGTCTCTTGTAAGTAAGTCTTCTTACCTTGCACACCTCACTACTGCAAGAAAGCATATAGATTGCCACAATACCATTCACATAAAAGCAGACTCGTGCTCACAAAAGGAAAAGCAAGAAACTGCTAGAGCAGGGAGATGCAATTAGCGGACCTCCAGCTGTTGCAGAACTACAAGTCCCATGAAGCATAGCAAGACTAACAGCCACAAGCATGACACCCAGAGGCAGAGGCATGATGGGACTTGTAGTTTTGCAACAGCTGGAGGTCCACTAATTGCAGATCCCTGCACCTTCTCCTCTTATCTGGACCTCCACATCTTCACAACCAGCTGGCCTCACCTGTCCTGCTTCGCCTGGTTGACCATTGATCGGACCTTCAATTCTCCATCTATCTTTGGTCTTCCAAACTCTTCCAGTTTTACTTGCTGTTGGACATTAAATAAAAAAAATAACCCAAATCAGATCGGACACAAAACACATTCAGTGACCACAGATAACAATATTACTTTTGAATCTGGGGCTAAACTGCCAGATTTGACATATCTGTTTTACAGAGTACAATTCATGAGACAATGTCTATAGCAGAATAGAACATTCTGGTCACTGCAAAACCACAAGAAGCTCAATGGATGCAGATGCATGTTTTGATCATCCAACTTATACTGTTTGGAGGTGGCAGGTGGGGGTTTGGAAGGTGTCAAAATGGCAGCAAGTGCGCCCTTATGATACCAGTAGAAAAAGAGCCATAATAGTCCAGATTATATTAACCAATACTCATACACCCACAAGATGATGCAAAGAAAGTCACATTTGTCACATGTGACTTCCTCCAGAATCACAGCTCGTTGTGAGACAGAATTGGGGAGACACCAGGAAAGCCACAAAAATCAATGCGATGGTACCAACAAACATGGCCATTAGATATTGGGTGGAGTACATTCTTTCAAGGCATTAGGGAGAACACCAACATCCCCATTATTCTGAGGTCTGTGTGCCCAGAGCCCAATAGACTTACCAGGTTTTCTATGGAATTTTGAAACTCGCTGATCTTCTTCAGGGTCTCTTTGTCCCTTTTTACTTCATTAATGTACATGGCTAGATCCTACATAAAAAAAAAAAAAAGAAAAAACGTATAAAGATGAAAAATAAAACCCGAATGATAAAATGCTCATCTGTATTCCTCATAATCAGACTGTTGCTCTATAAAAATTATACGAATTTGCCTAAATAAAATACCATGGCATCATCACAAATAATACTTTCCGGTAACACACGAACACATTTCCCAGGTTTTCAATATTTTCATTTGCAGACCTTTATATTTGGAGTCGATAATGGGAGACATTCCTCTGCCAGGGGCTCAAATCCAGGTCTGAACAGAGAGCAGACAGCTATTTTACTGACTGGTGAACCTGCTGTTGGTTGAGATCAGAATAGGAGGAGTATCTCCACTCAGGGCCACTGGCCTAAAATATTATTTGTACTGGTTTGGAGGGGGGGTGTGGGGTTTGGGGAATTGTTAAATCCTCCCCAGCATCACGAACTCCAAAACAATCACCGGATTAGCCGACATTGTGAATCTGAGTCTTTCTGCAAAGGGGTACCTGTGATTCCATCAACAGATAATTCTGACAATGTATTTTACCTGCATAGCTTCTAGAGCCTCTCTCAGCGTTTGTCTTTCTGGACACTCTGATGTGTGACTGAGAAGTTCCTGTGTATAGATGAAAAGAGAATCAGTAGCTTTATCACAGGTCATTTCCCTACAGTAGTATTTCTTCCTACCCCCTCCCACTATGGTGAACTTTTTCTGCAATAGTTTGTGTCTCTTCATCTCCCACAATTGAGAGATTTCCCTTTAGTAATTTGTATGTGCCCATCTTACAGTAGCTGAAACATGGTTAGGGTTTATGTCAGGGATATGCAATTAGCGGACCTCCAGCTGTTGCAGAACTACAATTCCCATGAGGCATAGCAAGACTCAGAGCCACAAGCATGACACCCGGAGGCAGAGGCATGATGGGACTTGTAGTTTTGCAACAGCTGGAGGTCCACTAATTGCATATCCCTGCTTTACGTCATACATTTAAAAAATGTTCACTGTTCTTTAACGGTCTGGTGTTTCCAAGACTTTCTATCCACACCTGGTGTTCCTCGACCACCTCCACAACCGTTAAATGGTTGAAGGAGCCCACTCTAATGATCCAATATGATTTGAGCTGTCACTGACCTACTTACCACCTACAAGGTCTACCTCAAATGTACAATACAAAGCTACAGAAGATACAACGGGCAGAATCTGACTGGTTAATATGAGAAAACTGGCAGAGAGAGAGAAATACAATAGAACCCCTTTATTATGGGGCTTCGGTGTCAGATGAAACACACCTTGAGCAGGAGGTGATACTTAAGTACTCTCTGCATTGGGATCACCATCAGGTCCTGCAGCTTGAACTTCCCGTCCTGAACCTTCATAGAACATTCCTGCAAGAAAGAGAAAAGGTAAAAATATTTCCTGGATAAAATATTAAACGTACTTTCATAAAAAGAGGAAAACCGCAATTGGTATTATTTCCTGATCTAATGATGAAAGGTAACATGAAACTGCATACTGTAACATTCTCGCATATGGTTAGCTTACACTTCAGTAATTACATGAAAACACTGCAATCACCTCTTCTAAACTTTCTCAGCCTAAAATTGTTATAACAGAGAAAAGCAGATTGCACTTCACTTTGGAGCAAATATACACGGCAAATGTTACTTATGTAATGGGACTGGTAAACAGTGTGATAGACTCACCCGGGGCAGAGGCTTTCATAGGGGACTGAATGCTGGCCTCTTGTTTACCAACTATGGACCCTGGCATTTGAGGGAGCTAGAAGCATTTAGGAAGATGTTCCATTATGTAATGCAAAAGGACATTATTAAAAAGGCCACAGTGGTCTCTGCCAGCTCGGGACTCAATGTTGATGTCATCAGCAAGCCTGTCTGTGGCCCAATTTAATAATGTTTTATTGTAAGTAGGTCTCCTGCCACAACCAAAACAAGCCCCTATCGGCACTGAAAGACAGGCCAAGTAAAATAAATAAATAAATAAAAAAAAAACAACAAAACTTTTCCCCATACACGCAAAGGTTGTGCATTTTATGAGGACTGGGTCAACCCTGAAAGGGTTTTCGTTCCCCCAAAATGTTTTGCTTTTTATCCTATGGAAATGGGTTTTTAAGAACTGAGGTATTCCTGTAGTGGATCTTACATTTCAGTTCTCAATATTAACACCTTATGCCGCGTACACACGACCAGACTTTTCAACATCAAAAGTCAGACGGAACAATTCCGGCAGACCATTCGATCGTGTGTGGGCTGCAGCGGACTTTTGATTTGCAAAAGTCTGCCAGACTTTAGAAATGGAACATGCTTCAAATTTTTCTGCCAGAACTTCGCCGGACCCAGTTCCTACCGAGAAATCCGCTCGTGTGTATGCTAGTCTGACAGACAAAAACTGACGCGAGGGCAGCTATTGGCTACTGGCTATGAACTTCCTTATTCTAGTCCAGTCGTACGTCATCACGTTCAAATCCTTCGTACTTTGGTGTGATTGTGTGTGGCCAAGTCCGTTCATTCGAAAAGTCCGTCAGAACTCTGTCAGAACTCCGTCAGAACTCCGTTGAAAGTCTGTCGGACCCAAGTCCGGTCGTGTGTACGCGGCATTGCAGTTCCAATTAGGGATGTTTACTTGTTTAAAGATTCTGTAGATAGCTGTTTGGAAGCCCCCTAAAGACCTCCCCTTTACCCTTGCAGGTCCAGCAATTGCAATCCAGTAATTGGACAACTATTGGACAAGACAAATGAACAGGGACCAGGAACCTGTCTTCAAAAGACCCCGATTTCTTAGAACAATTTCAGTGGATGCTCTCAGCCTTGTTGTTTTGCGTTGATGTTCTAGAGCAGGGTCTCTAAACTACGGTTCCTCCTGATGCTGCTAGGGGTTCCTTGAGCAATGAGCAATTTCTGCCTCTCAGATGAAGAATTACCGACACCAATGAACATTTCATCTAAGGAGGGGATTCTTCCTAATGGCCACAAATGTAAGGAGCATTCTTTCTGCTGACCATCACACTAATGTACTGTGAGCTGCAAATGTAATTATTAGCAAGGATTCCCTGAAGTCATAAAATTATTTCAAGGATTCATCCATGTTAAAAAGATTGAGAAAGGCTGCTCTAGAGAACGCAAGTTGGCAAGCTTCTAGAATGTTCCTCAATTCTGTACATATGTGAAGGTTTGGTGACTAAAAACTTGGTCTTCTAAACTTGCTTGTAAAAAGAGATTCTCCTACACACACACATTTTGATAAAGTTTTATTTGTAGAATACCTTCATAAATTTCTCAAGGAAATCACTGGAGGAAAGATACTTGTACTCCACGAGAAAAAGTCTAAGCCCTTGTACACACGGTCGGACATTCTGACAACCAAATCCGTCAGATTTTGTCCAAAACTGTTGCATACACAAAGTCGGACAAAGTTGTCAGAAAATCCGATCGTACTTAACGTGATGACCTTATTTCGTTAGGACGGGACTACGTTCAGGCTAGTAGCCAATAGCTTTGGTGTAGGAATTTGATCTGAGCATGTGTGGCACTTTGTCCGATCGGAATTCTCCACACACAATCGGACAAAGTCCGATCGGATCATGTTGTCGGAAAATTTTATAGCCCAGCTGGAAAACTTGGTCCGTCGGATATTCCGATGGAAACAGTCCAATGGAGCCCACACACTGTCGGATTATCTGACAACACGGTCCGATCGGACATTGTCCATCGGAATGTCCGACCGTGTGTACAAGGGCTAAGTCTCCTACTCCTACCTCTACTAAGTAAAAGGGGTATTTTACTATCCCCAGGCATCAATCTCAAAACCAAAACTTAACAAATCCACTAACTCAGAAACCCTCCTAACAACGAGGGAGTGTCCCTACGCCACAAAGTGGGGGACATCTGTTGGTGGCAGTCTTGATCTGAGACTTCCTGGACCTCTGGGACCAATCTGTCATTTCAAAAGGGTACAAAATAAAGTTTCTATTCTCAGTCTCCTCCTTGCTTTTTGCTGTTCCAAAACCAAACTGTGGAAACTACTCAACACTGGATTTAAATTCTCTAAACAAATGCATTCGTATACCAAAATTCTAGATGGAATCAACAAAAATGTGTCATTGACATTACTGGCATCGAACATACAAGATGCCTCTCCATACATCACATACCCATCTTCCCCTCACATCAATGCTTTCTCCATTTCGCTGTGGTAGACAACTTCCAATGTGAATTACTACCATTTAGGCTATATTCTGCACCCTGAATGTATTCAAATGTGCTCACCCAGGACCTTTATGTCAAAGTTAGACTGAATGACCTCCTAGACTCTCCCAACCACTTGGTCTTTTTTCAGCTATCACTTTTCTATGTTTCTATATGAAGGAAATTGTCTTAGCCCTTGTACACACGGTCGGAGATTCCGACGGAATGTTTCCTATCGGACCATTTTGTTGGATAATCCGACTGTTTGTGGTCTCCATCGGACTGTTTCCATCGGAATATCCGACGGACCAAGTTTTCCAACTTGTCCGTAAAATTTTCTGACAAAATGCTCCAATCGGACATACTCCGATCATGTTTAGCCTACTCCGATGGACAAAGTGCCACGCATGCTCAGATCAAATTCCTAGACCAAAGCTATTGGCTACTAGCCTGAACGTAGTCCCATTGTAACGAAATAACGTCATCACGTTATGTACAATCGGATTTTCCGACAACTTTGTCCGACCGCGTGTATGCAACCGTTTCGGACAAAATCCAACGGATTTGGTTGTCAGAATGTCCAAACGTGTGTACAAGGGCTTACACTGCTTGGGTGAGGTAGTCAGGGCTGTCAGGATATACTTGGCAGCCATGGCCTCTATTTTCCAGAATAAGTGCCTTTGTTCTGCCTGGAGGTCCTCGTAGAGGATGTCCTGCTTCCCAATCCACCATTTTTAGGGAGATCAGGCAACTTATTTCCAGGGCCTGCCCCCATCAGAGCTCATTCTGCCAGGGTTGTTGGTGTCCCTTGGGCTTTTCAGACGCAAGCATCTAGTATCTGTATCCCAGATTGCCAGATATCCCAATTTTCCTCACTTAAGAGTGGGGACCTCTCACATCCTGTTGTGTCTATGGGACAGAAAGTGAAGGGAAATCTCCCCAATGGGACACAGATGGCAAAAACCCTAACAAGGGTTATGACCTCTCTCTCCCCCCCTCCCCTCTTACTCCATCATAAAGATTTGTCTTCAGTTCTACTTAAATTGCATAGGGGCTGTATTATGTGATTGGTTTAGCTGTAAAATGGTTCTAGACACACAATGGCAATTTCCTATGATAGCTTACCTCAATTTTCATCTTGACATCCTCCCTCATAACCATAAGCTGGTCCAGTGTCTGCTGGGAATATTCAATATGGCTGCAGTACTCTCCATATATAAGAAGCCTGGCCAGAAACAAGAGAGCAGAGTTAAAAAACCGACACATGCAACAGGTTTACTACCCGCTCAGCCCTTTCTGTATTCCTTATGGGTCAGGTTTTACTCCGCTTTTTGTGGATTATTTGTAGGAAATATAAATGTGTACTATAGCTTCAAAGCAGGACAGTACTGATGATTACACACCAGGGCTGATTTACTAAAGGCAAATAGACTGTCCACCTTGCAAGTGCAGTTGCTCCAGAGCTTAGTACATGAGGGGGAGCTCTGCTGACTCCCATCATCCAATCATGTGCAAAAAAAACAGTTATATCAGCGAGCTAAAATTTAAGCAGATCTCTGTAGGTACATTCCACTTAAGTCACACAGTATAATTCTTATACAACTATAGAGCCCTTACATATTCCACAATTCTGTACAGAGAGTATTCTACTCACATCAGTCTCTGCACCACAGTCATACACTGTAAGGCTCCATGCACACAGAAGCTCAAAAAAGCTTTTTCTGGACGCCAGATTGCTGGCAGAAAATGCTGGTTGAAAAACTTGCTTTCAACAGCGTTTTGTACTAGCGTTTATGAGCGTTTATTAGCGTTAGCGTTTATGGGCGTTTTCAATAAAAATACACAGAGGACACTCCAAAAATCCCACAGTACATTCCATACTCCCACAATGCATTGAAAAAATAGAATGCCGAACACTAATTAACGCGCGTTTATGAGCGTTTATCAGCGTTTGTCGTTTTTTGGCGGTGAAAAACTGCACTTTGAACGCAAATTTCTGGCGTTCAGAAAAAAGCCCATAAACTCCACTGCTCATTAAAGCTGAAAAACTTCCATGTGTGCATGGACACATAGGCTAACATAGAGTGGAGTTTATGGGCTTTTAAAAAAAAAACGCCCAAACTCCAATAAACTGCAGTTTATGAGCTCCAGTGTGCATGGAGCCTCAGTGTGCATGGAGCCTTATATATTTAGATAGTTCTGACATATTCTGCAGTATTGTACCAAGCACACTGAACCAGTCAGGTTTCTGCGCCAGTAGAGCTTACACTCTACTGTGCTCACCCCAGTGACCCACTATTAATACTATACATATAGCTCTGACATATCCCAACAGTCTCTGTACAAGAAGAAATTACATTCTAATGGGGTCACACAGAATTATTATTATACATACTGTATATAGCTCTGATGTGTTCTGCAATGCTCTACAAAGAATATTGTACCATTTATATTAAGCTCTAGGCAAGAGAAGCTCGCACTCTAATGTACCACCACAGACACACTTCTATTATGCCATGTATATAGCTGACATATTTCACAGCTATACAAAGAACATTGGGCCATTTACATCAGTCTCTGCACCAGAAGAGCTTAAAGTACACACAGGCATGGGCGTCCGCAGGTAGGGGCAAGGGGTGTCAAGTGCCCCCCCCTGGAATCAGGGATCTGATCTAAAATTCAGCACAGTTGCGTCGCTCTCGGGGTGGGGGCAGCCCGCACCCAGGTGCCACCCGCCAGTGTGGTGACACCATCAAGGTGCTGTCAAGCCCCCCCATCACTGTAGTGTGACTTTGGGCTTTTTTTCCTGCTCAGTCCAGCAGAGAACTTAGTGGCACTGTGATAGGAGAAAGGCGAGCTGCGGGCTATAAGAGGTTTCTCCCGCTCCCCCCTTTCTCCTGTCAGGGAGAAGAGACAGCGGCTCTCATCAGGTTCCCCACCCAGCTTCCTGCCCGCTCCATTCCTTCCCTATTGGCCATAACTTAGGGCCAATCAAAGCAGACTAGGAGAGGAGACAATCACGAGACATGTAGTCCCAAAGATTGATGGCCCCATTTTCCACAGGGAGGAGGCTACAGCTCGATCAAGAGAGAGATTGAGAGACTGCAGCCTTGAAAAAAGCTGAGGGAGAGAGCGCTACAGAACAAAGAATGAGGAGTGTGCCAGGAGGAAGCCAGAGAGAGAGACACACTGCCCAGCACCACCAGCGAGAGAAAGACTGAGCCACTACCAGGGTACAGACATGCTACACTACTGACCAGAGTTGCACCCGGGGAACCCAGCATCCAGCCAGAGGGATCACTGCTGTAGTTTTGCTGGGTCTGGTAAGAGGGCCTTCTGGCCATTATCCATTACTTATCCTAGGGACTGTACTACATCTGCAGTCTCTGACCATGATAATGTTATAATGACATTATCAAAAAGGGGTGGTGCATGGGTGACCCTAAAATGATGCCCCCGCTGAAAAAAGTTCTGTGGACGCCCATGCACACAGGTTGACTATTTACTAATTATGTGACTTCTGAAGGCAATTGGTTCCATTAGATTTTACTTCGGGGTATCAGAGTAAAAGGGGGCTGAATACAAATGCACGCCACACTTCTCAGATATTTATTTGTAAAAAATTTTGAAAATTAATCATCATTTTTCCCTCCACTTCACAATGATGTGCCGCTTTGTGTTGGTCTATCACATAAAATCCCAATAAAAGACATTTACGTTTAGGTTGTAACATGACAAAATGTTAATGGTGGAAACTTGTGTCCTGGTTATTTTAACATGACGTCTGGAGAGGGATGGTGAAGATTCTGCTATAATATGTCACTCTGGCAAAATGGATGGAGTGAAGTCAGAATTCCACAATAAGGATGAGCTCAGGCGTGTGCAGAGCCCGCCAGGAAGTCGGCACTGCGCAGCACTAATCGCAGGCAGCGAGACATTCCTTGATCTCTGCAGCCGCGGACAGGGAAAAATGTCTCGCTGCCTGCGCTCATCCTTATTCCACAACATGACGAAATGTCCCTGTCATTCTGCAAGTTCCATCAGATGTGGTGGAAGGGTCTGCTGGGACAGCTGTCCAGCATTGGGGTTATTATCAGGTTTTTATTTATGCAAGTGTGGGATTTGGCTTGGAGTCAGCAGTAAGCAGACAGCATCACACAGTGTTGGTAAAGCGTCTGCAGGGTCAGAATGTCAATCCTCATCTCATTTACATCAATAAATCAGCCTAAAACGGTAGAACTAATCTACAAGAGGAATAAACAGACTGGCAGCCACAGTTGACCTCCTGTCATGTCTGTACAGCACACATCAACATGAATAACAGGTCTTGTATGTAAAAAAAAAAAAAATCCAACCAGCACGTGTATGTAGCACTACCACCGCAGGAGATGCTGGTGGATGAAGGGATGAAGGGATGATCTCCCACCCTGCACAGCCAGGCACACAGAATTTTCCACCACATGCTGGAGACAAGAATCAGTCCTTGCAGCTTTGTTTTTGCATTTTATTAGAGGTATTGAACTTGGATAGGGTTGAGGGTATTAAAGTGGTTGTAAACCCTTTCAACCAACTTTGACCTACAGGCAAATCTAGATTAAGGCTTACCTGTAGGTCCAAGAAATATCTCCTAAACCTACACGGTTTAGGAGATATTTGCTGAAAGACAGGCAACGGCTATATGCCGCGAGTGGTGGCTCCCGTGCGCATGCGGGAGAGTGACGTCATCGCGGCGGAGCAGCGAGACCCACCGAGAAGATGGATGCGCCAGACTACAGGAGACAGCGGTGACTTCGCTGGCTCCTGTGTCAGGTAAGTGACACATAATGGATGCGATGCGATGTGATGCGATGCATAGTAGTCCATTATGTTTTACCTTTGCAGGGAATGAAAGAGGAAGTAAACTCATCAGGGTTTACTTCCTCTTTAAGGGATGCCCACTTGATCAGAACAGTAAAATTCTTTAGGGACACAAACTATATACACTCCATATATACACTTCTCCTTTACCCCCAGCACAATTTTGCTTGTAGAACTACATCTCCCAGAACCAGCTGGCACTGTTTGGATGATCCCACAAAAGCTCAGTTAGATCTGCAGCAAATGCCCTTTGCAGCCATGGACTGCGGTCCCCTTTGGTAGTGCTGCAGAAAATCCCAGTGCTCAGCTGTCCCTACTCCTGTGGCTACTGATCCCAGCACCACCTCTTCAGGCACTGTCAGCCCACCTGGCTGCAGCTGCCCCTTTTACTAGCCCTCCTGGCTAAGACTCCACAGTCCTCCCAGAGTAACTCTGCATCCAGCACTATTTTGTTTGATACGTTTTGTCTTATTGCTGCACAAAAAACATTTTTCTTTGTCCTCTCCGACTAACACCCCCCAGCCCTCCTGGCTGTCTTCTTCCATGGAGATTGCTCGGCACTGTCCTCCTGCTGTCCCCCCCCCCCCTTTGTTCCCATGCCTCTGGTCAGGACACTTCTAGGTGTCGTGAAGAAGGTCCCTTCCGCACTGGAGCCCAGGTCACCCTCGCGGGCCACTGACAGCCTAACACGGTCCAGCTTCCCCCCCTCTGGAACTCCACTGCCCCAGCTGGGCTGATCCTGAGTATTTGAGGGGGCCTGACCCCTGCCAAGCCATCTGTTGGGGATTTGTCAGGGCCCTCATGAATATTTTAGGCAGCGCCTCCTCTCCTCTACTCCCATTCTATTAGAAGCTTCCCCAAGCTTCTATAAGTAAGGGGAGGTCTCAGAGATGCTGCCTGTGAGTCATCCAGCCCTCCCTGAGTCACTTACCCAACCCAGATTAGCCAAGCCTGAAAATGTACCTACACTAACAAAACCTATTCTACTTCTAGCACACTAGAGGGTGCTAGAGGTGCAATTCTCAGTTCATGCAGGCTCAATTGCTCAAAATTATTTTGGGTAGAACGAGAAATATTTAGCATATTATCTGAATTTATTTTGGAAACATTAAAGCAAGACTCTGGCCAAAACATTTTTCTAGTTCTGAATGGCACTGTGAAGGGGCTAAAAACTTCTTTCAAGGGGTGATGTTTCCTCACTTACTCCTAGTGACACTCTGTAGGATGTTGTAACATGGTGTCACAGAGAAAGAAAAAAAAGGTAGTTAAAATCTTCCTAGTAGAGACACAGATGGCAATGCAGACCCAAAAGGGTTTCTAACCCTTTTCAGCTCCATCAAAAATGAAAGGCAGTGGTATCAGTTTTAATACAATTAGCAGAACCCGGTTTATCCTGTGTTTAATTTTGACTGCAGGTAAAAGCTGCACTTGTATCATTATTGCACATTGCTTGGTTTGGGTCATGTGTACTAGATGTAGAGATTGGGTTCTGACATTATTATTATTATCGATTTATATAGCGCCAACAGTTTACGCAGCGCTTTACAATGTATAGGGGGGACAACACAATTACAGTACAATACAAAAAGGTACAGGAGGGTCCTGCTCGTAGAGCTTACATTCTAAAGGGAGGGGGTGGTGGTACAAAAGGTAATAGCTGCAGAGAATGGTTTGATGGGGGTGACATATTATGGTGCATCCGGAAAGTATTCACAGCGCTTCACTTTTTCCACATTTTGTTATGTTACAGTCTGATTCCAAAATGGTTTAAAATTACCTCAAAATTCTACAAACAATACCTAATAATAATAACATGAAAGAAGTTTGTTTTAAATCTTTTCAAATTTATTAAAAATAAAAAATAAATTACATATGCACAAGTATTCACAGCCTTTGCTCAATACTTTGTTGAAGCACCTTTGGCACAAATTACAGCCTCAAGTCTTTTTGAGTATGATGCTACAAGCTGGGCACACCTATTTTTCGGCAGTTTCTCCCATTCCTCTTTGCAGGACCTCTCAAGCTCCATCAGGTTGGATGGGCAGCATTGTTGCACAGCCATTTTCCCATCTCTTCAGGGATGATCAATCGGGTTCAAGTCTGGGCTCTAGCTGGGCCACTCAAGGTCTTCCAGAGCTGTCCCATAGCCACTCCTTTGTTTTCTTGGCTGTGTGCTTAGGGTCGTTGTCCTGTTGGAAAATGAACCTTAGCCCCAGTCTGAGATTCAGTGCGCTCTGGAGCAGGTGTTTATCAAGGATGTCTCTGTACATTGCTGTATTCAACTTTTCCTCGAGCCTGACTAGTCTCCCAGTTCCTGTCACTGAAAAACATCCCCATAGCATGATGCTGCCACCACCATGCTTCACTTTAGGGATGGTATTGGCCAGGCAATGACCGGTGCCTGGTTTCCTCTAGACGTGATGCTTACCATTAAGACCAAAGAGTTTAATCTGTTTCATCAAACCAGAGAATTTTGTTTCTCATGGTCAGAGTCCTTCAGGTGCCTTTTGGCAAACTTCGGGCAGGTTGTTATGTGCCTTTTACTGAGGAGTGGTTTCAGTTTGGCCACTCTACCATACAGGCCTAATTGGTGGAGTGCTGCAGAGATGGTTGTTCTTCTGGAAGGGTCTCTTCTCTCTACAGAGAAACCATCGGGTTCTTGGTCACCTCGCTGACGGCTCGGCTCACTCTAGGAAGAATGCTGATGGTTCCAAACTTCTTCCATTTACAGTTGATGAAGGCCACTGGGCTCATTGGGATCTTCAATGCTGCAGAAATTTTTTCTGTACCTTTCCCCAGATCTGTGCCTCGATATAATCCTGTCTTTGAGGTCTACAGACAATTCCTTGGACTTTATGGTTGGTTTGTGCTCTGACATGCACTGTTAACTGTGGGAACTTATATAGACAACTGTGTGCCTTTCCAAATCCTGTCCAATTAACTGAATTTACTACAGGTGGATTCCAGTCAAGTTGAAGAAACATCTCAAGGATGATCAGTGGAAACAGGATGCACCTGAGTTAAAGCGGGAGTTCGGCCGTTTTTTTTTTTTTTTTAAGTCAGTGGCTACAAATACTGCAGCTGCTGACTCTTAAAATAAGGACACTTACCCGCCCAGCGTGCCCACGATGTCGGCACCCAAAGCCAATCTCTCGATCGTCTCTCGGGTGCTGCCGCCGCCATCTTCGGTATGGGAATTGGGAAGTGGAGCCTTGCGGCTTCACTTCCCGGTTCCCTACTGCGCATGCGCGAATCGCGCTGCGCAATAAGGATGGTCCCCGCTGTCCCTGGGATCTGTGTGTTTCCCAGCAGACAGCGGGGGACCCCGCAGGAAGTGGCGTAAATATCTGCAGATTCTGCGGATATTTATGCCGGAAGTGGGTGCAAATACCTGTACTGTACAGGTATCTGCACCCCCCTCCCCCTGAAAGGTGGCAATTGTGGTGCCGGAGGGGGGGAGGGTTCCGATGAGCGGAAGTTCCACTTTAGGGTGGAGCCCCGCTTTAAGTTCTGAGTGTCATGGCAAAGGCTGTGAATACTTATGTACGTGTTTTTTTTTCTTTTTTTCTCTTTAATAAATTTGCAAAGATATTCAACAAATGTCTTTTCATGTTGTCGTCATGGGGTATTGTATGTAGAATTTTGAGAAAAATTATGAATTTAATCCATTTTGGAAAAAGGCTGTAACAAAACAAAAATGTGGAAAAAGTGAAGTGCTGTGCATACTTTCCGGATGCACAGCGTTGCATATGTATATAAAACTGAGTAAAAACAGCATTCAGCATGCTTACTTCTCCTTGTAATCCAGGAAGACCTGACCGATGGTGCTGCCACCAGACATGATAGACATCTCAATGGTCCTCAGGAAATTGAAGTGGACTTTTATGAGCTCCTAAAGGGGATCAGATAAGGAGATGAATCAGATGGGATAACATGGCAGAAGACTAAGCTCCATGAGACAAATGAGGGTGCAGTGCCTTTCGGGGTACAAGCACTCACAGGAGATCTAGAATGATTATTCAGAGCTTCTAGATCAATATACATTTGTGAGAAATGTTTCCCACATACTGACACAATGCAGGATCAGATGAAATGTAGCCTGAGGCCGAGCTTGCAATTTACTGATCTTAGAAAAAAAAAAAAACTTCAAACTATGGCAGGCTAGGCTATCTGAAACTTCCCCTACAGAGATGGCAAAACCAGATCTGACAGATTTTACCTTTCATGGCAATGGCTGAATCTGGCAGAAGTATAGTACAGGTTTCAATTAACCATTGTCATTCAGGCAGCATCAAGAAAGATTACACAGAAGACCCTCAAACATTGCATCTTTGATCCCTTGCCATGAAAGTTAGTGGCAGCCTAGATATGAGCCACATATCACAAAAATTCTAAAACAGCTGTTAGCATCCCAAATGGATATTGGCACTTTAAGGAAACCAACTCTTCAAAGTTTCTTTATCAATTAGACCATTTTGGGCAGTGATAGCAATTGTTGGGAGACGGAGATAAAATAAAGTAATAAGTACCATGTCAGTTCACCAGGAGTGAGAGATGCCACTTGGTACATGGTGCCTGGTTCCCCACAGCAATGCCCCTTCCTAGCAAACTGGCTGAGCACTGTGGAAAAAACTGCATCTCCACAATAGGTACACCATTGGCAAAACCTCAATACAATGCATCCGGGAAGTATTCACTGTGCTTCCCTTTTTTTACATTTAGTTAGGTTACAGCCTTATTCAAAAATATATTAAATTCATTGTTCTCCTCAAAATTCTACGAACAATACCCCATAATGACAAAGTGAAAGAAATTTGTTTGAAATCTTTGCAAATTTATTAAAAGCGAAAAAAAAAAAATCACAGGTACACAAGTATTCACAGACTTTGATCAATACTTTGTTGAAGCAACCATGGCACCAATTACAGCCTCGATTCTTTTTGAGTATGATGCTACAAGCTTGGCACATCCATTTTTGGGCAGTTTCTCCCATTCTTTGCAGGCCCTCTCAAGCGCCATCAGGTTGGATGGGAAGCATCGATGCACAGCCATTTTGGAGATGTCCATCAGGTTAAAGTCTGAGCTTTGGCTGGGCAACTTAAGGACATTCACAGAGTTTTCGTAGCCATTCCTTGGTTACTTTGGGTGCTTAGGGTCGATGTCCTGTTGGCAGATAAACCTTAGCCCCAGTCTGAGGTTCAGAGCGCTCTGGAGCAGGTTTTTATCAAGGATGTCTCTGTACATTGCTGTATTCATCTTTCCCTCGAGCCTGACTAGCCTTCCATTTCCTGACGCTGAAAAACATTCCCACAGTATGATGCTGCCACCACCATGCCTCACTGTAGGGATGGTATTGGCAAGGTGATGAGTGGTGCCTGGTTTCCTCCAGACATGATGATTGCCATTCAGGCCAAAGAGTTCAAGCTTTGTTTCATCAGACCAGAAAACGTTGTTTCTCATGGTCTGAGTTTCCTTCAGGTGCCTTTTTTTTCGTGTGCCTATTACTGAGAATTGGCTTCCATCTGGCCACTACCATACAGACCTGATTGGTGGAGCACTGCAGAGATGGTTGTTCTTGCCTCTCTCCACAGAGAAATGCTGGAGCTATGTTAGAGTGACCATCGGGTTCTTGGTCACCTCCCTGACTAAGGCCCTTCTCTGTTCGTTCAGTTTGGCCAGGCGGCTTGCACTAGAAAGAGTCCTGGTGGGTCCAAACTTCTTCCATTTACAGATGATGGAGGCCACTGTGCTCATTGGGACCTTTAATGCTGCAGAAATGTTTCTGTACCCTTCCCCAGATCTGTGCCTCCATACAATCCTGTCTCGGAGGACAACAGACAATTCCTTGGACTTCATGGCTTGATTTGTGCTCTGACATTCACTCTTAACTGTGGGAACTGTATAGACAGGCGTGTGCCTTTCCAAATCATGTCCAGTAAACTGAATTTACCACAGGTGGTGTAAAAACATCTCAAGGATGATCAGTGGAAACATGATGTACCGGAGATCAATTTCGAGCGTCATGGCAAAGGTTGTGCATACTTATGTACATGTGATTTTTTTTTTCATTTTTTTTTTTTATAAATTTGCAGAGATTTCAAACAAACTTCTTTCACATTGTCTCTATGGGGTATTGTTTGTAGAATTTTGAGGAAAATCAATTTTAGAATAAAAGCTGTAACATAACAAAATGTGGGAAAAGTGAAGCTCTGAATACTTTCTGAATGCACTGTATGTCAGCAAATAAACCTTCTGCTTCTTACCTCCAAATTAATGAAAATGACAGCAGTCTCAGCAGCTGTAAGTATCTGCTTCAGAGGTACCATGTAATTCTGGGGAGAAATGATAAAAAAACATATTGTTATAGTTAATTAAATAAATAACAGTATATACCATACTATCCTAGTGTATACATGATGGACAGAACCTGGATGCAGCATCCACTTCCAACACTAATACCATGTCTGGGTGACCTTGGTTGTAGTTTATGGCCATGTAATCCCACTGCATCCAAATCTCACCATTCTGATGTCTTCCAACGTCTTGTAATATTTGTCTTCTGTATCCCGGATTTCCAATAAGCAGCAATTCCTCTTATCATCTTCAGTCATCCCTGTTTTCTGATGGAAAGTATACACATAGATTAAAACTGCTATAGAGAGAGAAACAGAATTTCCTCCAAGGTTTATCATACTGCAATTTCCCTGCCGGCTATCTCTGTACAGGTCAGCCAAATCTTATGCCGCCAATGAACTACAGGCTACAGCATTTACTGCCGTACTCTGGAGGAACCCAGATGGCCGTCTTATTCTACAGCTCTCGTAATTTTCCATGGAACCCTCGCATGATCAGCCCACATCCCAGCACACCAACTCCTTACGGAGGCATTGCGTACTATCGCCCCACTAGCAGTCAGACATAATTAGCGAGGAACAGAGGGGCTTGCACAGAGGTCTTGTGGTAAGTCAGAATCATTTCTTACCTGCATATACCTTATCTGAGGCATGGTTGGAAAGACATAAAACAGAGGAAAGTATGATTTATACAAAAAAAGTGGAAGGCTACGTCCAGTTAATCATGATCACAGAGAAAGGAGGCTGTGCCCTGCAAATATTACAGCTGTGTTATCCAAGGTATACAAACCAAATACATCTACCAAAACTTTCTGTTGCTTAGGAAGTGCCATTAAATCAGTATACTACTTGGAAAAATATCCATGACTTTATAGTAAATTAAATTACCAACATAAATTCCAGTTCTCGAACAACAACATGAGGGTAAGTACCTGCCTATCTTACCCATGCTTCCTATAACTATACCATTTAATTATAGTTGTCTTGCTTTGGCACTTGGTCAATTTTGGGAATTATTGATCGTAAAAAGGTTTTCTTTCCGGGGGAACCCTTTTAGGGCCGGTTCACACTGCGGGCGATGCGAGGTGACACGACTCGCCTCGCCGCAATCTGACAAGTCGCCCCCGTTCTGTACAATGGAACCGTTCTGAGAGGAGTGACTCGAGTCGCTCCGACTCAGAAAAAAGGTTCCTGTACTACTTCTGGGCGACTTGCATTAACTTCTATACAGAAGTCATTTGCAAATCGCCGCTGAGGTCGCGGCGAGGCAAGTCGGTGTCGCCTCGCATCGCCCGCAGTGTGAACCGGCCCTTAGGGGATATTTATATACAGAAGTGTTTCTATTGCAGATTTACAACATTATTGTGTACAAAGTCATTTTTTTTTACACTTTTTATTTCACTGTCCTGTGCGTGGAGTTTATTATAACAAGATGGAAGTGATTTGTGATAACACATCTGATGAATGGCGATTTGGAATTGGGTACAAACAAACACTTTTATAGGAATTGGAATGCACTTTTTAAATCTTTCCATTTTTTAAAAAAGGTTGATATTGCACACTGGAGATTTGGATCTCCATCTTGGATTCGAACAAGGTTGACTGTGTAGGCTGAACACTGGGTAATTGCGTTAGACTTTGGCTTTTCTAAATCAAATATGTGTATATGATTTTCATTACAATAAAGTAAATGATATCTTGTTAAATATTAAGGTTGCACCGATACTACAATTTTAAAACCAAGTACAAGTACCAATACTTTTTTGAAGTACCTGCCGATACCCATTACCGATACTTTTTTTTAAAATGTCATGTGACAGTGGCACTAATATGCAGCACTGATGGGCACTAATAGGTGGCACTGATGAGGCATGGACCGTGTCAGTAGTTTGTTTATCTTTTTATAATTTCATTTTTTAATTTTTTTTTTAATTATTACAATTTATATTTCTTTTGTTATTTTTTTTTTCCACAAAGCCTTCTTTTATTTTTGGGTTCTGGGGGGAGTGGACGGTGTCTCTTTTTTTTTTTTCATTTTAAATATTTATTTATAAAAAAAAAATTTCATCACCCCTTTGGCTTTGGTTAGATATCAGGGATCTAAACAGACCCCTGACCTCTTCCCTTTGAAACAGTAAAAGACTGAGGATACAGATTTCCCAGTCCCTTTCTCAGCAGTCTCACCTGTACTCAACATGAATGGACAGGAGACAGTGGCTCCTGCTCATTCATAAACTGAAACATCATAAATACAGTTTACAATGCTCAGTTATGAATGGACAAAGTCAGTGATCACTGTCGGAAAAGGAAGGAGCTGGTAAATGCCAGATTTACTGGTTCCTTCCTCCGCTCTCCACCCTGACAGATCTGGGATGAGGGGGGAGCCGGAGGAGGACCCGGGGACAACACAGGGGACAATTGGGTATGATCGGTAAAGTGGTGGAGGCAGGTACAAGCACTGATCTCTCTGACAGCCACGGGAAGGAGAGGAGGAGAAGCGGCTGTCAGAAAAGCTATACAGGAACATTGATGCTTGTAACTGCCCCCACCACCACACCAATCATCTGTGAGGCTGCCTGGCCCCCCTGCTACACTGAAGACGCCGGGTGTACTGACCTCCTGCCAGGTATCAGGTCAAGCATCTGAGCATTTGCACGAGTACAATACTCTTGCAAATGGTCGGTATTGGTGCAACCCTATTAAATATACAGTTTACAGTAAGTAATGCTTCTTTGGAAAAAAAAAAAAAAGTACCGGATTTATCGGCATATAACATGCACTTTTCCCCCTGAAAATCAGGGGGAAATCATGTGTACGTGTTATACACCAATCCCTACTACTAGAAGTGGAAGGAGGGGACGAGCGCCGCTGAATGACACAGAGCCGCGATCTCCTGTGTATCCGGCACTGTCACACACAGTCCCGCTTCCCTGGCCCGGCATTGGACCACTGCTCTGTCCATCATAAGAGCTGGACGGAACTATGAGTGACTGAGCGCTGGATACACAGGAGATTGCAGATCTGAGTCATCCAGCACTGGCGCGGCTGCAATCAACTGCAAAGGCAAGTCTGCAGATGTATACTAAACAGGTTGCAATCATGGGCACATTAGAGGTTGCAGATTGGCACTAAACAGGCTGCAATAACGGCATATTAGAGGCTGCATTGATGGGCACTGATGATGCTGCAGAGCACTGACACTTTAAAATTTACGTTTTTTTTCTGAAACTTAGATCTCTTAAAGTTAAGTTTCTTGTTATACGCCGATAAATACGGTAACTGTGTTGCGGTGATCTCTACTTTCATGTCATTCTTTCTTTCCTGTTTTTTTTCCCCCCTTAATTTGTTTTCTTTGGATGTCACACAGGGGAAGTTTTATTAGACCTGGAGCACTCAGAATTTGAAGCAGCTGTGCATGGTAGTCAATCAGCTTCTAACTTCAGCTTGTTAAATTAAGCCTCGACAACAAAACCTGGAAGCCGATTGGTTTCTATGCAACGCTGCACCAATTTTGCACTCTTCAGTTTTAGTAAATCAATCCCACAGTGTCTCATGTGTTCTAATTTAGCCATATTGTGTCTTGCAGGTATGCTATGCTCTAATCACCCAAGTAGGATATCAGTTTACTCTCTTAAAGAGGAAGTAAAGGCTATTTAAAAAAAAAAAAAAAATTCAACCTGTAAGGCTCGGTTCACACAGGGGCGACTTGTCCAGGCGACTTCGCTGCCTGACAAGTCGCGCTCCCTTCTGTACTATGGAACCGTTCTAATAGGAGCGACTCAAGTAGCTCCGACTTAGAATAAAGGTTCCTGTACTACTTTGGGGCGACTTCAGGCGACTTGCATTGACTTCTATACAGAAGTCGTTTTGCAAGTTGCCGCTGATCGTGTGCAGGTCGCGGCGCTGCAAGTCGTGCCGCCCCTGTGTGAACCGAGCCTTAGGCAAAGGCATAATGAGCTAGTATGCATAGCACGTGATCTGCGGCCTGCTCAGTGCGCCTGCGCGCCACTGTCTGAGGCGCATGCGTCGTAGACAGTGGTGCCTGTCTTTTTGTAAACATCTCCTAAACCGTATAGGTTTAGGAGATATTTCTTGGACCTACAGGTAAGCCTTAATCTAGGCTTACCTGTAGGTCAAAGTGGTTTGTAAGGGTTTACAACCACTTTAAGAATTATATCAGCCTCTTATAAAAAAGGGAATGGCTATCTGTTCTGCTGACCATACTATTATATGACAAATCAGCCTATGACAGTACAGTGAGCGATTGATATCTGTGTGGGTTGTTACCATTCCATCTACAACAGATAAAAACTTTCAGGCTGGGTTCACACTAGTGTGAATTGAATGTGGAGAATTTGCATGACAGGAGAGTGTGCCCTGTCTCTCAATAGAGCTAGTTCACACATCTCCATGGCGGCCGCAAAGCGGACTGCACAGGGGTCCTGTATGTCTTTCGCTCCATTTCAGGTCTGAATTCAGACCTAATTTGTCCCAGAAACAGAGAACAGGGAAGCACCGGACTCCGGATTACATTTCTTTATTAATTGATCTCCTTTTGCTGATCTGCAGGTTTTGCAATAAAATGAATACTAAATGTCATCAGGCATTTTAAAACACATAATTAAGATAATAAATATCTCCATCTCTGTCAGCTTGCTTGAAATAAGTTGAAATAACGTCCTTCTAAGAGATGTAAGTGCTGCTTTGCCTGCGGCAAGGCCCCCCGACAAGCGTATGGACAGTTCTGTCTGAGAAGATTCGGCGTACAGACACGTCCGATGCGGGGGGTTTCAGCATCTCCAGAGCTTCATCTTTAACATTTGCCCTTTGCAGCTTCGCTTTGCCTGTCAGGTGCCAGCAGGCAATGTGAATGTTTTCCAGGCGGGGGGGGCTGCTCTGTTTCCACATGAGTGCAGACGTTAACTGTCTGCCCCAGGGCAACTAGAAAAGGAGAATGTACAGAGATTTGGAGACACGCAGCACCAACCACACCATTTCTATGCTGGAATCGTCAAGGTGCTTAATGACTGTAGAATATGTTAGAGCTATATAAATGTAGACTAGTAATGGTGTGCAAATGTGGTGGGGACGTTAGAGTGCAAGCTTCTCTTGTGCAGACTGATGTGGCTGGTTCAGTATTCTCCGTACAGCACTGCAGAATATATCAGAGCTGAATTCAGCATCAAACAATTATTTATAAAATCTCACCATCGGTTGTTGGTTCTCCACCTTGATGATGTCTTCGTAGATGTCATCCTCCTCACAAGGTACATCATAAGTGTCGTTCTCACCCAAGTCATGCTCACTGAACAGAATGAAAATGGAGATTATTAACAAACTTTTCTTGCACTCAATACGGAAAGGTTCAAGAAACCTTCAAACAGCATGTCAGGATTCATATAACACACTTATACCTTACAACAGGGGTGCCCAACCAATGGCCCGCGGGGCCCTTCTGATGTGGCCCATGACCTCCTGCTCTGGGATGGCAGGTTGGCAAGCCCAGATTGCAGGTTGTCTACCCGCCATGCCAGAGTATCAGTGTTGCGAATGAAGCCGGCGGTAGAGGAAGCAAGCAGCTGTGGAGCAGAGCCGCATAAGCCAATGCTTGCTGTATAGCACCGGCTCCTGTCAGGTGGAGTGATAGCAAATGCACTCTGCCTTGGGTGTATATATGGATATATGGATATATTTTTTCTGCAGTGGTTACTGGGCTGCTTTTAAACTTATCCGCAGGTGTAGTGCAGTGTACCTGCGGCTTAACTGCACTGAGCCATAGACTTCTGGTTTTGCCTGTGGGTTTGGTGAACTTTCAGAAAGTGCACACCACACCTGCAGGATATGATAGAATTCTATGGCAAAGTACAGCTAACCTGCAGGAAAGACACAGGTGCAGGTAGAAGGCAGA